>NW_008824986.1:4570144-4578585 GCF_000699105.1 Pygoscelis adeliae | reverse complement strand
GTGACGTCATGCTCAGTATATAAAGCTGGGGGAAGAAGAAGGCAGGGGGGGACGTTTGGAGTGATGGTGTTTGTCTTCCCAGGTAACGGTTATGCGTGATGGAGCCCTGCTTTCCCGGAGATGGCTGAACACCTGCCTGCCCATGGGAAGGAGTGAATGAATTCCTGGTTTTGCTTTGCTTGCGTGCGCGGTTTTTGCTTTACCTATTAAACTGTTTTTATCTCAACCCATGAGTTTTCTCACTTTTACCCTTCCGATTCTCTCCCCCATCCCACTGGGGGGGAGTGAGCGAGCGGCTGCGTGGTGCTCAGTTGCCAACTGAGGTTAAACCATGACATCCCAGAAATAAATAATTTCCCCCTTTAAACTCACATACCATGAAGAAGACCGTGTCTGTTTATTTTAATAAAGATTATGATTATTATGTTAAGATATTTTCTGTTTATGCTAAGCCTTTTTGTAAAGCTGTGTATAAACATATATGTCATTTATGTTTTAAAGAGGCAAAAGGTTTTGTTAGTTCTTACAACTGACATGAGAGTATTAGACCTTGAACAGAAACTGAAACAAATATATGAATATTTAATGTAATATATGAAAGGGCACCTGGTTCCCGTTCATGGAGTAATAGGAGCAATTAACTTGGGCCACATTTAGGTTTTAATTCAAAAGGTTTGAACTAACTAATGGAGATGTTTTAGGATTAACTATCCTTACATGACATTTATGAAGTCAGACTTGTTTTCCAAGACATTTTCAATGTTAATCTTTAACAACTCTGTAACTTGGATAATATTCTAATGTAAACGTAACGTCAACCAATAAAATAAATGCACTGAGACTATTGTGAAGTACCTAACTAGTATTTACAAATGAACATTAGGAATTACCTACTTTGAAATTATTTTTAGCTGAGATTTCTGTATCTCACCTCTATCTTGTATCCAAAGAAGTAGAGAAAAATTTTTTAAGTACAACAGCTGGTAAGGGTTTGGTTTTGCTTGAAGGCCTATGAAATAAATGGACCATAAGGGCATTAAACAAGTATATCTATCTCATTGATTTTACCATAAAAATAACTGATATTTCCTATAATACTTTCCATTTGACCCTTTACAGGGATGTACGAATTCAAGAACAGGCATTTCACTGGACTTTTTACCTAAAAAAGTTTATAGATGAAGGATAGCTTTTGAAAGCTTGCATATCCTCCAATGAATACATTGGGAATTATGTAAAATTTATAGATTAAAATGAGCCGCAAGGTTCCGGTTTCTGAAACTGTTCTCAATGTGTAGAAACACAAATTATAAGCATATCAAAAGTCAGTTCAGTCAGTTTTAACAAATGAGGCCTGCAAACTTTCAAATAGCATTTACTTGGTTTTCCAGTTGACTGGTCTGTCCATTCAAGAGTAAACAGAAACAAAGGTGTTATTTAAAAGGGAATAATGTAAAGAAAGAGCCAACAATGTTAGACGGATTTTTTTTTCACTTCATAAACATCAAGTTGGCATGTTTTAACAGGAGATTTCTCTGTTATTCTAGTTACAATGAGTTTAAAATTAATCTAACTGTTGATAAAACAAACAATTTCTCCTGTAAAAATCATTGCATTTGTTCCATGCTGATATAATATCTATTATTCATATAACTAGTCTAAGTGAGATCTGGCTGTTAACACATGGGCAGTTTTTGCATGGAACTGATTGCAACATTGGACTCATCTCAGATCTTACAGATTGGATTTTCTCCTAGGGATGAGTGGAGTTTTGTATACGCTTCCTGATAATCTGAGGTGAAAGCGCAAGGCTGGATTCGCAATATTTTGTAGTGGCCACAGCACTGGGTACTGGTTGGAAGGACAGCACATCTTAAAAATAGTATCTGTAATTCTTAACATTCCATCCACAGAGTATCCCTCTTATTTGATCCAGACAAAATGTTTACTGCTTTTCCTAGGTGAAAACCTTGTATTTATCACTCTTTGTAGATACCTTAAAGAGTCTTCCTTAACAGTAATGCAAGAGGACCCATCAGGCATAACTAGAGGATATTCCCAGGTTTGTTGTCTGGAGAAACATGGTCTCAGCTTCTATACAAAAGCAGTGGCTGGTAGTAGAAGGGTGGGTCATTCCTGAGTTCCAAGTGATCATCTTTTCAGAGCTAGAAAAAGTTTATGTGTGGTGTTGCTACTCAGGAATGGACAGTTTTAGTTATTCATATCATCAGGTTTTTTAAGTTTTTTTTCATCCAGAGTTGCAGTAATTGAAACATCATTGTAGTCAGAGATTCCTGGGAATATGACCAAAGATTTTGTGTCATCACGCTGTATATGGACACTCCACAGGTCAAAACAAGCTAGAGTAGTCTCTGTGGCCAAGACATGGCACCAACCTATTTGTTTCAAAGAACTTAAGTTTGTTCTTTCCACAACTTTTGATACAGGTCAGTGATTCCATTAATGTCACCTGATAAGCAAGCCATGGCCTTTATAAATTAATGATCACATGCCCTTGGAAACCTAGTCCTTGTTTTAACTTAAAAGAGAAGTTCTTTATTTCTGGGAGGGGTTTTTCCACCCCTACTTGGAAGCAATCAACTATGTGTTATCTTTCTGCCATGGCAGTTCCTGAGTACGTCCTGGAAAAGATCAAAGTCCTGTATTAATTGCTAGGTATGGTATACTTAATTATTTTATTGTGATTTGTGGGTGGAAATATATGGTACATTTTTCCAATAATAGATAAAAGCCAACAAACACATAAGGAACCAGCGCATTAGAATCTCTAACTTTTAGAACAGCACTGCTAGCATTAAACAGTGAAACTGCCCCTTCTTCCCTATTGTTGTCCATGTTTCAGCCTAGATGCTGATAGGATTGGAAAGACACCGCTGCCTAAGAAAATGTAAATATGGAGTTTTTACTATTTCTGCATTATGAAAAAATTACTTATGTATCACTACTAATAATTAAAGGTGGCTTGATCCTTTCAGGAGAATTAGTGGCTTTTCTAACATCTACCAAAGCATCAGTCTACCAGTGTGCTTGAGGCACACACGTAGGCATATAGAGCCGTGACTTTTCCCTGTAGTTAAAAATATATGCCAGCCTCACTAGGCTTATCTGTTCTTAAGGAAGGAACACTATAAAGCTGCTTTAAAGGAAAAACCTGAGTAATAATGTGTCATTTCATTTTGCAAATCTACATCCTCAAATCCTTAGTGATTAGGGGGAATTAATTTTCATTAGACCTGTCTTCTGCATAAAGAGACAGGTAAGTCATCTAACAGGCTGGGGTGGGAAAGTGAAGTTAATGTTTCTGACAAGAAAACTTGTGCACAGAGATTGTTCCATTCATGTCATGTAGAAATTTAGTCAGATTCTTATGTCTATTTCACACATACATGCAGTGTACAAAGCACTATCTCAAACCTGAAATTCTGACTGATTTAGATAGAATTTATGAATGGAGGGGTCCAATTCAGCTTTTTGATACAAAACATAAGAATTGTTGAACTTAACAGGAGTCATGTGTGGATAATGGATGAGTGGAGCGTAGCATTGAGGGATGCTGAGTGCCCTGAGCTTACTCTGAAGTGAGCTTACTCTAGGATGCTCACCATCTCCGTGTTGGATTCCTAGTCCATGTTACACATCAGCAGAAAGAATTGTCATGATAAGAACCAACACTTTATCTGACATTGGAAAGTCTCTGCAGAGCCCATCCCCTCTCTCTCTCAGCTAGCATGAATCTGGCAGCTTTTTCTGGCTGGAATGTTAAATATCCCGGACAATGTTAAATGTGTCTTGAATCTCATTCATTTTGCTGATTGCTTGTGAAAAATGAGCAACACAGGAGCTGAAGTTCCCAGCTTGAAGTTATAAGTAATGTTCTATTATACGTTTACAGGCTCATTAAAAAAACCAACAACAAAACACAAACCCAGACTGCTCTGAGAACGGAACAAAACTGAGAATGAAATGATGGAATTGAGCCTCATGCTTTTCAGGGTAGCCCCCTGTTTACTGAATGGACTTTCCAATCCTTGATCATATCCATATTTATTTATGCCTGATAATGTTTTATTAAAAACTTGAAGGGTATGCAAGTCAGTCTTATAACGTAGATCTGTTCTGTAGGCAAGCAAAACAGCTGTACTTTGGAAAGCCAGCCCTGAAGCCTGGGTTAAACAGGCAGGGTAAAAAGGGATGCACAACCAAATACGTACAAGTCTCTCACAAGTGCTGAACCTGACTGCAGATTAGAAAATGGTCAAGTCTCATATCAAAGTACTGAGATGCAAAATATTCCTTCTTACCAAGCAACTGGGTGCTTATTACAGCTGTGCTACTCATCACACCTAATCCTGTGAACTTCTTCACAGTCTTCCTAGATCTCACTGAAACTGAGCCCTGAATACCTTGTGCAGTGTGGTCATTACAAAGATGCTTTCAGACTGCATACGTGGGTTCAGAATGTAGTTCTTACAGCAGTTTCCTGTGTAAGGCACTGATGAGACAACAGATCCCTTTATGAGGCTCTGTTTGATACAGAAATGAGCAATTGTTCACATTATATTTAATAAATCCCTCAACACCCTGTTTAAAGAACCTATGTTTAGCTGAAGTCTTGGCATGAATGTACTTCCAGAGGTTTAATGACCTTTCACTTTTTGAGGTGTTCTTTATTTAAACTAATGAAAATGAGCTCCACTTAAAAGGCTTTTAAATGCTGATTAAAAATTAAATCAGCTGTTCATTATCCCCAGGTGGCCTTGTTCTAAGAGCAGTAATTCAAAGAGAGTCAAACAAGTAGTCGTCTTTAATGTAGCTAGATCTTGGGTTGGGAGGACTTTATTAGAGCTGTTTATTAATCACCAAACTTTCAACTTCTAATGCAAATGGGTCCGTAAACACAGGACTTTTCCCCTCCATTTCTGTCCTCTGCCATGTTAGAAATATGGAAGAAAATCAGGCACGTTTCTGAAGATTCCTTGTGGCATATACAGCAGAAATGTAAACAGCTGTGGCATTTTGCAAACAAACAAAATATTGACCTAGTGGGTGCCATCACATTAATAACAATAAACTGAGTAATTAGCTATGGAAAGTCTCACTTTACATATTTGATTATTTTGCTTTAGGGTTGGAAAAGTTTCAGAAGCATTTACAGTACAAATCACAATGAACAATGATAAAACCTCAATGGATTAGCTTTTTTGGGTTTTTGATTTTGTTTTCATTACGGCTGCTGAGAGCACTGGCCTGGGATTTAAGTAGTTAAACATGATGTAAAATGCTAAGAGAACAAAACCTTGAACCTTATAAAGTATAATTTATCTGAAAAGCAGTAACACTCACTGCTTGAACACCAAGATTGTTTTACAGAATTTTTCACGTACTTTTTAGTTACAAAATTTCACTTGATAGATCCTGATCTTGAAATGCAAGTTTAACTAGTAAGAAATACACTTGGACAGAGCAAAATATTCATGATCACTTCGAGAAAAGATAAGGCAGTGCATTTTTGAGAGCATTTAGACATAAGAAGAAAAGAAACAGTGTTATACCATGCAAAACTCTGAGTTCAACCATAGATAACACTTTCCTTCTTGTTTTTTATAGGCCACGTGACTCTTTGTTCTTTGTTACTTGTACTAAAATGAGAGCCAAAAGGTTGCTGGGTGAAATATGCTGCAGAGTACTGGGGAGCCATGCAGCACTGCTACCTTGTCTCTTCTGCAGCAGGAAGGGTGGAAAAACCAAGCCTTTGTTGGCCAAAATATTTGAAATTACCCACCTTGAACAGACGCTAGGGCCTTCACTCCTATTCCTGTCTAGCAGAGTTATCTGTTAATTTGCCTATTACAGTGTCTGGTTTTTGGTTACAGTGGCTGCTTTAGGGATGCACTAGAAATGCATCCTTGTATTCGCACATTGCTTGAAAAGTCTGGCAGAGCTGAACAAAGCTCTGTATCCCAAATGGCTGCAAGGAAAACTGGCTCAGTGCTGGTAGCCAGCTATTACTTCTCTGACCCCCGCTTTTCGATGCTTTGTCTGGTGAAACTTGTAGGTGACCAAGACGCTCATATTCCCAGGTTTGTGAACAGCAGCAGAAGAGACTGCACTGGTGATGTTATGAAGACAGGGTTGCAGAGACATGAATGTGTCCCACTAGCTTGTGGGTGGTTTATGCAGTCACACTCACGCGCCTTTTACCTCGTGACTTTCTAATGGGTTTTGGAATTGGGCACATGACACCAGGGAATGCAGCATGTGTGTCTGCAGTAATGAGCAAACATCCCTAAATAGGATGCCTGGCTGGAGAAGTATTCAGACTTTGGTCGGTGAAACTTTAATTTCCCTCCCACCCCCCCAGGTTAAAAGAAGGTCTTTTTTTTCTGTCCTCATTGGAGAAGGAATAATAATTTAATCGTGGTGTGAGATTCAGCTTTAAACGACAAATTCTAGGAATCCTTTCTGCTCCAATGCTAATGCAGAACAGATTGTAATACAGTGGTAACTGCATGTCTAAAATAATGAAAACAGTAATGCTTTGAAGAATGTCCTTGGCTGATAGCTGTATTTAATTATCTAATGTAATTGGAAGAAAGTTATTTTCCAAGGTAATGAGTATTCTTCTTAAAAACTCCTACTGTTCCTACTGGTGAAGAAGCTTCACTATTGTCTGTGGAAGAAATGTGTTTGTAGAAAGAACAGTGCTTTGAATGCAAAAAGCAAAAACCTTTAAATCTGGAAAAGTGTATTAAAAACTACATGGATGGGGTAACCCTAGCTGTCTGCATACATTAGTACTGCATGCAGCAGAGCTAGGATTCCATTCTTCTACCTGTCACGTAATGTTGTTGTTTTTTAGCACGTGTAGCAGCCTTTTGGGACAAATATAGAGAAATGGCAGATATGCACACACTAATAAATAAAGAGCATAGCATAAACCTTGAAATCCACTCCCTCCTCCCTGACTGTTTCTGATTTCAGAAAAACCCTATATATTTTTAGCCTTCCCCCCCTCCCCCCCGCCAAACCCACCCAAATATTTGTTCTGAGCGACTATAAGAAATTGTCACTTCCTGTTGTTCAAAGAAATGCTTTTTATTCCCTCTACCTTCTCTGGAAACAAAATTATTATTTTCCAGGGGAAGGAATACCTTTACAGAAAGGTCAGAACTGTGTTAGCAGGGGAAAGAGATTTAACAGGCTCAAAAAGACTGGGAATGAGAAAATATTACTGCAAAGGCTTGTGTTTTGCACAGCACATCTCTAATCAGAAATCAAAGGTACGATGTTCTTCCCTTTCAGCAGCAGCTTTGGTGCTTTTTCACGGTTGGAGGGCGCTGTTGTTCTCGTTGTTAGCAATATTTTAGAAAAACTTCAGTACGGATGGAGATACTCCTCCAAAAAAGGATATTTTCCCCCAATAGTCAAGACTTCTGTAATTAGTTCCGGTGTGTATTCTTAACTTTCCTACGTGAGAGCATTGCTAAATGAAAATGATTCCTGGCCCTTGGGCTAGATCCAAAGGTCTTGTGTTTTCAAGTGTTCAGTGTTACTGTGTCCTGCTCTAATGTGCCTTGTTTACTTACGGGAATAAATCACCAGCTCATGTGAAGCATGTCAGCTCTCTAGATGATGTATCAGGGCAGCTAGGAGCTGGTCATATTTCAGTTCACTGTACTGTCAATCTAAATAGAGCGTTCTCAGTCTCATTTAGATGTCAGAAACAATCTAGTCAAAATAGCACAAAACGCTGTTTAGATTTATTCATCCTTCTCTGCAGAGTAAATTAGTCTAGTTGGAACATGGTGCTGCCTTAAGGACAGTTTAAGCTGAGCCTGAGTGTTTACCTGGACAGTTGTTCCAGACCAGGATGTGTCAGGCCAGTTACAGCAGCTCTGCTGGCAAGTGGTAACTTGTTTAGTGGCTGTGACTTTACTGCTTGCAGTTGAACATCCCTTGCAGATTTAGCCCCAAATGTGATGCTGTATCCTTCATAAAGTTAGACTACTTCCTTGCTTCCTTCCGTTCTTTTGAGTGTATTCAGTGCTTATTTTGGAGTAATTTTTCCTTGGAAACAGTTTTGTTTAAAAGCACATTCTTGACGTATGGGTTATGTCTTCCTTTAATCAATGACAACATTCCTCTACGTGTAAAAATAATTACACTTGAAAAGCTGATGCAATAATTAGAGCCTTAGAATAATTATTTCATTCAGGCATCTAAAAGAAGAGACAAGACTGAGATCTAACCCTAGTCAAGCCTTCTGGTTTTTACTGTTCGTGCTATTGAAGTAAACTTTACTGGACAAGAGGATTCTGAGGTGTCCAAAGTAATTTACATCTGTGCTATGAAATAGATGCAGCCATCATTCAAATGCTCTTAAAGACTATTCATTTTCCAAGCAGTTTATTACTATTGTG
>NW_008824986.1:4565817-4570130 GCF_000699105.1 Pygoscelis adeliae | reverse complement strand
TGACTCGGGTATTGCTACTGGTACTGGGAAAAGTAATAAAGAATTATCGCCAGTGGTTTTATAATCAAATTTTGAGGAGAATTAATTACTTTGTGCAGACCTTAAGTTTAACTTCATTTATCAGCAAGGAAAATGAGTATCAGGAAAGGACATTCCTGTCTCACTTTTTAATTGATTTAAGAGTCAGAAATCTTTTGAGGAATGCCACAAATGCAAGTGATATTCTTAACTGGTAGAATCTTACATCTGTGATTTTGCTGAAAGGTGTGTAAAACCGTACGTATCCGAGTTCCTGTGTGCCTGAGCAGGCTCCAGCATAAAAATTATTGTTTCTAAAGTCCATTTTGACTTAATATCAGAAGATTACATATGGATCAGTCTCTTTCAGAAGACAGAATAAGAATAGGTTAACTTCACCAGAACAGCCTATTGTATCCCAAACCAGTGACATTTTGTTGGGTTTTGCCTTTGCCAGCATGGAAAATAAAGGCCTTATTATGGAAGCTGCCGTTGGCCTTTTAAAAAACAGACCCTGAGAGCACAGAGAGGATCTTGTGATGAAAACTCCCCAAGTGAAGGTGTGAGCACTTGTGCCTGGAAGAACTAAAAAATGGTATTTGAAATAGGTCAGGCTATTTATATAACTGTAGGCAAACACTCCCTCAAGTTTTCCTTTGGGAAACTCTACAGAAAACTATATGTTGTTGCTGTGGACTAAGTTTAGTCTCATGAAGTAATTATGAAGTCAAACTCAGGACACTGAAAACAAAGAGGGTGTGGAAGGAAGCTGCAAGTTTCACTCTGCAGAGAGGAAACAGGGATAAGATAGTGCTGACGGGACTGCTAGCAGCAGTTAGGCCACAGAATCAGACTAGAACTTGTCTAAAATAACTTTGCCATAATACATACTATGTGGTCATCAAGTCCTCCACACTGTTTTGTTCTTGCCTTCAGTCCTGGCTTGAGATGCTCTTGTCCGGATGGCAAAGAGGCAGGTGACTGGAAGAGCTGTTCTCCTTAGCTGAACGTTTTAACACCAACCTAGAGTGCTCCTACAAGCTCCAGTGAGTGGCTTGCTGTCTCCTATATGCATGTGATCAATCGGAATTGAAGAAAGACTTAGTAAATAATTCCCTCCATCCATCTATCCTTGCTAATGCAGGAATGTTCCTCCAGTGCTTGGAAGGGAATGCCCAGCCTAGATTTTCCTGGAGCAGATTCCAGACATGGCATAAAGACAGCTAATGGACAAGATGCAGTAAATATCCAGCACACCAACCAATCCACAATTTGATTTCAGCTTATGCTACAAAACCTGTACTTGTTTCTGCAAGCTCGTGGGTTTAATTCATTCAGAGACTGGCTTGTTTGCTGTCTTTGTGTTTGCTACTCAGTCAGTGTCAATATAAATTTCCAATACTGCTGTAGAAGCATCTATAAACTATCCTGTAAATGCAGAAGAATGAATCACTAAATAATATTCTTTCATCCATCAATCTAGTGGTAGGTTCAGAAGATGTACTGCTGGTATCTTAGGGATTGTCAAGGTGTTATTTTCATGAGAAAATAATTCCTGTCACACATCAAATGTAAGGATACAACATGTCTGTACAAATGCAATACGGGGTATTGTTATGAGGGAGTAACAAAAAAAAAAATCGTATGAACTTGAGTAATTAATCACTTGAAGACTCTAATTCATTTTGTTGCTCAATCAAAACAAACCAAGCAAAGATATGGGGAGTCAGCCAACCTTAAAGATTGTTCAGGGGTCTCTTAAACCTCATAAAAGAAAGGTGATTTACAGTAATGAAGCATTTTTGAAAAGTTGTTTTCCCTCCCTCTTTATCAGCTTGGAGATGTGTTGGCAGCTGAGATAACGATCAACAAGCCTTTTCACACTCCAGACTTTCTCCAGAACACTTCAAGCCAATGTCTCATTTCAGTTTTCTGCTAAATAATTTGCCTTCATAAGTTAGGTGTACATCTTTGGGATTGAACCCCTGAGCTCATCTTCTTTTTTGGAAACACTGCAGCAGATGATGCTCTTCTTTGTTTTAGTCAGTTTGCACATACACGCCAAGAAAGCCAAAGGCATAAGGAAATGTGGATGTTTACTTGCCTTACCTTGCAGAGATCACTGGTAAACTACAATTCAAGGCTTGCAACTGAGGTTTCTCCAACAGCTTGGATGCAGGCAGAATTGATTTCATGGCAGAAGAAGAGAGATGTTAATTAATCTCACATTATTTTCTAATACTGTTTTGAACATTTACCCTTGAATGTTCAAGCCTTCTTGAGAGTATTCTCTAGGCATGAAAAACCCACAACATGGCTTTTTCATAGAAGAAAGAATTTGATGTTCTCAAAATCTTGTGGAAATATATGAGCCCTGCAAATGTGGAATTTAAAAGTAATTTCTAAGTAGTGCTGAACACACTTTGCGTTAAATGTTTTAGCTCAGATTTATTAGGCTAAATTTATGACCTCTTAAACATGAGGTAAGAGTCTAGCCCTGCATAATTAGAAAGGCAGAGTGTTAATGCTCACATATTAAAAACATCTGTTGTAAAGTATGAGGTACATTATAGCATTAGGGTAATATCTTGGCTGCAGTCTTCCAAGATGCTTAAAGTTCCCTGCACTCTCTCCCTAATAACAAAATGTAAACCTGCTTATTCAGTCAAAGGTTTGTCAAGATGTAGTTTCACAGTAGTTTCTAACCCATCACAGGAAGTCAATGTAGTTTTACTAGATCTCCACTGAAAGTTCTTCACGTAGTTACATTCCCTGATACTTAGTTGCCTGGCCTTCTCTTAAACCAGAGGATTTCTTGGGAATCTAGTTCATTCTTCCTCCCCTTGGTGGCAGACGTTCTGGCCTCAAATATATTCCCCCATCCTTCAGACTGCTGCCCATCTACAATGAACAGAAATCTAGGCTGGGGAACCCAACTGGAAAGGGGAGTAAAGAGCAAGCAGAGGTCATTGACTGTGGGGATGATTCTGGATCCAGCAATGCTTCCCTATGGCTTCCATGCAATCGTACTGATCCCTACCATCTGCTCTACTCATTCAAGCAATTCACACATTAGATGTTCATCTTCTATTCTCTCAAATTAATTATTTAAGTTGCTGCCTTATGTGAAAGTTTAGACTATTACTGTATTGGAAGTGTTAATATTTAATGATCTAAGGCATAGGGAGGAAGAGGGAAATCAATATTTGTGCAGTGTTTTCCAGCTCTTAAGAGAGCTACAAAATTTTTGTTCTCTTCTATGTATCCATGGATGGTACTAATGTTAATTGAAGCAAGTGGATTGGCTGGGTACTGAAATTGGGCTCTCAGTCCCACAGTTATTTCATTCTAGCTGTTCTTACTGGTAGCAGGAAGCCATAGGCTACCCAACTTCTGTTACATAAACAGGTTAAAAATGTCAAAAATCCTTCTTCTCTGAAAAGGGGAAGTCTTTCTTTCATGAAATTTCCTGGTCTTGATAAACTCTCAAGTCTATCAGGATTAAAAGTAAGGAATCCATTTTTAGCATGCACATGTCTTTCAGGGAAATCAGTTTTTAAAGGTACAGAAGGAAGAGGGTAGAAATCCAGTAACATATGGGGAAACCTTTGAGGCTGAAATCAGCTGTGTTTATTTTCAGCAACTCAGTAATCATTGGTCTGTCTTGAGACTGGTCTGCGTAGACGAGCTGTTTGTTTCTTCAGTCTTCCAATAATAGGCCCTCTATAGACAGATAGGAGCAGCCTCACGCTCACAAGCCCTGGTCCTCATGGGGGACTTCAACCACCCCGACATCTGTTGGAGGGACAACACGGCAGGGCATAAGCAATCCGGGAGGTTCCTGGAATGCGTTGATGATAACTTCCTTCTCCAAGTGGTAGAGGAGCCAACAAGGAAAGGTGCTGTGCTGGACCTTGTTCTCACCAACAAGGAGGGGCTGGTGGGGAATGTGAAGCTCAAGGGCAGCCTGGGCTGCAGTGACCATGAAATGGTGGAGTTCATGAATCTTAGGGCACTGAGGAGGGTGCACAGCAAGCTCACTGCCCTGGACTTCAGGAGAGCAGACTTTGGCCTCTTCAGGGATCTGCTTGGTAGAGTGCCATGGGACAAAGCCCTGGAGGGAATAGGGGCCCAGGAAAGCTGGTTAATATTCAGGGATCACCTCCTTCAAGCTCAGGAGCCATGCATCCCAACAAAGAGGAAGTCAGGCAAAAACGCCAGGGGGCCTGCATGGATGAACAAGGAGCTCCTGGACAAACTCAAACACAAAAAGGAAGCCTACAGAGGGTGGAAGC
>NW_008824986.1:4556133-4561508 GCF_000699105.1 Pygoscelis adeliae | reverse complement strand
GAAAGACACGGACCTGTTGGAGCGGGTCCAGAAGAGGGCCACAAAAATGATCGGGGGATGGAACACCTCTCCTATGAAGAAAGGCTGAGAGAGTTGGCGTTGTTCAGCCTAGAGAGGAGAAGGCTTTGGGGAGACCGTATTGCAGCCCATCAGTACTTAAAGGGGGCTTCTAAAAAAGATGGTGGCAAACTTTTTAGCAGGGCCTGTTGTGACAGGACAAGGGGGAATGGCTTTAAACTACAAGGGGGGTAGATTTAGACTAGATATAAGGAAGAAATTTTTTATGCTGAGGGTGGTGAAGCACTGGCACAGGTTGCCCAGAGAGGTGGTGGATGCCCCATCCCTGGAAACATTCCAGGTCAGGTTGGACGGGGCTCTGAGCAAGCTGATCTAGTTGAAGATGTCCCTGCCCACGGCAAGGGGCTTGGACTAGATGACCTTTAAAGGTCCCTTCCAACCCAAACTATTCTATGATTCTATGACTGTATAATGTAGCTGTTGTACAAGAACTCTCTCTTCCTGCTCATAAGAATTCATAGTGTGTAGCAAGCTGGATATAGATAGACTTTGTGTTTCCTTTAGTACTGAGGAACTTTGGAGTTAAGTTGGAAAGAAATTCTGTGAATGTACTGCTTTCTAGTAAATGGGAATGGGAACAGATACTACCATTTGACAAAGCAAAAAGTTAACAAACTCTTGCCTTTGCAGCACCATTTTGGATGGCTTTGGGCTAGGAACCATCTCCAAAGCTAAAAGAAGGTTCTTTTTCAGGTTGGTGTAATCCTTGTAAACGATGAGCATAAATCTCAGAACAACTGCGAAAGGAGACAATCGTCTATCTGCTATTCCTTGTGGATTAGCTGTCTGCATAAAAAGAATTCGGTTGTGTACACCTTTCTACCATAATGCTACGAATATCCATGAGATTGCAGCTAATGACAAGACAACGGAAAGTCTACTTTTTAAAAGGGACCTATATAAAAATGTTCATAATCTGAAGGAACTTTCAATCAGGCAGTAGGCTGAAAGTGTTCCTAATTTATACAAAGTCCTGCAAAGCCGAAACTGTGAAGTCAGCCTTTCTGTTAAGCTAGCTTGGATTTGTCTTCGCTGCAATCCACAGTTGGAGGACTTACATCTCATTGCCTACTTAGCATCTAGAAAGCTAGCCAAACACCTTGGGGAATAGACATTATCTGGTTTCTGGTTTGCTGCCTTCTGGGTTTGGGGAATTCTGAATGAGGACTGGCTTGATCGGGACGTTTGTGGGAAGTCAGCCAGGACCTATGGAAGAGCCGTCCAAATACTTCTACTGGCCAGATTTACAGAGACCACCTGGAGTGTGTTTGTTGATTTTGTTTTGTTTTATGATGGATCTTTGGAGTAGCCAAGAGCTAGTACATTGTATACCAGTGGTATGTTTGTATCAATTGCATTCAGAAAGGCACTAATGCATCTTTTAAAATTGGAGTTTTAATATTCCTAATAATTAAAAATAGGGCATGAATATTTCAGACAAAAATTGATTCAAGTCAGTATTAGAGGGAGCTATGCTTCAAGGGTGCAACAGAATTTTTACTCTGATCAGAGTTGCTCAATTATTCTGAGTACTGCTGTGGCAGAGTTAGGTTGCTGCAGTGGAGATGTGGAGCTGGATTATTCTTTGTCTCCTCTGTAGAAAAGTTAACTTGCCAAAAAGTTCAACTTTGTGATCATTAAATCTTGGCAATACTGGTAATGCTCAATGAATGGTTCTGTCTTTTCCTCTCAAAGCAGGAGGGAAAAGTCAGATGTTGAAACAAAATATTTTAGCTGTCAGGAAAAAATACATTTTGTTTCCAAAAGTTTTTCACTTCTTTCTGTGGCTTTTCAAGGTTCTGTGTCCACTGGCATACCAGACTGGACCCTACCTTTATGTCCCTGTGGAATGGCTTCTCATGTATTGCTTTGTAGATCTCTGGTAACCTTTAGAGCAATGAACTTAGGCTTGCATCAGTCTCTTCTCAGAGACATTGTCTGCATCTCCCAACTATATTGTTGCCTGCTCAGGAATTGCTTGCTGTTGCAAATGATTAGACCTGTGACATGGGTGTAACATCTTGGCTGATGCTTAAGAGAATTCTGAATAGCAGCATATGGGAAATTACTTCTTTTCATTACCCTGAGTCTGTGATTAAATTCCAAAGGAACTTTTCACAGTCTCTTAAAATACATCTGGTTGCTTAACTTTTGGGTATCTGACTTTGCTTCTGAGTATCATGGAATGATTAAGAAATTGCCTCCTGGGATTGCCAGCGCGTGTGATGAGACTGAACAGAATAATTGGGCCTCACACCCAAGAAATATTTCTACTTAGAAAATTGTCTATAGAGGACACAGCTTCCACATCAGATTTCCTCTAACACCCAGAAAACCCACAATATCTCCTTCACTGTTTGTGACCTACATGTCAAGTTTTTCAGTAACTGTCTGATTTGAGATGGGGAGGTGACAATATGTGAATTGCTAGTCCTTCATCTTTCATCAGGAAATAGTTGGAGGAAGGAAATTGAGTGCAGTGTGTATTAATGGAATTGAAGCTGGGCTGGAGGGAGCTTGCGAGCATCTTTTGTTCATGAGGCCCAGTTTTCCTTAAAATGATCTTCATTGGTTCAGACGGGGGCAATTGTCCTGTTGGCTCTAGGCCAATGAGAGAAGATGACTAGTATATCATAAATTCTTAGTAGAAAGATTTCTCTAGAAGGCACGTGTGAGGATAAGGAATAGAAATATGTGTTAGGTGCTGGAGATCATTGGCCTACTGGCACCTAGGAAGTCATCTGAATGTTGAACAGGCAGCAAACACTGAGGTGGCAGAAGTACCTAAGCTCATTTTAACATGTAAATCGGTATTCCTTTCACACAGAGACTGGGTCTTTAATGGGGAAGCTGAGCCAAAAGGATCAAATACTTTTTCTCTTTTTGAGCTTGATGTTTCTGCTTATCTCTGACAAACCCACTGCTTGGTTTCTTTGCTTCTAGGTTCTGCTCAGAGCTCCAAGTACGTTCAAGGCAGAGTGCCTTGAGAGGTTAGGCTGAGAGAGGTCCTTTTGGGTCTCAGCCTGACTAACTCAAGGTACTGAGCAGCATTAAAGCAACCCTTCTCAGTGATGCCCTGATTCTGGGGGTGAATGAATCCAACTGAAATTAATGAGTCTTCACCAATGTGGAACTGACTGCATGTTCACATGAAGATCTTCTGCTTAGAGACAGCAATTGTGCCAGTTCCTCACATAGAGAGAATTACACCTCGAATACTGTGTTCAATTTTGGGCCCCTCACTACAAGAAGGATGTTGAGATGTTGGAACGTGTCCAGAGAAGGGCAACAAGGCTGGTGAGGGGTCTGGAGAACAAGTCTTATGAGGAGCGGCTGAGGGCACTGGGGTTGTTTAGCCTGGAGAAAAGGAGGCTGAGGGGAGACCTCATCGCTCTCTACAACTACCTGAAAGGAGGTTGTAGCGAGGTGGGTGTCGGTCTCTTCTCCCAAGTAACTGGCGAAAGGACGAGAGGAAATGGCCTCAAGTTGCGCCAGGGGAGGTTTAGATTGGATGTGAGGAAAAATTTCTTTCCTGAAAGAGTGGTTAAACATTGGAAGAGGCTGGCCAGGGGAGTGGTTGAGTCCCCATCCCTGGAAGTATTTAAAAGAGGTGTAGATGAGGCGCTTAGGGACATGGTTTAGTGGGCATGGTGGTGTTGGGTTGACGGTTGGGCTCGATGATCTCAGAGGTCTCTTCCAACGTTAATGATTCTATGATTCTAAGAAGGGGAGGAGAAGATATCTAACATATGTGAATGCTCTACAAGTAGCATATGTTTTATATATTGGATTTAGGATGATGAATGCATTCTTTTGTGTGTGTTGGCAGGATTTTGTTTTAGACACGTGGTGTATGGTATCTCAAATATTATATGATTGGATGTAAACATACTGTATACTGACGACTAGGATCACAAACTTGGTATATATGCTGATGATCTCTCAATTGTATTAATTACATATATGTAGAGTGTACATATAATCATAGGATTCCCTTGATCAAAAGTATTTTCATGCAACTTCACAGAAGTTTTGTTTGTCCTCTAGGAACGATAACCTTACGCAAAATATAATTGCTCTGTGGTTTTTGTCAGCCCTGTTAGTGAGGCTAGGATAAAGAATACGTTACTAACTCAGTGTTCCTCCCCATGCCCAGAATCTGAAAGAACTGAAAACGATGTTGCTTATAATGTGACTAGTAACATTAATCCCTGATTATTTTATCATTACTTTAATAGCATGTGGAGCCATTACGCCAGATAGCTGATACAGTTTTGAGTGTGGTTTAAAGAGCAATAAAACACTGATCATTCAATTTTATTCCCTTATGAAGAACTACTGCCGTCATGAGACTGTTGGTAGGAGTAACGTCTTGTGCTCTTTACCCTGCCCTGCCTTCTCTGCTGCTGTGTTCAAACCAGGGTAGCAAGATAATCAGCAGCCCTTGCGGCGCTCCCGCTGCCTGCCCTTACAGGGCGAAAGTGCTCTCCGTACAGGGCGGTTACAGTTCCCAGTGCCATCTAGTGGTGTTCTTCCTGAAAATAACTGGAGAAAGGGACCTAGGAAGGAATTTAATTTCCCTGTATAATTTCCCACTAGCTTTGTGAATTCTTCCTATGCAAAATGGTTAAGAAACTGTAATAAGTATTGATCTAAGCTCAGGGGAAGACTCAAAAAGTCTCCCTTTTTATACCCGTGCACGCTCCTCTGCCTTTGCGTGGGCCCTGAGGTAGCACTGGGATTAGGGAAAGGCCGAAGGAATGGGAAATTGGAGGGATCAGAAACATCTCGGAGTGCCTTATTTTCAGCACAGTGCTATGGTGTCTCCATACTCCGTCTTTTCATCCTCGTCTCATTCTTTGTTACGGGCTAGTAGGTAGACTAGCTGAAAACAAAAAGGCTGGGGGTTGCCTATTTTCCTTTACCTGAAAATTTTAATGCGCTCATTTAACCTGATGAAGCAAACAGCAAGAAAAGCCCAATTCTTTTCCTCCTGCTTTTACCCCTCCCTCCCACCCATTCTGCCAAGGCCTTTCTTAAAAGCTCCCTTTTATATCTCACAGGCATATGTTTCAATTTTCACTTGCTGGGTGTGATATTTGGTAACATACGGATGAGTCATATTAACAACTTATTGAATCAAAACATAAACTGCCCTCAATCCTTGCTAGATGTGCTGTAGTCTTTATTCTTGTGGTAGCACCTGTCCAGCCTTAATCACGCTGTGCTGTTTACTGCACCTGGGCTTTTCTCAAATGCATTAGACCTAGAAACCTCATCAGTTCTAGCTCCAGCAG
>NW_008824986.1:4541188-4556097 GCF_000699105.1 Pygoscelis adeliae | reverse complement strand
TATCTCTCCAGTCTGTTTTCCTGAAGTGAATTTTCATTTTAGGCCAAGCAAGGGCTATGAAAATCCTTTAACACAAACCATCTGATAAGTCTCTTTTTAGAGCAAGAAGCAATGAAAACTGTGGGATCCATTTAGGTAATATTTTTACGTTCAAAATAAAATATTGGCAAAATGTAGTCAAAATGTTAAGAAAACAAACACTGAAACTGTGTGTCAACATAGCCACATCTGCTATAAGTGATATGGGAGTTTTACTCTGCTGTAATTTGCTATAGTTTTCCAAGCCATAGAACACCATGAAATCTCTCTCCAGATGAGACTGGAGTCATCTCATCTCCTATGACCAAATCAGAAGTCCTATCCTACAGTAAAGTCTATAATTTTGCCTACATAAAATCCTCCTGCCAGTGATTCCAGGATCTTACTCACAATGAGATTTCAGCCTCTTCTAAGTCTTCCCTCACTGTTTCATGGCCAAGATGGCACAGAACTGCTTCTCCAGTAGGAAAAAACAGATTCAGTGATGAATTCCTGCAGGTGTAATAAGAGCAAAGGGATTCATTTTCTCCGGAAACACATGACTTCTGTTGGATTATGAATTCTTTCACTGTCCAGGAAAACATCTTTAGTCCATGCCCCCATTTTGGTTACTTTCTTCCTAGCTGACCAGCTTGTTCTCATGAGAAGCTGTACAGGAAGCCCTACAGCACTTATCCCTGCCAATGCTGAGAGAAAGGCAGGAGCCAAGTGGTAGGTACATCAATGCCTACAGATGTATTGCACGTGACTAAGGTATATAAGAGGATATATGAGCCGTTTGAGAACCTAGAAGGGCAACCAGCCCTTTTGGTAATAGACTCTTAACCCTGAGAGTCAGCTTGGAGTCTGATTCGCAGCTGGCAAATCAAAAAGGCCCAAGAGAAAGAAAAGAGAGATCAAACATGGTATTGTTTAGATGAAGGAAGCTGCTCTCCTGAGAGGAATGGGATGACATTTCTGTTGGGTATCAAAGAGGCAGTGTGGGTTATTGCTGTCCTGACTTTCTGCAGGCTGGAGTTGCCACGTTCTTTTATTTGATGATGATTTGTACACAAAGTAAGCTATGGTACGCATCATCCTGCTGGCAAGAGGCAGAGCCAGCATGGTTCTATACAGGTTGTGTAACTTTACTCAATGGTTGTTTACAAGCATAAACAAGTGTTAACAGAACATGTAACAGTCCATTCTAACCAGGATTAATTTTTACTTTACTTCTGTTTCCTTATTTCAATGTTTTATTTGAAGAGACTTTTTTTGTTTCTTTTGGCTGTTCTAAAGCTTTGTTAAGCTGTGGGAGGTGGTCATTGTAGTATCTTGTTGAAACATCCCTGGGAATATATTTTAAGACAAATTCTTACTATATTAGTTTCTACTGGATTGAAGTTTCTCTGTATTTTGAACTACTAGAGCCAGTTCTTGTTTTTATAACAATATTGCTACAGTTCAGGACATAGAGCCAATGGAGTTTAGTCTAGATTTTAATTTTTAGAGTTTTCTTTAAAGCTTTCATTTACACAAAGGGAAGCGGAACAATTTCTCGGTGGACAGCAAAGCCATTTCAGCTTAGAATGGGGTAGTCCTAGCCATAGTCTGTGAACTGCAATCTTTCCCAAGGAGGAATATATTGCCTTATTTTTGTGTGGAAGTGCACTCAGCCCTGACATTGCATACATTTCTGTTCTCTTTCAGTATAGCTGACATCTAAACCTGTTGCCGATTTAACAGTACTAGACAGATGAGTCTCATCTTTATTCTGCAAAACAAGTCACTACAGATATTTATATCTCTTTTAAAAAGATCTGGTTTTATGAGAAAAAACCACTCCTTTCCTTCCTCTCTCCTTTGAGCTTGTTCTTCCATGATAAAGTGTTGAGTGCAGAATGTTCAGCGATGCTGAACTCAGGCAACTGATGTGGTAGAATAAAAGTTCAAGAAATCGCTTCCCCTATTTGCCCACTATTTAGGCAGTTAGAAGGCACAGCTAGTACATTTGGGAAATGCTTTCTTCACCAAGGAAGCCTTTTATTTATGGCCTTTATACCAATATTTAAAAAAACCAAACAAAAAAAGCCCCAAACAAGGTTCATTTCCTAAATACTGAAATGAACCCAAAATTTCCACTGACTAGGCTCCTGTAGTGTTCTAGAAATGTCAATAGGACAGAAGTAGTAAGATGCTGTCAAAGAAGATCACTGAGGTAAGTGCTTTTGAACAACAGTCCAGGGCACTATAGCAAGTGTTGTGGTTTAACCCCACCAGGGAGCTAAGCCCCACACAGCCGCTCGCTCACTCTCCTCTAGTGGGATGGGGGAGAGAATCAGAAGGATAAAAGTGAGAAAAATTGTGGGTCGAGATAAAGGCAGTTTAATAAGTAAAGCAAAAGCTACACATACAAGCAAAGCAAAACAAAGAATATATTCACTCCTTCCCATCAGCAGGCAGGTGTTCAGCCATCTCCGGGAAAGCAGGGCTCCATCACGCGTAACGGTGACTTGGGAAGACAAACGCCATCACTCTGAATGTTTCCCCTTCCTCCTTCTTCTCCCAGCTTTACATGCTGAGCATGACGTCATATGGCGTGGAATATCCCTTTGGTCAGTTGGGGTCAGCTGTCCCGGCTGTGTCCCCTCCCAACTTCTTGTGCACCCCCAGCCTACTCGCACTGACTCTGTGTCAGCACTGCTCAGCAGTAACGAAAACATCCCTGTGTTATCAACACTGTTTTCAGCACAAATCCAAAACATAGCACTACATGGGCTGCTATGAAGAAAATTAACTCTATCCCAGCCAAAATCAGTACAGCAAGGTTTGTGATTGCCATCAAGCAAACTGAAGGAACAGATGTCCATGAATGCTATGTATCACCTATCAGAGATTCGATTTGGATGTCATTCTGAATGGTGAAAGATGAAGTAGGTTTGAAAACCAAAGGATCATCCAGGGGCACCACAGAGGAAGGATTGCTGCTGTGGTCCTGCTGCACACCAAAGCTCTAGCTGGAAAGGAGTTAGCTCAGGGCTAAAACCCAGTACATATAGATCGTTCTTGAATACATTACCAAGCAGCATTGCCCCATGTAGGAGAATTAATCCAGCCTAAGAAAAGGCATATCAGCTGCAGAGGAATAACCAAACTGAATCTAGGGGATGATCTACTGTCATAGCGAGAGTTTAATCTTTAATGATGAGGTCATTCCAGAGTGACTACAGCAGGTACTGATGGCATCTGAACCCCTAAGTGACAAGTAGGTTTCAAGTAATCATTTCAGTGGGCTAATTTCAGCCATATTCACTCCAGAAATTTCCCTTCAGAAGGCTCAATTGTCAAGGCAAAATGCAGCACCTGAAAGCGAAGTTTTAAAATGCCTTTTTTTATTATTTTTATCTAGCACATACTGGTTCATGAAGAAAGAAATTATGTGCTTTCCCTGGGCTCTCTTGATGTAGAATTTTATTCTGTAACAAAGCTTGTGGTTATCGGTGCCTGTTGCTGAGGATGTTCATTAGATATTATCAGCTTCAAATACAAGAAACAACCTTTGCTCCTACTTTTTTTTGTGGGAAAAATGATAGCACACAATGATTGCTAGTCATCGGTATGCTTTTCTGACAGTTTGGTCATGTGGCACACCTTGAAGACATGCTTTTGCTTAAAGGAGAATTGAAGTGTCTATATCCAAGTGTGACCTATGGCATGGTGGAAAACAAACAAGAATTCAAAAAAGATGTAGGACTTTCTGATTTGTGTTATCCCTGAAAGCTGTATGGATAATTAATACTTTTTCAGGGACAGTATGTGAAGGTTGGTTTATTACAATTTTTTTCATAACATAACAGATTAATTGTCTAGAAGTTGAGAGGAAGATTCTATCAACTGGTGATGTGAATGCAGGTATCAAGTGATGCAATATTGCCCAATTACTTTTGTGTTTAAAACAATTTTATACTTTCTAAGAGTTTGTATCTTCTGAAATTTGTGCTGGTTTGAAAAAAAAGAAGGAAAATATAATAAAAGGTAATAAAAATTAGAACAGCTTCTACTGTTCTTGTTTAATGTGCTAAGGATACTAATGGA
This sequence comes from Pygoscelis adeliae, assembly GCF_000699105.1. Taxonomy (NCBI): domain Eukaryota; kingdom Metazoa; phylum Chordata; class Aves; order Sphenisciformes; family Spheniscidae; genus Pygoscelis; species Pygoscelis adeliae. The sequence continues at coordinate 4,551,984 of NW_008824986.1, read as the reverse complement.
TTAATGTTAGACATAATGATTTTACATTTAGAAGATGACTTGCTGCAGTTTCAAAATCAGCCTTTCCTGTTAAGGTTGATCTGTTGTCAGTTTATTTAATCTGTACCATATAAAACAGCAGTAACAATCAACAGGGTGTGGATTAGAATGTGGTAAGTGTGTTTCCCAAGAGCCTTGGAAAATACTGCCAAAGCCTGAAACTCAATACACATCTTAGAGCCTATAACAGTGCTTAGGCAATGAAGCCTTCAGTATTATTCAGGAGATCTGATACTCAATTTTGTGTGTTTGGTTTTTGGAATATCAATGTTTTGTGCATAATTAGTAAACTAACTCCTTTCAGTTCTAAATTCTGCTTGTTTGCTCCATTCACTTTAGGCTATTTTCCGAGAACCACATTTTAGTAGCTATCGAGCTGGGTAGGGAGTTAAGTTTATGGCAGCTTTCATGAAACAACTTCCCTTCAGAGCCTGTGGTACACTGTTGATTGTCCTAAATGGCATTTGCCTCCTTTGGCCAGTCTGTCTTCTTTTGCAGATATAACATAAGATGCAGGATGGACAAAGAAGATGATAGATTTATGTAATGTACACCTAGAAATATTTCCACGTGGAGAGCATGGGGCTTCTCCTAATCCCCAGAGTCAAGACTGTTACTTCAATGCCCCCCCCCGTGTCCCCACTCTTTTCACCTGAGCCTCTTGCTGTAATGTTAGCACAGACATTTTTATGGTCCATTCCCTTCTCCACAGAGGGATGAATGGGAATCCATAGCAAGCCCTTTCTCAGTTAAACGGATTTCATCAAACAGTATAAATTTACTCATAAATGAATGTTTCATGGAAACTGTTTGGGTTTCAGGAAACTTGGATCAAAATGCCAGGTTTCTGGACAAAATGCTGTGTACCAGCTGTCTTGCTTGTGCTACTGGAAACCTTCCGGTGGCCTGATGTTCTTGCTCCAAGGAGCCTCACAAACAGGGATCATGATCTTGTCTTCATACTGAATACTCTGAGAGTCTCAGCTCAGTGAGGACTCTGAGGACTTATAGGCTGTTCTTACCACAGCATGGGAAAGGAGCTAAAAAGTTCCTTATGTCCAAATGTCCTGAGTTTCTCCTAGTATAGAGCAGCATAGGGAACCCCTGGAGATGGATAAACTCTTATTCCCCCACATTAAAAAAAATAAATTCAGAATGAATGTTTTTCCACATTAAAAAGTTACTTTTAAGAATGTTTCGTGTCCACAGGAATCTTTGAAATGTCAAACTTGCATACTCAGCTGGAATTAAGACTTGGGAGAGTTTTAAGTACTAGTGGGTATGGTTCTTCAGAAATAACACCTTCTCAGCACTGAGACATGATAATGTCTGCTTTTCACAGACTGTTGTCTTGTCTGGAACATCCCACTCCTCAATGCTTATTTATAAGGGCCCACACTAAATAACAGCCACCTTTGAGCTTCCATGAAACAAATTATCTTTTTACAGCTGGGAAACTGAGGCCCAAGAGGAATGTTGTTTGCAAAGTCATGGCTTCAGAAAGCTTACTGAAAAGCTTGGCAGTATCTTGATCTGATCTGACTCACAATGCCTTCCACTTACTCTTCCACCCACACTCCAAAAAAGAAAGACTCCTCCCTCTCTCTAAGGAATAATGTGGGTAAAAGTTGTAAACAAAATGCTCTACCTTGTACTCTTTTCCTTCTTCTTCCATAACTAATCTCTGGAGCCTTTTAGTGGCTCCATATTCCCATCACTTAAGTCCTGGGCACATGGAAAACCTCTCACTGTTCTAAGGGGGAAAAGATGGGAGGAAGTTGCAACTACATTCTCCCTGTTAGAATGAAGGAACTCTGCCTTTGGCCAAGATCTTTTTACCTTCTTTCCAATTTTGGATTATGTTTTTCTGGGAAACTTGTCTTTGAGTGCAACTGGCAGCAGTTTTTGCCTTTTGGTTCCTTGCCAAGGGGTGAGTCTCTGCGTACAGCCATGCCCTCAGACCTCAGGGTCTAACTGAGCCTGTGCTAAGCTAATGCCTTGTGCCCTCCTGCATCCAGCTCTGTGGCATTGATACGCAGTCAGGTTAAGAAAGGTGAGAGTATAGTTCTGTAACACAAGCAGAGCATTTAATTATGGGGTTCTTTTGTCTTTTTATTGTATTCATAAAAATGTTCGAGTGAAGGTACTCGAGCCTTTCATATCTCAGAATGGAGCCAAAGGTACCAAGACAGCAGGTATCCTAGGAGAAGACTAAGTGTCAACTTCTGTGCCTCCTGCAATTTTTTGAAATATTATTATTATTTTATTTAATCTGAATAGGCATACAGTTGGACAGGACGGCAAGGAAATAGGACAAAGAATTTGTTGAATTAAAAAAAATCTACATCAAGATCACAAATGTATAGTGAAAATATACCAATAAAAAAGAAGAGTGGCTTTATTAAAAGAGAAAAAATAAGTTTGTAAAGCTGTTCCAAAATCTTCCTAAGATTCATCAAATGACCTGAAGGCAGAGGATTAGAATAAATGTGAAAATAGCTGAAATTCAGAGCTACTTATAAGATACAGAGAGAAAAGTATTTCTATGCATTAAAAGAATAAAATGTCAATATTCTTTGCTGGAAAATGTGCTGTGGTTTGGTGTTCAGATAGTACCTGATCTGGACCAGGTATTGGGTGATGCAGTGGTTTGAAGCAGAGACCTGAGCGAAGTGTAACGCATGAGCTGGGGCTCCATGGAGATTCTGTGACAATAAGACACCTCTGAGTCACTTCTCCTCTTTGGCTGATCCTGAATGGAGGTGGGATAAGAATTTTCCTTCTGACTTAAGTTAGAGCAATGACTAAAATGCCTTTCCTTCATCATCCTGTAGATGTGCAGGCTACCTGGCTGCTTCAGACAGCGAGGAGCCGGGACTCTCTCCGTCCTCCCCCACATGGAGATTAGCCATTGGGTGGTGGAACTGTTGGAAGAACTGGCTTTCTTTTTCTGTGTGTTGATTTCCATACTGAAAGCGGCAGAACTCATAGGACTCATTGCTTCGGGTTCAGGTGCTCGGGTGTTGAACGTGCTGCGAGTTGTAATAGAAGCATATGCAACTGCTCTTGCTAATGTGGAGCTGTTGGTACCTACCAGCAGAACTCATGTCAGAGGTTTCCCCTCAGTGTGTACGCTAATAGGATCTCCCTCCTTTAGCTTGCTGTTCATTTTCATGAAACTTGTAGGAATTTTTCTGTTTAATTGCTGTTGCTGTGCCAGCTTTAATTAACATTGACTACTGGGTGTCCAAGTTATTAGGGGGAGAAAATGGCGGCAGTGATGGACAGGCACGCAAACATTTGCATAGGGTGATCACACAAGTCTTGTTTTCTTGTGTGTTCTTTTTCCTTTTTCTAAAGCCAAAATGTTTCTGAATTTGGCATGAATTTCTGGAGAGTTGGCCTGAAACTTTAATTTCTTTGTCAAATCGACTATTAAAAGATTTTCTTCCAGTTCCATCCAGTAGCCTTGGTTACTTCTCAGCGTAGGCTGGTAAACAGTTTGGTGAAGAGTGGGTCTTTTTTATTCCACCACCAAGACACACAGCTCATGTTATAGTGTAATTCAAAGAGCCTTTCATATCTCAGAATGGAGCCAAAGGTACCAAGACAGCAGGTATCCTAGGAGAAGACTAAGTGTCAACTTCTGTGCCTCCTGCAATTTTTTAAAATATTATTATTATTTTATTTAATCTGAATAGGCATACAGTTGGACAGGATGGCAAGGAAATAGGACAAAGAATTTGTTGAATTAAAAAAAATCTACATCAAGATCACAAATGTATAGTGAAAACAAGATCCTCCTTTGTTCTTTCTTATAATATGTGAACTTGATGATATTAAATAGTATAAATTTAATGGATTTAGTGGATCCAATAAAAGGAAATACTACTTTTATTCAGTGTCTGGTAAGTCTGTTTAATTCATTGTCAAGGAAGGTTACCAAGATTAATACTGTAGCTGGATAGTTTAAAAGGGCTGAATAATTTTATGACCAATAACACTTCTAACTCCTTAAGCTATGTGAAATCTCATGCTTCAAAAAGTACGTTGATAGCAAACCACTCTTCACCACTCTTTTCTTCCACTACATCAATGGCTAGATTTTGGCTTCAAGGTGCTTTCTACAGTAAAGCACTAACTAAAGGCAGGATTATAGGATGAATTACTAAAAGCAACTTGGTAGTTCCATAATTCCTGTATATTGCATGCACAAGAGTTTAGTTCGAGAGATTGTGAATTCTGTCCTACATGTAATAGTAACAGAAGGATAAAAAGTATTTTTTTTTTTTTAAATTCAGACACTTTAACATTGTTAGTTTCAGCTTCAGTGTTGTATCAAGGTCTGTAAAGGGTCCAAGTAAGTTTCTCACCTGTAAAATATATGCAGTCCTCTTTTGGACTACAATGGCAATTTCATCTTGCCCCAAGACTTCCAGTTCTCCAAGACATGATTTGTAGCCTTATTTGACATGAAATAAAAATGGAAGTCTTTTCTAATGCTTCTCACATATCCACTTTCAGATTAATTCAGGAAGAGAAATGCACTTTACCAGGTTTCTCATTTTTATCAACTTGTAAAAAGTTTCAGTTCATCTTAAGACTTCCACTTCAGTCCATCTTAAGTCACTTCTTCTTATGCAGTCTTAGGTGTACCAGATTTCTAAATTCTTCATGTCTTTCTAAATAGTTTTTTAAATGCATGGCATTTGGTTTTGCTATTTTAATATTGTCATTGGGGTTCTCATGTCCAGACATGAAGGAATGTGGTTGTATTTCCTGCAGTAGAAGTTTTGAAAAATGGCATTCTAATTCTAAGATTTGTATTATTCTAAGGGGTTTGTATTATTAATTTGAATCTTCTTTTTTGGAGGGGGCAGTTACTATGGGGGGAACAGCATATAACTGTAATCTGTACAATTAGGATACGATTCATTGCGACTTGCATTTGCCTCCTTCTCTCCTCCCCATATAAACCAATCTAGAGCTGAGACAAAAATAAAATGAGAAGAATCTGAGAAGTTGCAGAGATCTTTCAGGGTGTCTCAGGATGGAGTAAAGGGAGGTTGCTTTCACTGTGTAACCTGTTGAACTGTCCAAGTTCCGGGCCAGATGGGATTCATGGCAAATGAAGATGAGGAAGACACATGCCAAGGAGAGTAAAACCTCTGACAGTAGAATAACTCAACAGCTATTCTAGACCCACTGTAGTCATATGTTATTATGACTTTCACAGAAGTGTTCCTTTGCCTACACGTGTCTCTGACCTTTCTTTTCTGTTCCAAGTGCTGGAGAGAGAAGTAAATTGTCTGTTGTTTTGTGCAACCCACTGATTACACCCTTAAAAATTGTTCCATTTGTAAAAGATTTACCATCAGTGTGCAATATTGTTGCATCAGATATGACCAGAAATGGCTGCATTCTATTGCAGTCAGCTGAGACGTAAAATTACCCTTGATTTTCAATAAGTAATGTGAATTTCTGGAGGATTGTAGGATCTTATTTTTCATGAAATTCACATAATTTTTATATTTTTTACTGCTTGTGTCTCTAGGACTTTTCAAATTGCTGTAGCAGGTTTTGATTAGATATCTAAAAATACAGAAATTGCTTTGTTGCAATCAATTACTCTCTGGTTTAAAAGTGCAGACAGTTGGGGACAAAAAACAAAATATGACTTTGACATGGTTGGCTTTCAACACAAATAGAAAGTAGTCACAGCAACTGACTTTGGAGTAGTTCATAATATTATGAAATATTCATTCTAAGAGGTTGGATGGGTTTGTGGCCATGGTGTTAACTGAGAAAAGGGTAACTTTGGAATGGGTTGGACTCATAATTAGCTCAGCTGCATTGGTTTTCCTGAGGTGGGTGAAGCGTCATACCAAGGAATGTAATCTTCTGTAAGGTATGCCAAGAACTTCTTAGATGGGGGGCAGAATTTCACTTTGTTACAGTTTCATAGGAAATTCAGTGAGCATTGCTTTTTTCAGGAACAATTTAAGTTTCATGTCCAGAAGGATTTCTACTGTGTTTGTAAAAAGGCAATATGACATGAAGTGAAAAAAAAAAAAACAAGGGTGATATAGCAATATATAGGACTTTTCTTTGACATTTATCACTGCTCAGATCTGATGATCTGGACTGTTCAGTGCTAGTGACACCCATAAAACCTGATGGTTTGTTGGTCTAATTCTATCTGATTCTACTTCTTTCCCACCCCGCTTGGCAAGGAGCACTTGCATGCCAAGCAGTGCACGTGTGCGAGCTGACATGCTGCAGCAGCACTCTTGGGAGAAGCTGCCATTTTGGTTCCAAAGTATGGGTGTAGTAAGTAACGTTCTTTGTTGCTCCCTTAAAGAGATGACAGTGTTTTAAATGATAAAATGACAATGCAAAGACTAGAGGGAAGAGCTGTCACAGCCTAATTGAATGTTTGTTATGCTGCTTATACCATTATCGTAAAACTCTCTATCATGTGTCTGTAAATGTGCAAATTAAAAACCCAGAGGTAATTTTTTATTTTATCTGCATGTAAAAAGATTGTGAAATTATCATCTCTTTCATAGTTAAATAACTTTAACCTGTATGGTGACCTTTGAATATGCAAATAACAGAGCTTTGTTGGATGGAATACATTTTGTTAATTGTAAAATGATAAGTGGAGAAAATCTGAAGAAAACAGGAATTCATTTTGAAGTAATCATAGTGGAAGGTTTATGTGATAAGGAAAAAGGAAACATTTTATATTTATGTGCAGGCTAAGAAAAATGATTGTCTACTGCTGTTCAAATCTGTGACTCTGCAGCTGTAATCAAAACCAGCAGGAGAATTTCTAACTTACATCACCAGCAGCAAACTTGGTGAATACATAATGCATGCCCAGAGACTTAAAGAATTTCAATAGGCTCTTAGGTAACAGGGCTTTTTCTTTCTTTTTGTTCTCAGTTTGTAAGATGTCTGAAAAAACTTAATGCTGTGACCATGAAACTGAGTAATAATTAAACATTTTTCTGCAGGTCAGAATGATCATTTTCACATAGAGAGGAGAGAGAATGTAATGAACATGAGGAGAGAATTAGTTGCTCTTAGGCATAGTACAAGTTGGTTTTGAACAGATCTGTCTAGTCTCTTGTCAAGACAGGCATGCTGACTTGCGACTTTGCTGTCTCCAGGCTTGCTCACCTCTCTGTGCGTGTGTGCACATGAACATTTTAAGCGACGGTGTCTTGATTTGGTGATCTCTGGAACGAAGTGGGTTTGGATTTCACTTTATAGCTGGGACCTGACCAGAGACTTCCATTTACCTCTCCAGAGGTCTATAGTGGGAGTCATAAGCTGCTATATTGTTCTAGCTATTTTGGAGTGCTCCCACATACCATTACACTCCTAGAGGAAGCAAAGTTTAAGCAAATTTAATCACTGATCTCAAGGGGAACAGTTGCAAACTCCCAATGTCATTTATAGCTGACTTGCAAGAAAAGGTTTGGAAAGAGCTGGTAATAATGCCTGCAGAACACAAAGCTTTACTCAAGGGATACTTGCTTGAAGGTATGGTTAATAGTTAAGGTAGAGGAAGTCTGTGTTCTTGGCCCATTTACTGTTGGTAGACCGTTCACTGGCAGAGTTAAGATTCATGACTAGGCATAGCAGACTTCTGTATTACTGTAATAATGGTGCTTTTTTGGCAGCTTGAGCTCCGTTGGATTATATATAAGAAGGAATGACAGAATCAAATTCAAAATGTAAATCTGGGTGAATTCTATTAATGTCTTTTTATAGGCATTTACTTATTTTCATAATTTCCATATTAACAAATGTAAATTACAGTCAAGTCTGTGTTTCATCTCTCATTTTCTTTTCAGAGTATATTTATTCTCCATTAAGCTATACCGTGACCAATTCAGAGTTGTTGCTTTGAGGCTGCATAGTTTGTTTTGCAATTCTGCTCTGGAAAATCAGAAGATAAAACCCTTTTCTTTTGTCTCATTGGATCCTGCAAAACTGACTCTTTCTCACAGTAGATCTTTCTGATTACTGCTTACTCTGTAAGTTTTGACAGGAAGTTAAACAGACTTGGAATTAAGATTCCAAGGGGCTGCAAGCATGCTATGTTTTGACTACTGCATATGAATATTTTTAAAGGCTGCAAACTATGCTGTCAGTCAGAAATACATCATATGAGCAAAATGTAGCTTCTCTGGCTAAAGTGTGAAGGGCTTTGTCAAGGGACATGGACATTTTTAAAAAGGAAAATCCCTAAAGACAGGGTTAGTCTAAGTGTCTCAAAAGAGCTGACAGTAATGTAAATAATTCTTGAGGATATTTTGCTGTAAATACTCTTTTATAACATTCATATGCTCCATGCTGTAAAGAGAAACCTCTTAGGTTGTTATGTTCCAAGAAGTGCAATAAAAGTATATGAAAGTAGAGAAAATTGAATTCTAACATGTAGGCAAGTTATGGACTATTTGTTGAAATAGTCTCATATTTGTACCTACCCTGGTAATGTTTCTGCTCAGGGAGTGAGTGCAGAAACTTCAGTGCTACCATCACACAAGTCACAGCAGTTGAATTTTCTATCATTTTCTCACAAACTCCTCCCTATGGGTTTTCATTCCAGAGTTCAGCACTTCTGTTGTTATCTGCTTTTTGTAGGCATCCAGATCATAACAATATCATGAAGGACTTGGGGCAAATTCAAATGTAGGCCAGACTCTGTACCTTTCACTCATGGAGTGCAACTAGTTCTTGACATCAGTCTCTAGCTGAAATCAATCGGAATTGCTTAGCTTACATATTTCCTACTAAATTAAACCTGTTAGAAATTACAAAAGTATCAAGGCCTTCGGGTTCGCTGGCACAGAACAACATGTGATTACTCTTGGAAACTATCTGGGCCTCCACATGTGTAAGTACTGCTGGTTGGGGACAGCTCCTGGAACACCATGACTGTAACACATACCTTGGGGTTGTAGGGGCAAACACTGTTTTGCTTTGGTCAGAAATGTATCAGGAACCACCTATCTGTTTAACTGCATAGATGTTCACATTTGAGTGTCTGGAAATGCTCAGGGGCATTACTTAATTTATTATTGCACTTCAGTGTAGCCATAGTGGGTCAAAGAACTTCAGTGAAGAAGTAGAATCCAGCTACTCATCCACTGCTTTATGCACTCCCGAGAGTACAAGCAGAGTTGTCTGGGCAAGAGCAAGCTGCAGGGGTATCGTGTTCTGAACTAGGATCCTGCACAGATCAGCCGCAGGAACCCTTAATGGAAATTTATTTGCTGTGCTGGAGAAAGCTTTGTTAGATAAGTACCTCTGTGTCTTATCTTGTATTTCAGCTTCCTTGGCAAAAAAGGTGATTGCAGAGATGGTTGTGGTGGTGTTTGTATTGCTGTTAATGGAAAAGAAATTCTGTGTACTTTTATTCATTTTTGTGTTGCAAAGATAGAAGACTGCAAAAGTTGGAAACATGAGCAGCATAGTAACACATGCTTGGTACTGGGTTCTGGGGAGCGTGTGTATGCCAAATACTCATTCATAGCCTCATACTGATAACAGACTTATCCCAACAGGAAAGTCAAAGCCTGCAGACTTCTGAATCTAAAAGATTTGAATTCACTGATGTTGGTATCTGCTGATTCCTAGACACGTAGAGGGAGACAGTCAGCTGGACCAGAGTGAGTCTGTCCTAAGAATGTGTGAAAAACTTGGTTTCCTATAGCATCGACTTGCTTTGGGTTTCTACTAGCAATAAGAAGATATCTGAGGGAATCTACTTATTGTTGCCATTTCTGGAATGGAGATGAGCTGGTGAAGAGAGAAATGCAAGGAACAACTTCCCACATATCTTCCTTCCTGTTCTCACTGTTCCCAAAGAATGCCAGACCTCATTTGATCATAGCTGATTTGGACAGTATTCTCATTCTTTGGACAGTATTCTCATCCATGGGAAAAAAAAAAAAAAGGAATGCCTTTCTACGGGAAACCAGGGTAACTCTTCAAAGAAGCTACATTCCATCAGCGTGCTCATTTACCTTTTCACAATAGAAGAGATAATTGTACCTCTGAAACTGTAATGTTTTTAATGTTTGCCATTATTAGGTATAAAAGTGTAGTCATATACTAACAACCCTTATGATAGAACTGAGAAGCAAACATATTCTTCTTAGGCAGAAAGGCTGCATTAAAAATGGGAATGGACTATTACAGGAACTTAATAGAAAAAAGAAATCTTTTCCACCACCATATGGTTGTGATATAACACAAAACATTTTCCTGCCAAGATATCACATTACAATGGCAGGCTGCCAGTAGTTTCTCTCTTCCTCACTTAAAAAACAAAAATATCCAAAAAGAATTCTTTGGCTGAATCAGGCTGTTGCTTATAAACATACACTATTGGCTAGTACTCAATCTACATGCTCAGTTTCTCTAGAGAGTCAGTCCATTTCACTGTGTTTTATTCAGAAGAGTACTGGGAAATGGCTTATCCAGCTCAGATGATCTAGGACATATCTTTCTGTTCCTGGCCTTAGAAAAAAGAGGTCTTGCATAGCTGCAGTCATCTGTCCTGATTGCTAGTTCCTCCTTGAACAAATTTTGATGTTGGTGCAAAACTCAACCCATCTTAGTCATCTCTCTTTGCATCTACACTTATGAATGTGCAGCTTGAAGAGGTGTGAGGTCACTATTCTCCACTTTGGCAAGGTCCATTTGTTCACTACAGCTCAGACTAGGAAAAGCCTGCT
>NW_008824986.1:4534035-4541169 GCF_000699105.1 Pygoscelis adeliae | reverse complement strand
GCCTCTGGCATAAGAAAGATTTGTCACGGGATCTGTGGTTGCTTCTGAAGGCTACCTTATGTGATTAACACATGTGGGATCAAATTATACTTTCTGTGTGTTATAATGAGGAGACTGGGAACCTTCTTTCTTGTTTAATCCCTACCAGTAGAAAAAGCATAATTGTTTAATCACAGAGCCTAAGGTAGTCACTAATATCCCCAGCATCAAAGCACATGACTATCTAGGGATACTGATTCCATATACGGCAGTGTCCCGCATTGATGCTGATGTGTGTTCAGGAAGCATTAGGCCTTTATAACCATTGATGTCTGTTCCTCTCCCTGAACTATCTACCTCTAGGAAATGCATCTGGTAGCCTTCACCTGAAGTCTTTAATGAGGACATGGTTGTATATTGGGCCACACCTTCAGGTGGTATAAACTATTACAGCTTTTTTGGCCTTTGCACAGACATCTCTGATTTTCTACTTCTGAACTGTATATATCTCTACTAAGTAAACTGCCATTAGATGTAGTTACTTTGTGACCCGAAAACACATTATCAGTACTCCAGGACATCTGACCTCATTATTGTTCTGTCTGTCTTTATCTGCACCTCTGTTTCTGTGTAGTTCCCTGGAGATCATGGGAATATATCAAACCAAATAACTGTCCTTCAGGGGGCAAAACAATATGTGCAAAATATTGAACAATTTGTCTTGTGGCAAAATAATTTCTTACTGTGTGTGCAAAGCTTGGTGAGCTTTCAGCCTTGCTGAGCATAAGAAAGGGTCCTATTTTCCTTGCTGTCCTCACTTCCTAGCCAGCTAGAACTGAGTGCAGCCCAGGTGGATGCTCATATTGCGCTACAAATAATTTTCCTCAGTTTCATCTGTGTTAGTATTAGTCACAGGTCATTTCATTTTGTGTGGACAGACTGATGTGATTACCTACATTTAGCTTTATGTGTGTGCTGAATTGAGCTGCATTATGTTGCACGGTTTTTAGGTGCAAATGGTATAGCTGTTGATGTAATCTCATGTCCTAAATGAGATAAGTGTCTTATCATGACACTTTTCTCCTTTTACTAATAACTACATTGCTTTTTATTTCAGTTCACTTAGGTGAAGATTGTCCACAGTTTCTTTTTCTCAGGCAACTGCTGTTGTTGGAAACCTTTGGAAAACAATTAATGTGCCATCTTAGATATTGCATGAATCTTTGACAGTCAGCTTTAACAAGGAAGGAATGATACACGGAATGATAGATGGAGATCCCCATGGTTGTCAGCTAACCTGAGGGTTGCCATTTTCTTGCTGTAAAGAATTTGAGGAAGGTGTAACCAGCGTGATTGTGTGTGAGCTGTAACAGGTCTGTCATCCTCCAGTACCAGAACTCTGGAAACCTCTGAAGTTGTTTCATCTTGCAAACAGGCCACTCTACGTTTGGAGGCTGCAAATTCTTTGCTCAATTTCTTCGTGCACGTGACTTTCAAGAAATGGTTCTGTCACTTACTGAACTTAATCTAACAAAATCTCTTTGTCTTGCAATATACTGAACCAAGATTTAGCACTTGGTCTAACACCCCCAGTCTACAGTGTGACAGCTGGTGCTGTTATCATGGAAGCCCAAGTCTAGGACTAGGCCCCCAGTGTTAAGTAAACTACAAGTGCAAAAAAAAAAAGTGGTGTTGTTCCTTTTCCTGAGCATTATGGAAGCAATCTACCAATCTGTTACAAGCATGTCTGCATAAATGCTTGTTGAAGTGCTGTACACAATGATAACAACATCATCTCCATACCGGAGGATAGAACTTCATCTGCAGACCCAGGTGACAAAAGAGAGGGACCCTGGGGGAGAGCCTGGCAGCCAAACATGTGGGTCTCCTGGACCCCCTGGTTCGTTGATAGAAGACTGGAAGATCCAGTGTGAAGCACAGCAGAGTGATGTTAAATAGAAAGATAATTATAAGATCAAACACTGTCAAAACCAGAGAAGCTGGAGGCTGAGAGGCACAACACCCTGTCCTTTATATAATTAATTACTGTCAGAAAAGATCATCGATCTGCAGGGAGACTCATGTTTACCTGAATGTAAGGGGCTGCTCAATATGCTGTTGTAGCTGTAGGGCAGCATGAATAGGAAACTGGCCACTATTGACTACGCTGGAACCATGGCCTGACAGACTGGGATGATTCTAGAAGAGCCTGACTGCACAGCTGTTTTTGTGCTCTTCATATCTGGCCTCTATTGTCTCCCTCCCACCGTGCCTGAAAATATGAATATAGACAAATGGAAAACTTGCTGAATCATTTGGTATTCAGGCAAGCTATGGAGCACTAAAGAAGTTCATATCTTGTAAAAATTGCCAAAGGAAAATGGATGCCTTAAGTGACATTTTAAGTCACTTTAAAAAAATCTCCCAAGTCTCAGACCTGTCTCTAAAACAGTGATTTAATGCAATTTTTTTCTTCTTCTTCCCACAAGCCGACCTGACAGTGCTAGTTAATCATCCTTTTTCCGGCTATATTTTAATGCAGTCAGAGCCCAAAGTGGATGAGGCCAAAGGGGTCTGGACTGTCATTACAGTCTGGGATCCCAGTCCTCTTTGTTATTAAGGGAATACAGAAAAGTGGGGAAATCAATGGAAAACTGGCAGAGCTGCCCTCTTCTGTTTTGTACTTGGGGAAAGGGTCCATCTCCCTGTGGTCAGTCCTCCACTCTAGTTTCTCATCAGCGTCTCATAGTCTCTTGTTCCAGTTGCAAGCAACTATTTTGGATAGACTTGTTCCACCTGAAACAGAAAGGGATCCTTGCTGCTGCAGTTTGTCCTTTCCAAGTGCAGGCAAATCTGAAGACCTTTCTGCTGTTTTATTCTATGTTGTGCACTGGACAGAGATATCCTTGGATAATCCTCCTGTCATATTGTGGGAGTCAGCAACAGAGAAAAGAGAGGTTTGAGTCAGTAATGATCCACTAAATACAAGCCTAATTGTTCAACAGTTAAGTATAGAAACAGTTTCCTGATCTGGCTCTTTCCAATTAGGTTATGATGTGACTTGTCATTCATCGGGCATAGGCAACACAGCTGAGTTAATGCAACAACACACTGTGCCTCTCTTTCCCCTGCCTCTGCTTCTTAGTTTTCTGCTGAATTAGTAAATTGAATCAAGGAGCTGCTAACTGCAATCACGTGAGCCCAGGAGCACCAAGGAGGGAAGAGAGTGGCTTAGTGAACAGGCAGTTGGGAGGGTGAAAATTCATGTTGCAAGCAAGGAATTAGATTAGTTCAAATGCTTATGTGTCCGTATTCTTGGTCTCTCAGATGTCAGATGTGAAATGGACTGCCCTGACGTGGTAAGAACATTTTTGTCCTCCTGTGTTGACAATGAAGTTGTGAATTCAGAAGTTGGTTATTTTGTAAAGTTTTCCTATGTCTTTGGTCAGGGTAGACTCAGAAACAGAAGGGATGGAGATGTTAATCATAACATATATAGTCCCATAGTGAGAAGAAAGGAAAGACAAAGAAATAATTCACCATCTGCTAAGTTGGCTGTTTCAGGAGGGTTCATTCATATCTTGAATGCAGCAGAGAGGAAGGTAACCCCTTCTAATGGGACTTTGTCCTGCTTGAGTCTGTCCTGAAGGATTATCTGCAGATTTTACATTTACAGGACAGTTGAAAGCCAGGGTATGATAAGTACAGCTAGGGAATCCTACCCGTCTTTTGCAATGTTGAAGGCGCGTGGTGTGAAGAGGTGTATGTTACCCCATGGTTGTGCAAAATTGTGCTGAAGTTGTTGCAGGAAGTATTCGATTATGGTAACCCCAGGGTTAGCTAAGCCCTCTGCCTGCCCCAGAGTAAGATGCAAATGCATGCCCTGTTTCTGACTGTCCAAGTACTTTTCTTCCTGCTTCCCTCCCAGTGCCTGTGGCCTTGTTCTAACAGCTGCGTGTGTATAAGCAAAGTGCTTCCAAATGCCATCTAGCATCACCTGAAATGTTACTAAGCATTTGAAAAAGACATGGTCCCTCACTGTGACCTTGAAATGTGCAGATAGAGGGATTGGCTATATGTTCTTGTACGTTGCCGAGTCAAACCTCCCTGTGGTGTTGTCCCTTCTCCCACATCCCACGTGACTATTCGCTTCTCCTAACAAAGCAGTATATCCATTCACAGTAACACTGGCTTCCACCAGGACAAGGGCGCCTGTGCAGCATTTTCTGTTCCTTTTTAACCAGTACCCAACTGCTGTGAGATCCAGTGGGAAGGCAGTGATGCTTGGGCTCTACTCGCTTTTATTTTCAGTTTTTGTGTAGCTTGAGGTCCATCTTTCAGAAATGACTGTAGGTAATAAGGGACCCTTGTCCATGAGGCTCCTTGGAACAAGGCTGTGTAGGAGCAAGGGGATGAGAGTAACCTCTCAGGACACAGAAGGAAGGTAGAATGAAGAGAACTAACTTCCCTTGCTGCCACTATGACTCGGTAAAGGACTTTTTTTTTTTTTTCATTTTCTTCTTTTTTTCTCCTCCTTTTTTTAAACATTTGTAGAGGGTAAGATCCTACTTTCCATTAAACTGTTTAGCAGTGACTCATTCTAGACTAAATCCTTTCATGCTCTAATTTGAGTATAATGTTTTATGTTGTCTTTGTTGCTGCTTAGACCTATGATCTGGCAAGGTGCTTATAATAGCTGTTTTGGTAAATCTTCCACGACACCGTGAAAGTGTGGGTTATATGTTGTGGGGTTGAGTAGTTTTGTTTGTTTGTTTTGTTTGTTTGTTTTCTTGAGCGTGCGAGGGCAGTATAAATCCGAGGTAAGGAAGTAGTGCAAGCAACAAACAACTGTTACTGATGACAATAAAATAACCAGCAAAGAGCCTGAAGTCTATAAATAGGACATTACACAATAGACGTTAGATAATGGGAGGCTAGGGAGTGCAAAATACTGAAAATGGAGAGCTCATGGTGTTTCATAACTCACAGGATATGTTTTTTGCTCTGTCTTGGATATGCTACCTTGGAGATCCAAGAGTGGCTGACATGCTTCAGACCTTTTCTCTTAAGACCTAACCATTCTATGGGACAAATGATGCTTTTTCTACTTCCAGGGTAATTTCTAGTTCCTAGTGGGCACCAGTTCTCTCAGCGCAGCACAACCAAGCATGTTGCTCTTCTAAAAAGGTTTGGTTTTCATGTGATGTGAATAGTTGGTGCTATTGCACATCTGTTGAGACCACAGTGACAGGCTCTTTAAATTGGAAAATGGGAATTTGCTGAAGTTCATTATTGGAAACACTTTCACAGAAAAGCCACTTTGAGAACTGGCTTAGATGCATAGTCAGTTCCTGTTGCATTTCCTTACAGGCCACGCTTTCTTCATTTTCAGTGCTTTAAAGAGAACCTTGGCTGCAGAGCTAGCTAAAAGGACAACTTGCTATACGAAAGTTCTGTCCAGGATGAGTTGTATGGAGGTAGACACAGAAATGTTTGGTGCAAATTAAAACACGGTCAACTGAAGATTTCTTAAAGGAGATATGAGACTTGCTCAGTTCACTTGATTCAAACTAAGAGGCTTGATGTAAGCTATTCCGTCTACAGAAATAGACCTTTAAAACACAAGTGTACTGCCTTAAAGCTTTTCTGGAAGAAAGAGTTCTGTTAAGGAAACAATGCTGTAAAAATCTTCCCTTCTCTGTTCTTGTTCATTTTGAAAGGATATTATTTCTTATACCCAGCTGATGAAGTGAAAGACTAACTTCTGAACTATGTTACTGGTAACTGTGTTACATGGTATTTTCTGAGGTATTGCTCTGTGGTGTTAAGGACCCCAGTAAATCTCCAAGAGGTGAGAATAAAGTCTTTTCCAAGTCTAGTTTTATGATGTTGGCTGTCTCTGGGCCAGTCTACTTCTTGTGTTTCGTTCCCTCTTTCTGCAGTGGAAAAAATTAATGTAGCTGGTCTCTTTTAATAAGGAAATGGACTTGAGATCATCCGGTGGGAGTACTGTTGCAGTAACACTCTTGGGGAGTTTAAAGAGGCTCTTTATTTTCTCCCTTCTTGTCCAATTGTGAGTCCTTTCGAAAATCCTAGAAAACTGTATTCAGACAGACTCAGTCTTAATTTCAAGCGGCTAAAGGTTGGCTATCATGATACATAGGCCGCAGGCAGAGTGTGCAGGTTGAGTGTCTTCTCCAGGAGCAGCCCAGCCTCTTAGTTTGCTCCTTCATAATGGTGTGTGTAGGGTAAGCTCGCTAGACAGCCTTTCTATTTTAAGAGTTTTTCCTTTGTGCAATGTTAAAGCTTTGGTTTTGTTTGCATGTTTACACATTACCTCAGCTTTTGCTTGGACTGTGATATACAACTAGCATTTAACTTTGCAGCCTTCAAAAGAATTGCCTAAGTGTATCGTCTTTTGATATAAGGTCTGTCTTTCTTTCATTCTTCTCAAATTTCAAAGGGATTGTCCCACTTCAAAGATCTCTTTTGAACATGCATACTTATTGTGGGTTATACTTATTGCTTCTTTTAACTATTTTCTTCCTGTGAGGTTTTTGGGGCCATGTCTTTGCTACTACAGTGAGGTCCAGAGCCTTCTTATGTAGGAATCAGTGTTTCTTTATAATGTAACTTCAGATTCAGTATTTTATGAGTGAAAATACAAAATTGTATCTGAATCCTGTGGAGAAGAATGCAATAACTTTAGTCATATTAGCTTTCAGTTCTCAGCACTGATCATTTGAATAAAGGCATTGAAATCTGAACCTCAGTTAGGTGCATATATTTGTCAGACGTGAACACACTTGTAACTTTGCCACGTGTTATTCATATATGGATTCTACGAGTTGTTAATGGAGGTTTTAAAAGGACCTTAGGCCCCTGCATTTGTGCATGCCTGTTTCTCTCATCTGAAGTTGCCCAATTGCTAATTTACCTAGGCTTCGCTCCTGAGCATCTCTTTGACAGGTTTGTGCTACAATCATTGGTCCATCTTCAGCAGTTGTGGTGAGTCTTAATTTGTCGCTGTATGCAGCCATGGTATCTCTGCCTTGTCAGACATCTCTAAGGGAACTGCCTGCCTCTGTTAGTGTTTAGGTTTCTCCTCAGCATTTGTCCCTTCCCATTTGTTCTAATACCTGAAAAATTATAATA
>NW_008824986.1:4529359-4533977 GCF_000699105.1 Pygoscelis adeliae | reverse complement strand
GGAAAAAAATAAATACTGCAAAATATAATGTGATGGAATTGGGATAAAGATTTTGTAGGAGGCATATGTACTTTCTCTGTGTATTTCATAAAGATGATTATGATCAGTTATTTTCAAACCTTTAAAAGAACCTTGCACTTTTATTGTAGTATGCTGTATCTTGAGAGTGAAGTTTTATCCTTGTTCTCTGTAGGTGTCAGCAGTCCCTACAGGGTTATAGAGTACTGTGCTGTAAGGGAATACATCCATTGTAATCAGCCCTGGCTACTGCAGAGTGTATTGCTATCCTTTGAAATCTATATTAGTACGAACTGATGGTGGTATAAGAGAGACTAGACCCCAGCCCCATCCGTTTAAACTTTGAGGAAGAAAATCAAAGGGAAATACAGTAGTGAAATCTTAGTTTCATTATATCTGATTTCAAGCTAAAGATCTGCAAAATCACTGCCTGATTTGTTTGAATGTTTGTGGATGGCTCTAACCTGGCATCTATTAGTCATTTAAGAATTTCCAAGCAGTCTTTTATAATCATCGCTATCTTTTGACTCAGTTTATTCTTCTCACCTTTCTCAAGCCTACACGCTGCACTGCAACACTGTAAAAGGTGCAAAAATTTACATAACAGTGGTAAGTGTATTTGTCCTTCTAGAACGTACTCTACTGCAGCACAAGTACCTTGTAGTGTAGAAATTGCCATAGTAACTACTCATTTCTTATTGATTAGATGGATAAAAATTCTCATAATATACAAGCAGAGTAACTTGCTGGCATATGGCTTCAGGCTACCCCTGTGGCAACTCTTACTTATGCATTCTCTCCTCTTACATGCAGAAAGAGGTTTTTTTAACAAATTAGTATTCCTTGGATTAGGCCACAAAACAGTCTTTTCTTTTCTGCCACAATGGAGCTTAAATTTAAAGTTAAACTTGATATGCAGCTCACAAGGCAGAATATTAACTCATATTGGTTTGTCACTGGATCAGGACAACTAGATTTCACCTCAACGTGAAATCTGGAAGGAGAAAGGGGAAAGAAGAAAGAGTTCTCCCCTTCCCTCTCAGTCAGGGAGAAGGCTAACCGCTTCGCAGAGCTGACCTCTAATAAGTAAAACGTTATTCTAGTTTGGCAGTTGAGATAAATCTCTTTGGAAGGTGCTTCTTAAAACATTAGCATTGGTTGCATGAGAAAATGAGTCCTGTTTTTATGTTTCTCTAGTAATACTATAGACATAGTCATGATCTTCAGCAGTGGCATTGTGAATGCTTACTGAAAGCAGGATTTAGGCCTACAGAGAGTTATAGTGTCTGACAGCTGTCTTGGTTCATGTACTGTGGTTGCTGAACATACTATTGTCTCTTGCAATCCTGAAAGATGCTCCAACAAGGCTTCTACCAAGTTTGTTGTGAAAGACAAGCTTTCTGTGAATTCTATCAAGGGACTGAAATTGTGAAGTGCTTAGGCAGGATGCCGGGTAAAATTAAGCCCAACACATTCCTCAAATGTGAAACATCAGTTTATTCAGAATAATATAAAATGAAAGAACAGCAACACTCAAATAGTTTTTACACTGTAAATCTGTTCTAAAGCTATTCTGGAGTCTTCTGTGAGGCCTAGGTGTTAGCTATGATTATATCCATTTTGTATGATTATTCCAGGATGCTATTAGCTCGCATATATTAGGAGACCGAAGATTTTGGAGCAATTTTCGGTTCAGATCTTCAGAGCTGCTATTACAGATGATACGCACGCAGGCCTGCTTTACTCGGCTTGGAAGCCTTTCCCACCTCCCAAAATTAAAAATGCTGGGTTAGGGCATCACTTTTACATTGTACCACCCTTCAGCTCCCTTATTTTTTACCTACAGTCTGACAGCCTCATTTCAAACTTTGTATGACCTCAAGATTGTTTGAAGGAGATATTAATCCATAGGGCTACAGGAAATGGTGCTGCTGTTTCAATAAGCTAGTCCTTCACAGAAAGACTGGCTAGGAAAACATTCTTTTCTCTGTAGTAGGCTACAAACAAATGGAGGAAGCTCTTTGGCAGATGTAGATACCTTCCGTCTTTAACAGGAAGAAATACGCTTGGCTCTTCTTAATCTTTGATTGGCCTGAATTTTTTGTGTGCTTTTGTGAAAACTTTTACAGGCAGCAGTGGGAAGTTCAGTGTTTAGTGTCTTTTGTCTGCGTACTGAATCTGGACAGTGGGCCCAGAAAGCAGCCGGAAATACAGATGGGGAAAGAATAGCAGTATGTAGAGGATGAGGTGAGAGTTTAGGTGGATAAATTAAGTTTTTTATATTGTTACATCACTTTCCCTCCCACCCCTTTAACCCAATCTAAAAGGAAAAGACAGGACCCAGATGAGCCCAAATTAGGTAAAGTTTGCATAGAGCTTTTTAGGATCACCTGCAAGACAGACCCAGGACCACTGGAATTCCTGTATTAGCAGCTTGCTGGAGAACATTGGAGTAGAGCTGGCTGATGAGAACTCTTCCCATGCTGCCTCTGAAGGGCCAGGGAAGGTTTTCAGAACACAGCTCATGTGGTTTTCTCAGTCACTAGTATCTATTCCATTAGGGGTCTGTATCACTGTATTTCCCTGCTGGTGCAGTGACCAATCTTGGGCAAACATCTCTGCTACTTCTGCCATCATGACCCCTTTTTATTGCCTTACCATTACAGATTAGGAATAATTTGTTTTCCTTCCTCTCGCAAGGAAGGAAAGGCTTCCTACAACAGCATGGCAAAAGATGGAGAATTGAACCCAAAGACCAGAGAGCCAAGGACTCCTCAACCTGGTGATTTCAAGGCTTGCCTATTTTCTATTGACACAGAACCAGCAGAACAGCCTTGTGCAGTTTTAGATGTTAGTGTTCTGTTTTAATGTTCTTTTTGAAAAACTTTATCTTTGAGGGGGAAATAATGATTGGGTAGACTTCATTCAACTGAGGAAACCTGCATGGAAAGAATATATTCCAGGGAACTTGCAAAACTTTTTTTAATCAGTATACTGTTCAGAGAGTATCATATGCTTAGTATTTAGAGCCCTAAGCTTTAAGATATTTGTAATGTTCAGGTATTTCTGTAAGTGTTTTACAGACATCTGCAGAGTGTTTTCATCAGCAATCTCACACACGTAAAAAAAACTAAAAGCTGTATGCATTAGGCATTGCCAGGTGTGTATGGGTATCTAAATGCATATATGTATTTGTGTGCGTCTGTAAAATGCATCCTGTGTGCGATATTAAACACATCTTCTCTGGGATTACGCTGTGACTTGCGTATTTAGAGGCAAAGGTTCTGAATAAAGAAGAACCTACCCAGAACAGAGTGGAATTTACTGCAGTTGCTGTGGGTTTTCAAAGTAATGGCTGCAGTCAGAATCTGGCCTAAGTAATTAACTTACGAAGGATGGAAACGAAAAGCAGCATGTGGAAGATGTAATTAATGGGAACATATAACAGTCAGCTCTCACATAATAAATTGGCAGCTATGCCTGAGGTAACTGCCTTTTATTTGCAAAATACAGTTGGAATTTTTTAAAAGTAATTGCACATTTTCTTCCATTTCCACATGGTCCCAGAGAACATAGTACAGTACAAATACCAACAGAAACGCAATAAAATCATGGTTGTTGGGGTTGTTTTTTTTTTTTTTAAGGCTTAGGGCTATGATCTTATTTGAGCCAATGTCCAAATGAAAGGAGGAATACATTTTAGCTCAGGAAAAGACAAGTGGTAAAACATCTTAGTGAGACTTAATATGTAATAATCTAAAAGGACAAGGCAGGAACAACCAGAATAAATGACAGTAAATGGCTAGATATCTATTTGCAGAAGAGATTTTGTAATGTAATTCTCCTGATCCAAGTAAATAATGGTTAAGATAAATGTTCTGAAATCCTTCCACTTTGAAGGCTTGTATTTTCCCCCTCTGAAAGTTTATTGCAGCTTTTCATGAATAGCAAGCATGACATCAGTTGTTCTTTAGATAGGCCACAGATGCTGGCAGATCTTCAAGAAAATGCATTTTACCAAAGCTCTGGAAGGCTGCAGGATGACACAATGGCTCCCCGCACCCAGCTGCTGATTCAGCTGACTCAAACAGCCTGCTGGAAGAACAGTGCAGTAGTCCTCCCTCTCAAAAAAATTTGCAAAAGCAAGGTGAAGAGGGCTTGCAACCGGGGTTTGCCTCTGTGACCAAACATACAAGCTCCTAGATTTCTTAATTGCCATTTCCAGGCTTCTCGGTGAAGTAGAGGGAACTGCAAGGCAGTCCGGCTGCTACCTGTCATACGTGATTCCCCTCTGCACACAGGTGGGAAAGTAGACTACCACCATTTGTTTTGTTTGTCTGTTTGGGTTTTCCGTTGTTTTTAAGCAATCTGTTTGTTGTCACCCCTGATAGTGGGGAGGAAAAGGGAAGTCCAAATCTATTCAATCATAAGTGTGAGGGAGGATCTAGCCTATTCTGTCTGTGAGGGAATGGGGATGTGATCTAGTAGAAAAAACCTAGCATTGGAGTGAGTTGTTCTCACAGTAAATCTGATTAGAAGCTTTACTGCTGTTTAAAATGGAACAGCTTGAAGACCAGGAAATATAGTTCTCTCTAAAATA
>NW_008824986.1:4527842-4529346 GCF_000699105.1 Pygoscelis adeliae | reverse complement strand
GTATTGCTGACCCCAGGGGATCTTGCGTTTACTGCAGGCTGAGCCTTGTAGGCAGTTTGCTGCTAAACTAAGCCCTTTAAATAGACAGCAAGTTTAAAAAGTACGTCATGCAGTTTTTGTGCTGATGAATTTAGAATGATGTTCTAGCAAGCTCAGTACACTCCAAATTAATTAGCAAGGATCTTTTTAACAGGATAATTACTATATCAGCAAGTGGTAAACTCAAAATGAATGTGAGTAGTCCTGGCTTGCATCAACAAGGGAGAGATGTGTTGCAGTTCTACCAACTGATTCTAAATTCACTCTAGTGTGAAAGGCTTTAGACAGCACAGCTGGTCAGCAGCAGCACTCTAGCTTTTTTACTTCTAGACTTGAATTAAAATCCCAAATGAAGTTGCATTCCACTCTCCGTATGTCTACCTCACAATGCCATGGCAAATGATGATTGGCTTTTTTAATTTCTGCTGGAAAAAGGCCCAAAATAAGAAGAGCAGGAGGTGTTGCACGTTATTACTAAAGTATAAATGTTAGAACGGGCTAGGACATATATGAGACTTCCTTCCTTCTTTATGGCTGTGCAATTTCTTCCTTCATAATGGAAGGGCCTGATCCTGCACAGAACAGTAGCAGCTCACAAATATAACCACAGGTTCATATGTTTGGGGGTTGGAATTTTTAAATAGGTTAATCTTTCAAAGAATAAACATGTCATTGCTTATCAGGCTAAACATATCAGTGTTGCAGTGGTGGTAGAAACATTTTTATTCATTCCCCAGACCGCATTCTGCCTTTAGATAGCTGAGGCTTTAGAAAATAAGGTTTAATTGGGAATTTTTAATAAGGGAAGTTATCTTAATTAGGTCACTTTATATTTGCTAGATTTTTTTATATGCTTTTCTGCACTCTTAGAATGGATGCAGAAATTTGTAAAAGCACCTGCCATTTTCTGTCAGAATATAATTTTTAGGCAGATTTTCAAAAATCACTTATCTTACTTTCAGCATCTATAAGCTAAGCCCAGCAAAGTCAATGGTCTTACACTGATATAAAGGGTGTTCTTGGGAGAAATTTAGCAGGCCCTATATTGTTCACTCCAAACATCAAAGTAGTAAATGAATAATTATTAGCCATTTCTTAAAAATGGATTATGACACTCAACAGACCAGACAACCTCTCAAGTTATTTCATGGGACCTTGTGGTGCTTTATAAAATGTGAAACTCAAGCCTGAATCCTTTTCTCTAGATTGTCCTGTCAAACTTGAGCAGTCCTGGGTTTGGCTAGCTCCTGGTTACCCAAACCAGTATATATATACAGGCTGGGGGATGAAGGGATTGAGAGCAGCCCTGCCGAGAAGGACTTGGGGGTACTGGTGGATGAAAAGCTGGATATGAGCCAGCAATGCGCGCTCGCAGCCCAGAAGGCCAACCGTATCCTGGGCTGCATCAAAAGCAGCGTGGCCAGCAGGTCGAGCGAGGTGATTCTGCCCCTCTACTCTGCTCTGG
>NW_008824986.1:4516887-4527559 GCF_000699105.1 Pygoscelis adeliae | reverse complement strand
AAGAAATTTTTTATGCTGAGGGTGGTGAAGCACTGGCACAGGTTGCCCAGAGAGGTGGTGGATGCCCCATCCCTGGAAACATTCCAGGTGAGGTTGGACTGGGCTCTGAGCAACCTGATCTAGTTGAAGATGTCCCTGCCCACGGCAAGGGGCTTGGACTAGATGACCTTTAAAGGTCCCTTTCAACCCAAACTATTCTATGATTCTTTCTAGTTAGATTGTATGCCTGAGTCAGGCCACTTTTAAAAAATCATATAAAATGGAGACATTTAAAAAACTTGTCTCAACTGCAAGCACAGTGAAACCGGGGGGGGGGGGGGGGGGGGGGAAAGGGAAGGTCTTTACAAATATTTTGGGGTTTTTTTTGGTGTTCTAACTGGTAGAAATAGAAAGGCAAGCACCTCTGTAGAAAATGCCTGTGACAAATGCAGTTGTCTTCTAATGATCTGTGGGGCTGCTTTTTTTTTTAAATTTATTTATTTGTAAGTTTCAGGTTATTCAGACCATGCAGGTCCTAAAAGACAGTTTTGTTTATGCTGTTTCATGGTGTTGCATAGTTTTTAGCTTAATCCAGCCAAGGATGAGGTAACATTTGAACAAGATTTTCTTAAATTTCTTGAATGAATCATGTTTCGATGTCACAGTAACAGTAGAAATCTGTCATCCCCCTTTACTTGCATGTCTGGACAGTTGTCGTTGCTGAAGTTGCTCCCATGCACGGTGAACATATTGTTCATCACACTCTTGTTATAGCCCGACTATTGAAGTTGAAGTAGAGCTAAATGCTTCCATACTTCCCATAATGGATCAGCTTGTCCTTCTATTTGAATACATGCGAGTACATATGTTAGCACGGTGCCACCGAAGGTAATAACAAACTTTGTTAGTGTGCCAAACCTTTCTTGCTACTACAAACTATGGCTACAAAATCCCTGTGGATAATATAATAGGGAACTAATCAAAACCCAGCATACAAGTGGATACAAAAATGTCCCATTTCTGACTTTGCTTCAGAAATTTCCCCTACAATGTAGAAGAAATTATTGATCTCTCGGTGGAAGAGATGACTTAGGCACTTACTCAAGGTGTGTTTGATCATAGAAATAGGCTAAGCCCTTCTGAAGAAGCTGTGGGAAATGCAACCTCTTTCAAGTCAGTAACTGTGCTCACTGATCTTCTGGTAGAGCTTGGGATTCCTCTTTTGGAGGAAAAGCAACAAACCCTTTCATTTCGGTATCTTGGTCAGCGGTAGCTTGAGTACTAGCTTCATAAGGCTCGCATGGGCAACAGCTGACTTCTCCTTTCCTGCTCTTCTGCAGAATGGTAGCACGAAAGTCTAACGTTATCACTGCCAAACGATACAATTGTAGAGTCACAACTAAGATATTCTTAGCTGTAAAAAACACCAGCATCTGATTGAATATTCTGAAGTGGCCCATCAGGATTGAACGCACAATGAAGAAGGGACCGTCCTGTATGAAAAGGCTGACCCCGATGTTCCACAGTTCTGCGCTGTACCTGCACAGCAGCAGGCTGGGGATCTGCCTAGTCGACGCAGTTGGTTTGCAGCCAATATGCTGTACTGGAAATAAAACACAGTTATGTTAAAACAACTCTCTCAAATTGAGCCAGGATTGGCCTAAAGGGCAGTTAGAATCCAGGGTACCCTGGATTATAAATGCATTCAACAGTGAACAATTCAACATAAAGCACATCCCATTTCTGGGATCTGTTTCAGCAAAACACAGTCAGCTCATGTTAAGCAAGCACTTACGTGGTCCACCAAGCAGGACCAAAAGCCACTTCCCCTTTTCTATCCCACAAAGCTATCAGTATTTATAGACTCTTAAAACAAGAAGCAGAAGTAGATCACCTAATCTTCTGTAACAACTTCCCCAGACACTTTTCTGTTCAATCAACATACTAGGCTAACACGTATCTTTAAGAAAAAAACCTACCATGCTGAATGGGAACAGCCTGAGCTGTAGCACTTCAATTTGTTCCAGGCTGTCTAAGACCTTGCTTTTAAAAGATTCGCCAGATAGCCATTGCCTTTTTCATGTGTCATGGTAAGAGTAAGTCATGTCAGTGTGGAGCAATATCGAGCATTATGGATAGGAAGAAACTGTGGTCGCTGCTTGCCATACAAGACTTGAGCCACAGTCACTCATTCTTAGCCTTCTGGGTATGAAATTGCATGCAACTGCTGGAACTTGCATGGATGTGTTCCCCTTGGCTATAAAAGTGGTGGTGGGCTAGAATGCTCTTTGTGGCATGGTGTCTAGAGAAGGATCATCAGAAGGGTTTGCGTGTGGTAAATACGGCTGCCTCTTATGAAAATGCATGTAGCTTAACTAACCTGTCTCTCAGGCAGCGGGATTTCATTAGTTTAAAAAACACAGCTACTTGTGATGCAGTAACCACCACCAAATGTTTCAGCTTACCAAAAGAATTCTATTGTTTGAGTCAACGCTAGGGGGAAAAAAAAAAAGAGACTCGAGTGGAAAATGAGTTGTAGAATGTAGAAATTTGCTGAATCCATTAGGCAAAGCTTCAGCAGCAGCTAATTTTTTAATACGCTTTTGTGCTGTTGCTGTTTAATAGTCCTAACTGCATTGCTGTAGTCCAATAATAAGTGCCTATAAATTTCAATTTTATGTCATGTTTGATGTGTGAGTAAACATATTAATGCTTGAATAAAAAGCACTATCTGTGCAACTGTATAGGACTATCTAAAATAAACTGTACCTATAGTAAATTTCAGGGCAATGTGTGTTCAATAACTTAATTTTTCACTGGTAAATGTAATTAAATAAGCAGAAAAGCAATAGCCAGAGAAAAAATGCACAGTACAACAGGTTACTTCGCTTAAATTCAAACAGTGCTTAAACAATCATAGCATTAATTTATTTGGGTAGTGGTGATGTGTACGGGTGGTATATTTTTTGTTTGCTTGTTTTAAACCTGAGTGTTGTGCATCTTTAACAGAACGTAGTTTAACAAGAATTTTAGCTGTGATAAATCTGAAATGCAGTGGCATCCATTTTTTCAGGAGGTGAGCTGCTGAGCTGAAACGCTGAAATATTTTCATAACTTCAGTGTTGAAAACAAAGCCTAGTGCTGTCCATGAAGAAAAGGCTAATGAAAAATTCCTGGAATATTTTTTCATTATTTTATTCATTTATTATTTTAATCAGTGTGTCAACACAGTAATCAATTTTATATAGATGCTACTGAGCATAATGTATCTTAGGACTGGTATAGTTGAATTGCAAACCTGTAGTGATTGGAGGCCAAAATGGTTGGAACAGATGATGACTGAGGTGGCTTTCATTATTCTTCTTGGACATAGAGAAGCCCTTTCTGCCTAGGGACAAATGCCAGCCTGAGCTTGCTGAATGTTGGGCCTTTTAGTTTAAGATCAGAGTGCATAGTCCCAACTTTATATTGTCCTTTAGCTTCCCTGTGATTAGGCAATTTCTCCTGTGATAACCACTCCTGTGCTCTTGGCTGTGCTGTCCCCTGTGGTTAACGATAGCCTATCTCCCCGTAGGATCTAGCAACCTACCCAGACTGGAGCTGTAATATAATCCAAGACCAGATCTATTTTGAGAGCTCACATAGTGAAGTTTAAGGCAGTAACGGGCAACTGGAGCAGATGCTCCAATACAATATTGCAACTCCAGTTTTTTCTGCAAGTGGAGAGTTTTATCAGGGAGATCAGAGGTTAGCCAGAAACAAGTGTTTCCTCAAAAGAAACCACAATGGGCTTTCTTCAAAAACCATCATTGTCATATGAATTGCTCTCCACCAGAAGTCCTTGGTATAGCCTGTAGCGTGCGCACAGCCACAAGACAGCCAACAAAAACTTAAAGCATTTGTTCTCTTTTCTTGTCTATATGCAAGTACTAACCTGCGAGATCAAGTGGAAACTGTAACATACTCCAGGTCCATACAGCAAGAATTGCATTTATGAGAGCATAATTCTTCCTATGGGAGGGGAAAAAAGTGGTAACAGTGAAGATGCAGTTTCCTTATGTGATAACAAAAATATTTCCTGTAGTATTTGTAATGTCATTTAAAGGGTGGTTGAGCAAAACAGTGATTGATTAATGCATACTCTTGAAATGTAAGACTAAGGAAAACAGAGACACCTTTTGATATAGAATTTTTGCTGTTCAGGCCACATGTTCCAGCTGTGTAATTACACTAAATATCTGATGCTAACGTTATAATGATAAGCATATGGAAATTGACTCTGTGGCTTAGAGGAGATGTCTTTACCCTTGTAGTGATTACACGTTTCTTGCAAGCCTGAAGCTTCTCTGCCAAGTGGGAAGGGCTGCTTTTCCTGCTGCCAAACCTTTTCTTTGATATTTAAAAAAAAAAAAAAGAAAAAAAGTATGTCTGTAAGAGAGGATGAACCTCTTCTGTGATTCTTTTTCTTTATGATGGATGTTCACAGCTCATCTCTCAGTGCTGTGAGGGGGACATGGGCTTACTTTCTCTGGGAGAGATCATAATGTTGAAAATTCACACCAGCCTATGCCATTCTCTTTCCTCTTATCTTTGAACACTTTGTCATTCTATCATGAAGAAAGAACATATGAGATAACCAAAGAAGCAACTTGGATAATGAATCACTAAAGCAAACTCTAGTTGCTTCCTTGCTAGTCTAAAACAGTGCATTAACCTGAAAGAGGCTTACTGTGTATCCAGTGTTTCAGCTCCTGTAGCTGTAAGAACTGACGCTGCATGGCAGTTATGCTAGTTGTTTGGCTCTTTGTACCCTTTTATTGTGAA
Source organism: Pygoscelis adeliae (assembly GCF_000699105.1). Lineage (NCBI taxonomy): Eukaryota > Metazoa > Chordata > Aves > Sphenisciformes > Spheniscidae > Pygoscelis > Pygoscelis adeliae. The sequence goes on along the minus strand of NW_008824986.1, from coordinate 4,522,756 downwards.
GGATGCAACACGCTTCTCTGCTGGCAACAGATGAGTAATGCCTAACAAAGCTCACAGGACTGTTAGGTCTTTTACAGAGGGAAAGGTGAGAGTAGGAAAACAGAGCCTTCTGTTATCTGTGGGAAATACAGTTCCACTAGTCTGAACACTGCGGATCGCACAAACAAATCTTCAAACAAAACAAATATCTTGCACTATGCAAATTATTTATGTCAGCAAATAGTCCTTACCGAACATCTTCGATGTCCAAGGTTTCACTAGCAAATTCAAGTATATCTGCTGCTGTTCCCACAAACATGAGAAGCAGCTGAGACAATTGATCCCGGGTGATTTCAACTCCAATGGGGAGAAGCCATCTCCCAACTACTAGTAGCAGTAGAAAAGTTTGGTGGAGGGCCAGTGTCCACACAGTCTCACAGATTGTGGAGAGCTGATTCACAAAGACTTTAGCCTGTTTAAAAGACAACAACAATAACATGCTGTAACTTCAGGGGACTGACATTATAGGTACCTTCAGAAACTGTATTCATCCTCGAGCCTGCTTTTGTTCTCCTTCACACTGTATTAGAGCAAACAATTTCTATGTGGCAGGCATAATTTGAAAAAGGCACATTAATACAAACTTCGGTAATAAATAGCAAGTTTTTCTGTGTACTACTCCTCCTGTTCTCATTTTTCAGCTGAGCATTATCCTTTGCAGAACCATCACCCAGGCACTTTCTAAATTCAATTACTGAGATTTGGAAGACAATGGTAGGAGAGACTCCTCTTCACACAGAGACTTTTCCTACCAACAATAGTTAGTGTGCAGCATGCTGTAGGCAACTTTTACAATATGGTTTTCCGAAACTATTTTTTCTTTCTTTTAGTTTTAATCACTGTGTGAGGAGCTTGCCCAAATAGACGCAACAGTCCTCTCTAATTGCTCTAATATCGTAAGATCTCTACTAGGAATAGGAAAAGGTGTCCCACCGTCTGAATGATGTGGTGGTCTGTTCCCTCACTTCCATGACTGCTGTCTCTGGATTGATTGAAGTCTTGGTTGCTGACATTCACCTGAACTGCTCCGGGCTCATTACCACAGTACTGTTGTGAACAAAAACATCACACACGCATAAACATCCCGCACAGGGAGCAGATGTGCTCGGTGGCTGAAAGAGTCCTGTTTTGCTGAACTGGAGAGGGTTCATTTGTGAAAGTCAGTCGATGTTTACAAAGGTACATGCTCACTCTGAATGAATTCCCTTCTTGTTCAGAGGGGAGGAATTCCTCTCATGAGGAGGGGAGTGATGTGTTGGTAGGTCCCTGAGAAAGTGTAGGATTGTACTGTAGAAGAGGATGTAAATTCGAAGGCTGATGAAGCGGGTGACACCTTTGTGCTGTTAAAGCCACACTTTTTGAATGTGACCTGCCTGCAGCTCTCCTGAACAGGCTATTGGGTTTCCTACATAGACTCTCTCTGGCTAAAAGAGTAGAATAGGGTAAAAATTGGTCATGGTCAGTCTCTATATTCAAACCTGTTCTCAGAATACCTGCTTCTCATCTTTACTATCCAGAAAAAGTTCTCTAAAAATGCCATTGTTTCGTTCTTCTGTATGACTTCCCTCAAGGCTGAAATGAATAGTTGGGGTAGGATATTTGGGTTGTATTCTCTGCACTGCCCCCCCCCCCGCCAGGGTGTGCCTTATTCTGCAAGGAAATTCTTAATATGAGAGGTGAGATTCAGGAATAATTAAGAAAAATGGGCCTGTGTTGTCGCCTATCTCTGCAGAGTAGAAAAACAGTCGTTTTTACTTTCTCCAAGTACCCAGTGCTCTGGGAAACTGAATGTTGGCTAAAACATACTGTTACTTCAACTGCAGTAAACCAGTGGTGGGACTGTGTCCCGTCTGAGGTCTGCAGCACTGCACTGCCCTTCTACCTTCACGCCCAAGGCTGGCCCTGGAGCAACTGGGGTATGGTTCTAAAATCTATCTTCATAACAATCCCTTAACGTCTCTCTTCATTGTAATAAAAAAGGGATAATTAGAAAATCAAACCATGCTGTTCTTAAAGACTTTCATCCTGTCCTATTTGTGCCAGAGAACACCAGATGATTTGCATTTCTCCACTGGGCCCCCCACCATTTTATTTCGCAGGGAGTGATTTTCTGCAACAATCGGAATGTGTTCTAGTGCATACTGAGTAGCTGTGTTCAGCATAATGCCTGCCAATATAAAGGCAACATTTTCCAGCAAATGTCACATTCTAGCAAATTTCAGATTCCACTTTGATACTTTACTTGGTCTCTGATAATGTTGTTCAGTATCTGGGTAAATGCTGCCTCTTGCCTGACCTTGTCATAGATAAATGGAGCAACTTCCCGTGGTCTGAAAGATCTGGAAAAAATTCAGTGCTTGTTACTCTTACAATTGGCGGTAAAGGCTCCTAAACTGAATGCTTGCCTTATTTGGACAGTAGGTATGAGAGTGTTGAAAGATTGACACACAGATGTGGGGAACATGATAATTCCATTTGGAGGAGGGAAGCCTAAAGTTCTGGGCATGGAGACAGTGGGATGGAGGGGCTGGTACTCTGCCGGCCACAGCCTTGCAGGGCTAATCTCCCTGGGTTAGCCCTTCAGCCAAAGGAGAGAGACAGAACAGCTTGTTCAGAGGATGTTTCAGAAATGAAATGTAACTGGTGCTCTGGAGAAGCCTTTTTATCTGTTGATTGTAGAAAAAGTCTAAGGCCTATGGAGACCAGCCCGCAAGGTCAAAGTTAGCCTTTCTGATTAACCCCCACAGGCAGCGTGACACAGTTGGCTGAGGAGACCATGACCTAAAAATATTGCATAACTGGGGTAGCCACCCCAGAGTATTAAGGAATATCTACCTTGTAACAAGTAGCCTGCGTAGGGCAAAGGGATTACTAAATCGTGCTGGAGGAGGAAGGCTAATTCACCTTGACAGCCTTTAGTTTGTCATTAAATCTGCATTTGAGCCGACTCCTCCACCCCGTTGCCTGGTCTGGCAGGGGTAAGAGGAAGGGAGCCATGAATTTGCATTAAATGTCACATCAGAGTTTGGAAATTTTTCGTTTGTTTTTTAAAGCCCTGTTGCTCAGGGAGGAATTTGCCAGATTTGAGGCAGGACCCATGTAGGGCAGCCTGCTGCGTTTCCTGTATGTGTAAGGATGGAGGAAATCCCTTCCCAAACACTGTGAGAACTCCCAGCAAGTAAATCAAGTGGCTGAAGGACAGGAGTGAAACGGTAGGTAGCAAGGTGTATAGGTGCCTCTCAGCAGATGCCGTGGCTCTCCCCATGCCGACAATACAGAGCAGATAGCTCTCACGGCTCCAGAGCAGCCGGTCCGCTTAACCTGCACACCAGGGCAGAGGAGCTGCGGGAGTCAGCAACTCGCACTGCTGGAAGGAGGTGGAGGAAAGCATGCCACAGCTTCCATGTGGCTTGCGAGGGGGCTCTTTATTTTTTTTTTTTCTAGTGGCATAAAGGTGCAGAGAATACTTCTTTAAGAAAATTAGTTCATTTTATCAGTGCCTTTTGTAGGCTCCTGATATGTAATTTTTGCAACTACTTCCAGCTGAATGGAGGGTTACTATTTCAGTGCAAGGCTCCACAAACTCTGACTGAATGGCACTCCTCAGGGTCGGGTCCGTATCTCTTCTCAACTGCACGCAGGCAGGAAATGGAAAACTGCAGCTGCAAAGCCAGTCGTTTAACTAGACTCCTGATGTTTAATTTAAGTATGTTCATATCTTGTTTTGGTTTGTTTCTCTCTGAATATTTATTAAGTGGTGATTGTGGTGGTGATTCACTTGAAAGTTTGGAGAAGAGCCTTTATTTTCATCGTGTGTATGCATGTAAATAGAACTGTCGGTGCCAGGCATATTTGCCTATCCAATTATGTATATGCAGTGACTTAATGGGAATGTGACAAGGAAAAAGTGAATACTAAGTTTCACAGGCAGCTGATAAATGTGGTTTACCTCTTTACTGCTAGAGCCCAGTTACTCCTAGGTATCGAGGCTGTGTACTTAGCTAAACAAAAACATGCTTTTTTTTTTCTGTGCAAAAATAAAACAGGAAGAAATTGTACACATTTTGCATAAATTCTAGCTTGGTTTACTTCCTTTGTTTCTTCTGAGATGAAGCTTATATTCCTCTGATTTATAAAACATCTAATCAAAATGGAAACTGCGTTGCATGACATGGTGTTGTCCTAGTGTGGCCTGCAGAGAGCTCACTGTCAGTGCATGGGGAACTCCTGAAACACTGAACTAATTCAGCAAATTTCTATTTGCATGTTATTCACAATCCATTAGTCCCAAATAAAAACGAGGTTAGCTAAAACTGTTTGCAATGGGTCCAGCATTAAGATGGTAAGTAAAATTGACACTTGAATACCAGGGCAGAGTACCCTCAATCCCGTTAAGGTGCGTGGAGGCTGGCAGCCTGAGTACATTGTGGAAGAGGCTAGCCCTTCCCTGGAGAGGGCCCTCTGCCAGGCAACAGGTACCCCACCTGCTCTCTACGATTCCAGCCTTTCTTGCTGGAAACAGTGCTGCCGTCCCTGTAGTAACAGGTGTGATGTCAGAAATTCAAAGCAACCGCGACTGCTTCCTTTTGCTTACATAGGAAAGCTGAAACGTAAAACAGGGAGAAAAGATTGCTTAAGCTGTTTTCCAAATTGAGGAAGAAAATGGGTATGGGAGGGAAGAAATGGTGAAAGATGTAAGATCACTTTTAGAAGAGTGATATATTAGAATTTTAGCTGGTAAGAGAATCCCACCTCAGAATAAGGCTGAGGGAATAGGCAGTAATATTGACTATTTCCTTAAAATGTTCAAGTTTAAGGTGGTTAAAAATAATTGCAAGGTTTACCAAGTACCTATCTTATTACTGACTGGGAAGCTTACATCGACTACAGCACTGGTAGGCAGGTAAGCCCTGCAAAAGGTGGTCAGTTATTGCTTTCTGTGGCAGTGATGCACCAGGCATTTGAAAAGGTAACAGGTATTGGTTTATCTGAGATCTTATACATTATGAAGAAAGAATGTTTGGGTTTTTTAATGGATTAAATGGTTTTAATTTTCTTGCCACTCTATTTTGCAGACAGCAATTTTTTCACTCAATACAGTTCAATTTACGTTATAGTCTCTCCCAAACATGTACTTCATCCCCAAATACTTTACCGCAAAGCAGTATGCAGTCAGTATTTCACTGTTGATATATGAATGGTATTACTCATATTGAGTTCTGCACTACTCAGAGAGGCAGAATGGCCTCTGCCTTCGGGAGGAGAGACTGCATATTAGCACATGCCTTAAATAACAGCACCGACACAAGCAGTTGATGTTTCCTGTTAGAGATTTGACATGAGATCAAAGTTCTACTGCTTTAAAGGCCACAGACTGTTTTCATGGTGGATATATTAAATGTGTGGATCTAGCAACTACATAATTACCCATTCTGTTAGTATTTTAATAACGAAAATCCCAGCAATACTTTAGTAGGAGAAGTAGCACTAGTCTGGGTGCCGGCTTTGAGATTAATTGTTAGGAGGGCTGCTCCCCTTCTGGAGGTATTGTTTTTGAATCTGTTAGATTGTGTGTTTCCAGAACTCTCTATCCTATCTCTCCAGGTATAAACTAAGCTGTTAACTTGATATACTCCCTCTTTAATTCACAGTAGCAGTATATCAATAAGAACAAAGTATGCCATGTTCTAACATCATTTTGGGAAATAAACTGCTGCCTTTGACTACAGAATTAGCCTGTTTCTTGGACCAGATTTAACTATGACAAATGTTCTCAATATCCACATTACCTGTCTGTGACTGTTTAAGGAGATTTGGCAAAACAAGAAGA
>NW_008824986.1:4509363-4516875 GCF_000699105.1 Pygoscelis adeliae | reverse complement strand
TTAGAAAAAGCCTCAGGCATTTTCAGTGTAAACACAATTTTGAATATTTGATTATGCTTCTGTGGGCTCTAACAATGTTTCGAAGGAGAAAATGAGGCACTATGTCTTCTTAGTCTAATTTATGTATTTTCTTCTGTTACTTTTTGCTCTTGTTCCTATCAGGTCCTTTTCTGCTGTGGATGTAAGGTACTGCATATGTGCAAATGCTAGGACAGACAAAATCCCCTTTTCACTATGTGGAAGTGCTAGGGAGACTCAAAAGCAGCCTGCATGGGGAGATGGTACACTCGGCGTGGGCTTCTGGGCTAAGTGGCTCTGTTCTGGCCCTAACTGACCCCATCTGCCAAAAGAACAATTGCCTTTAAAAATTTTAGTGCGTATTTTAGTCCTGAATTGGAATCCAGACACCTCCCTCCCAGATTACTATACAGCATGAACAAAGAAAGGATATAAACACTGACAGACAAATTACCGTGCCAGCTATCTGTGGTAGCAATCTGTGAGTATTCTCCCAGGTTGCAGCAAACACAAGGTAATTTGAGTTTAAGACCCCTTTCACTGACACCTGTCTCAGTTTTGGCTGCTTAGAGTTGTGATATCTGCCTGTAAGTGCTGCAAAACTCATACTTTATTTTACAAAGGCCTCTAAAGCAATGAAATTCTTTCACCATCCTGAGCAAGACTCAAGCTGGTAACCTGCGGGTGAAAGGCTGTTTTTCAAACTTCTAGTCCTTGGTTCCCCAGCCAAATACAAATAAATGGTTTCATTTTTAGCTAGGAATGGGGTGTGTGTGTGTGTCATTATTTGATATTTAGGAAATGCACAGTAGTCATAGTATAGCTGTAGCTGGATTGGGAGACCCACCAGTATAAAATAGAAAATTGGAACAAGACCTGGAAGACTTCTGTGTATATGCCCAAATCTAATCCATCAAATAATGCATCAATTTCAAACTAGTCCATCTTGTCTCATAATAAATACCTGAGTCCCATGATGAATTTCTAATAGCCATAGTGATGGTACTGTGCAAATCAGATATAAAAAAATTGCTGGTGAAAACCTGTAAAGGAAGAGAAAAGATAGCTTGGTATTATATCGCATCGTAAATACCATATAGCCTATCATTATCTGCATTGAAAAGTAACTTGTGCCTGCTGCCATATGGGATATTAAGAAGTAAGGAAACTGCAAATAAGAGTTGCTATTCTTGCTGAGTTCCTTATGCTAGCAGTATTATGAATCATAGGTTTATTTGTATATTCATCTAAGATCATATATGGAAGTTTATTTAAAATCTCTTTTTACGAACTAACCAAAGGCACTTTGCTGTTTGTCTTTCCATCACAACATTCTCTGTACTTAAAATAATAATAAAAAAAAGCCTCTAGCTAACATGCTCTTTCTGATTTCATGGAGGGTGAATTAATACATTGAGTCATTTCACTGAATGATGCTGGGATAAAGGCTGTTGATCAGAATCCTGTGCATTGACACAGGAAAGGTAGAAATAGCATCAGTTTGCCTAAAACAAGCATTTCTTCAGTAGGAGGTCTTTCAGTGCAGGCTAAAATGGTTTATGAAAATGGGTCTTGGCCTTGTTGCCCATTTGTGCTGGCAGTTGTATAATTCTTCATGATTTCTGTCTCTAGTTCTTCTCTCCCTGTCAGTCTTCTATATAACTTATGATGGTGAAGCTTTATTCTCTTCAGCTTCTTGAGCTGAGTTTATTCAAAAGTACTAGAGAGGTTTCATTACTCCTTCTGCAAGCACTGATTCTTGTGAGGGTTGCTGATGTTTTCTTATTGAACATGTGACAGTTTTGTTTGGGGTGGGTTTTTTTGGCAATTCCTATCCTTTTGGAGTAGGAGCGAGGTCTGATGCCACTAATGTTCCATCTAGCTCTGCCATAGTACGGAGCGAGCATCGCTGCAATGCTGCTGAGACACACAGCAGCCTTTGCATCACATATATGTACTGGCCCAAGACAGGGCAGTGGACTCAAACTCAGGATACTTGCTTGATTCCTTCTATCCTGTCATTGGCACATTCTGCAGTGAATTTAAATTGCTTATAAGAATGTAACTGCAGAAATGTTTTGGTCAAATGTTGTTGCATTCATTGTTTGTTCATATCCTGAATGTACCTTTATTTTTGCAATCATGACTTTCCCAGTGGAGATTAAGTATTGAGGAAAAGAAAAAACCCTGCTGCTCAGGAAAATGACTGGGTTGCTGTGCTGCTATGAAATGTTTCAATCACTCCCCTCTAAATAAGATAGTCCTGGTTCGGGTGGGTTTCTTTTTTGGGGGGTGGGTTGGTCTTTTTGGGTTTTTTTGTGTGTGTTATTTTTTCGTTCTGTTTTTTTTTTTGGGGGGGGAGAGGGAGTGAGGCAGTGGTGTTTGTTTTGGTGGTGGTGTTTTTTGTTGTTTGCTTTTTTTTTTTTTAAAGTTAGTGATTCTGTGGGGTTTTAGCCTGGTTATTTTGGGAGAGAACACACCTCTCATTTGAATGGCAGAACTAACATATTTTACAGTATTTCCTGTAGTGCTTGAGCACATGAAAAATCCATCCAGCTGGCAGGTTGGCAATACTGAGCTAATGATACCAGATCAGGCCAGGAGACTTCAGCGGCTCTAACCCTGCCTTTCTTTCAGAAGGAGCAATCTAGAGGAAACATTACGTGGCCAGGCCCACAATAATACTTTTTTTCTACATGTGCCATTTAATTTTTTGTGCTGGTGTAATAAGTAAGTCTTCTGTCAATAAGGAATGGAGAGAATATGAGGCTCTTGGAGGCAGGAGCGTTCTGTGGCACAGACTGCCCGTTGCCTGGATCAGTGATTGTCTATGGAGTTGTTTCTATAAATGCAGATGATACTGCCTGTTCTGAATGTGAGTGTTTTCCACCAGAGCAGAAAGTTACCCTGATACAAATAGATGCTGGCCATTTGTCTACTGTTCTTACCTATAAATGTACTTTACTGTGCTGCTTAAAGTGCTGGACCACATCCATTTTCAAAATTTCTTTCTAGCTAAATTTAGCCCAATCTTCTAGCACATGTATTCATCTAAAATGGATCCGCTTTTTGTACCTGTTTTTCTTTGGATTTTCCAAAAGCTGCCATAGTAAGTATTCATGAAGTCTCTGCTGCTGCCTCCTCTCCCTAGTGAATCGGGTCTGCTCACTCTGCCTCTGTCTCATAACTGCATTTGGAGCTCTGCACACATTTTCCTGTGTCCCAGACTTTATCGCTGCTTTTATTACATTCAAATTTAGAGCATGGAACACTTGTGTGAATTGTCACAGAACACTGCTTCTGTTAATGAGTTTCACAGGTTGCAATGGACAGGAATTTAAGATCACTGAAACATTTCTGGGCTTTTTTTGTCCTGGATTTGTCTCAGGGCCTGTCTGCAGTTTGAGGTTTTTAAAAATAAAAGGTCCTAGTGAAATCTTGACAATTAGTTACATGACCCCTTCCTTTTTACAGAGCATTTATTTTGGCTGACTGGGCACTGATGAGCTGTAGATGACTGCAGTAATTCTTTAGATGCATGCAAAAACTTATGTGCTTGGGCAAACTCTGCTATGACTAACTTCTTTGTTTATTTCTCAGGCAGCCTTTCATGCATGAAAGTTCCCCTCTGGAATAGCCTCTCAAATCCAAATATTTAAGCCACTTGCTGTATTGCAAGAGTGGTTACTGCTCATCTTTTGTCAGAGTTTTGGTTCATGCACTAGCGTGGCGTTAGCACTGTTGCAAGCAGCAGGGACAGGGAATGCAGTCCCAGGGAAGGAGGTGCAAACCAGGGCATGGCAGGATGGGCTAAGAGACACAGGGCGGCTGCATGGAATAGCCTGTGTGGGGCCCCCAGCACTCTTCTGCACCTCACACGTGTTGTCCCTGACACGTTGTTGCTTAGGAGGTGCCCAGTGACACTGTGAGGGAGTGTGTGCCTCTGCTTCCCCAGCCCGCTGGATCGGCAGCTCTAGGGCACCTACGTCTTGCCTGCAGCTACTTTTACCCCATTTTTCAGCTGTTAGTATGGATACACACACAGAACTGTACAGAGAGTGGCTCCCAAGTAGCCTGCTGCAAAACTGCCCCTCCTGAAAGACCTCTGGATTTGGCAATGGACTAACCAGGGCTTTACCAGTTTCCCACCACCCACCCCGCAGGTGCAGCAGGGGAGAAAAAGCACTCCCCTAAAAGCTTGGCAGCAACAAAGCCAGGGCAGCGCTGCTCTCAGGCAGCAGCCGCAGAAGGCAGCCTCACGTCTGCAGCAAAGTACATGCAAAGAAACAAGAGGGGCTCCGTCGGAGCCGGCGGGGTATGCTCACCATTTGTAGCCTCTGCCTTGCTTAAACTTGAGGGTGAGCCCTGTCTCCAGGCACAGGAGAAGATTGAGCAGTGCCAGCAGCCAGTACTTGGGTTCTTTCTTCACTGCAGTCACTCTCCAGACCCCGATGAGAGAGTGCAACACAAAGAGCAGGCGAGTAACCAGAGCATTGAGCAGCACCATCAGCTCCATCCTGGACCAGCCCCCCTCCCCTTTTCCCCGCACCGCGGGGGCCCAGCGCTTTTTAGGAGCCCTGGGAAGTTACCCTGGGAAGTCACCCTGGGAATCACTGGGAAGCGTGCGCACCACAGGCACACAGACCTCTTCTCCTCTTCCATCTCCACAAAGGGGCCCATTATAACAAAAAAGAAACGGCATTGCCCCTCCCCCAGACTTCCTGAAAACTTTTTAAGGGGAAGGGAAAAAAAATGCTCAGCTTCCAGGCTACAGCAGTTTGTAGTGCTCAGCACAGCTCTGACCACGCTGAGAGAGGGGCGTGAAGGGTTTCCTTCTGTCCACTCTCCATCATCTGCTCAAGGACTAAACGGCAGGGGGGTTTCTATCTCGCACAGTTACCGTGTCTCTGCTAGCCCCACTTGCTGCTCTCATCTTGTAGATTTCTAGCAAATAGGCAAAATGTAAGAAGCATTATTAATTTGAATCTTCCTTGCTAAAAGCTTCACTGCATTACTGAGACTGCAAAACCTTCTTTCGTCTCCCCTCCCCCTGAATTATATAATTCATATTTGGGGAGCTTTTAAAATTGTTCATTTAACATTGCAACACAGAAGGCAGAAACTGTGTACTTAGTTCAACACTGGAATCCCTGTGGTGCAACAGAAGTTAGAAAAGCTAACCAGTACTGAAATCTAGTCAAACTACTCTACTATATAATCTACACCCTGCTTCAGGACTAAGAAGCAGCCCCAGTGGGGAACTCCAGAAATCAGGCTGAAATCTGGGCTAAAACTAATGTTACCAAATAGGCCAATAGGGACATATAAAAAAAAAAAAAATACACAGAAGTTTGACTATTAGGTCACTTACCTGTAGACTGACCTTTAGTAACGTCTGTGGGAACAGTTTATGAAGTACAGAGTATGTTTAAAAATTGCTTTGATGTTTCTCATAGTGATTATAAATTTTATTTGAACTTACACTTGGGTAACCAAAGAGAAATTTCTTCTTGATCAAAATTGTCACTATGTTGCTCCAGTTTTGTGTTAATTTACTGCAAAAGCACTTAAATCAAGATACACCATTGTAAAATACAAATGGAGAATCAAGTCCATGTAACAACACTGTGGTGCTCCAAAGGTCCTAGCTGATTTAATTTTAAATATCCTGTTCTACTTTAAACACAAGGAGATATTCTTCTAAGAGTTGTGACCTTTGTAAGAAGATATTTTTCCTCAATTGCTAAGACCCAAGTTTTCCTCACTGCAAAACCAAGCCTCTTTCTCTATGAAGCGCTGAAGCTGGTGCTGGCTGGCTGATATCCTTGGGGGTGGGGGGAGATGGGGGAGAAGACTACTTAAAAATAACCCTGCCCAGAAAAAAAGAAAAACAAAGGGCCATTCCACAGTATAGATCACTCACTCAGGAAATGCCTGAGTAAATAAATGGACTGTGCAGCATGCCTTTTTGAAGCAACAAAATCAAGTTCCTCACACTCAGAGGAAAATTAATTCAAGTCAAGGGCCTACTACTGATAATCCCCTGCCAACAGCCACCCTGCCATATCGTGCCTTGAGTGCTGTTGGTTCACAGCCCTTCCGTTGGTGTTAAGGTCAAACCTAGTTGAAGAGGAAACAAGGAACAGACAGAATTGAGAGATTGTTTAAACAAGATACTCCTCTGCGGGAGTGCTTGATGTCCAAGAAATGACTTGGGGAACTGGTATGTCTAATTGTTTATGGAGATCCTAACAGCACAGATGTCATAAACTTGGAAAGACGATGATCAGTGGGACATTCCCATGATATGATGTATTCAGGAAGGATGCGGTGAGCTTTGCTGATAGCTAGTAGTTCTGCATATTAAAGACACTTCGGAGCTGAACTGCTTAACAAGGTAAGCTCATCAATGAACAATCCAGACTTCATATAGGTGGAAGTTCCAAACTTAAGTAGGAAGAATATATAATATTGATGCTGACCAGTGGACCATGATGGCAACACAACAGGCTGAGTAGAGGGAGGAAGTAAGTAGGTATGGATGACTTCAGTTACTCAGTCTAGAAGAGGCAAAAATTGCATCCAGAGTTGACAGAGTACATTTTTTAGATGTCTCAATGGCTGTTTTGTGGAGCAGCTGGTTCAGGAGCCCATGAGCACAATGCTTGACTTTAATCCTGAGTGGTTTGCAGGATATGATGTTGAGAGTAACAACTGAAGAGTTCCCCTGAAATGGGGATCTTAACGTGCTTAGACTCAGCATCCTTGCAGGAGTAAGACAAGCCAGAGTTCTCTACCATTGCTGTGCTCAGCTTTGAAAAGGGAAACTAGACACAGATCAGGAAGCTTGTTGAAAGTAAGACAGATGGAAGACCTAACTCTTTGCAGGGAGTATGGATATTGCTTCCATAAATCACAAGGGAAGTGCAGAGAAAATAACTGTGTATCAAGAAAAACTCGAGAAAAGTGAAAAGAAGCCAGCATTGGCAGGGTAAGTGAGATTGTAGGAGCAAGAAGGCATCCTTCATAAAGCTGAAGTGGTGTCCAGATGAAGAAAACTGAAGACATGACAAACTCTGGCAAGTTAAATGTACAAACATGATAAGGCTGGCTGAAGGAGCATGAGGGACAATTGGCAAAAAGCATAATAAGTAAAATGTCTGTTATCTGTTCAAACACATCGTGAGCAGGAAGTCTGCCAGGGAATTGTTGGGTCAGTGGATGGTCAGGTGGCACAGAAGCCCACAGGGGATGATAAGGCTGTGCAGGAGGAGCCAATGAACTCTTTGGAGTCCCCGCATAAGTACAGATGTACACTGTAGCATGGGACAGTACTGATTCCTGCACAAAAGCTTATAGAATTAGTGTATGACATTATGTGTACTAGTGTTCCACTAATTCTGTTCTTTTCATAGTTTTTACTAATTTGCAACTTACAGTTGTCAGGCTAATTGATCGCAGGCTAGGGAGTACGTGGGGGAGAAACTGTTGTTT
>NW_008824986.1:4496505-4509324 GCF_000699105.1 Pygoscelis adeliae | reverse complement strand
TCCACTGTTGGAGGAAGACAGTGGAATAGATGGACCTTTGCTCTGACCCGAAATGGCTACACTAACAGAGTAGAGACTTTCTAGTCTCTAAAGAAATTGACCTGGAGTGAGAGCAGGACAGTTTGTGCAGACAGTATGTTGGTAGTGTTGGTTGGATCCAAGCTCAAAGCAAGACTCATGTCTGTATGGAGTGCTCTGCTACTGATATACGCTCTCCTTTTTTGTGTCTGGAAACTTTGACCATGTGGATGCTGAGAATTGTCCGTGTCTGGGAACCTTTGAGAGTTAGATGCTTCCAGATGAGCTGCCATACTCTGGCAAATCCTGGACACAATGGTACGAACACGTCTTGGTGTGTGAGATTTTCATCCAAGACACCTTGGCAAGACCTACTGCATGTCTCTTCCATACAATAGCCAATTGCAGCATGTCCAATGCATTTGGGAAACGTTAAACCTTACTGTGCCCCCAGCACCAGTGACCTTCTGCAGGAACAGGAAATCTGGCACTTCAAAAAGCTGTGCCACAGAATCTTTGCACATGTGTTTGTCTAATTTTTGCTTTTAGACTGAGTCACTATGCTGATTTCACTAAACAGACCCCATAACTGTCAGAAATTTGAAATTGCACCAGTTCCCAAGAAGAAACTAGGGTTGGAGGTGGATCACAAGCTGAATGCAAGTCAGCAGTACCATGCTGTTGTAAAACGGATGGTCACATTAGCACGTAGATACAGAACCGAAACCTGCAAAGCGTCTTCTCTCCTCTACTTGGGAAGGCCTTAGCTGAAATGCTGCCTTACTTTTGGTCAATGAGGGAGAATCCAGTGGAGAAGAGCAAGAGTGTTTCTATAGTAGGAAACGAATAAATTGCATAAACAAATGGTTCATTCTGAAATAGCAAAAGTGACATCTTTATTAGGTTGTAGTGCTTATAGAATCAAAAGGCCTCTGTTCAAGCACCTGGAAGGCTCCAGTTTGCACGGGAGTGCAGGGGTTGGAAATCCTGTGAGGAGGAATTCCAGTACAGAAGTTCTGGGGGTTTTGGTGATCACGTGCAGTGTTTTTTTGTTTTGGTTTGGTTTTTTTGAGGGGGAGCTCTGAATAAAGGAGATTGTAAGTAAACAATAGAAGTACATTCTGAGACAAACTGGAATGTTTTGGCGGTGAAATTTGGGGGTAGTGGCTATTTGCCATCTTCAGTTCAAGAGACTTTGAAGATTTGATTTACAATATTCATAAAGAAATAATTATAGGTATTAAGCAAGTGTCTGAAAGAGACTGGGCATGAGAATGGGTCATAAATTCAATGCGAGTCAGCAATGTTGTTCTGCCATGAAGGAGGCACACTGGGATGTATAAACAGACCTGTAACATGCCAGATTTGAGTTATTACTTCTGCCTTCCTTGATGCTGGGAAAGACCTCCGTTAAACTACCCTAATTCAGGTGATGCATTTCCAAGAGAGAACTGATGGGACAGAGTGTTCAGAGAAGAACAAGACTGCTGAGGAAAGAAAAGGGGGTGCTGTGATTCAGTCTAGAGAAGAGAAAACCGAGGAGAGATGGAAGTGGCCAACTGTTCAAGGAGCTGTTGCAGGGAGGCCAGGAATAGCCCATCTCCCAGTCCCAAAGCATAGGGAAGAAAGTAAAAGGCTTAAACAGCAAGAGAGATTGCAATTAGATGTCTGGAGACATATCTTGCTAGGAAGGGCAGTGAAGCACTGAAATAGATTGCACAGAGAGATGCCGAATCTCCATTGTCGCAGGCTTTTAAGCACAGATTAGGGAAATGCCTGTCAGGAATCACAGCAGTTTAGTTGATCACACTGTGGGGCAGAGGGCTGACTGGAAGATATCTGGAGGTTTGTCCAAGTCTTACCTCCTAGGGCTCTAGGGTTTATTTCTTTATTATCTGATCGCTGTCTTGAGTCTCTGAGGAAGTTTCTTGCTTAAATTAAATCTGCTTAATTTTACTTCTAATAGGGTTCTTAAAGAGGAGGAAATTGTTCTGTTTTCTGAATGCTTGACTGCAAACTGTGAATAATTATGACAGCCTTATAGACAGATCACAACAAGTGGCAATTAACATACATTTTGAAAGGAATGGGAATGATTCCGTTTTACATGCGAAACAAAAAAAATCTATCCAATTCTGGCATAAGTGAAAGCCTGACTGTTGCTGATCAAATGCAAGAGGGGAAAGCCAAATCTTTCAAAACATGATATGTGATAGAAGGTACTAGCTGTAGCTCAGTAAGAGTGTGAAGGAAATGGATAAAGGAGTGAAAAAACAGAGGATAAAAAGATTAGCTCTCCAGTAAAGAGCCAGTATGATTGCAGAAGCATTAAAATCCCTGCAGGAGATTTACTGAGGACTCTGCCCTGGATTAGAATTTGATATAAAATAACTTAACTGAAGTCATACAATTTCTGTGCCATTTGTAGCTGAGTTAATAGGATATGTTCCTGGAGGATTACAGTCAATGATTAAGGAAATTAGGTTTTGTTTGAATTTAATTTAGTTGTATAAAGCTGCTACAATAACTTACAGCTTTGATATTTAATATTTAATAACCCAGATCTTAAAAGAATCCGAGATATAGCAATGTCATTATATATTGAAATATTATCCCCATAAGTCATTTATATTTGCTAGTTGATAAGAATGTTCATCAACTAGATGGGCTCAACAGGAGCTACTTGATAAAAAACAATGCAGTTTTACAGGTGGTGGTGTGGAAATCTTTCTGTATCTGTTATCCAGTAAATCATAATTCACTTAAAAAGAACTTTGCAGTCTCAGTTTCAGTAATCATAAGAATATACCTCTTGATAGTTTTCTTTTGTCTAATTTCTTAGCTTTTGGCTTCATGAACATTACAAATTCCATCTTTTCTTTCTTATAAGCCTGCTTCTGCCCCTTCCCCCCGTTCCTTTTTGTTTAAAAAAAAAAAAAAAAAGCTTTCCTCAGTCTCCAATTTAGCAAGCCATCCTGCCTCTGTTCAGAGGAAAGGAGGCTTGTTAAAAGAACACCTCCATCTGAAAATCCAGCCCCTGGTATTTTCGGGCACCTTTCTATTTGCCACTAAGTTTATAAGAGCCACAAGACGCAGTCTAAGTCCCACCCTGTTACTCACGCCACCAGCTGCAGAATCCATTCTCAAAAAATACTTGTACAAGCTTATCATCCAAAGTGCAAAACTGCACCGTACAAAGGAAGAGGGGAAAAAGGCTTCCAGTGGCTAGCCTGTTCTCATTTTCTCTTTCCACTCTATAACCTGGACATAACTTTCACTCCATGCTTCCATTTTTGTGCTTGTAGTCATTTCTCTCCTTGTCTATACCCCTTTCTTGGAGGATGGGGCCCATCAAATGCTTGGCTGTTTTGGGTAGCTACCACCTATTGTGGGCCACTGCCTTCCAAGACATAGATCTGATACAGGAGAGTGAGCTTGGCACAAACTTCTGTTCATATTTTAATGCGTTTTGAGTACAGCCTTTTAGAAAGGAAGGTGAAAGCACTTACTACGTGGCATTGTCAGTTATTAGTGGGCATGGGTCTGCAATGAGCACTAGGTCCCTGGCCACAGTGTCAGATGGTGTGAGCTGGCAGAGCTCCACTGATGTCAAAGCTTCTGCAGCCCCAAAATATGGCACAGAGGGGTATGTTTTCCCCTCTGTTTAAAGCTGGGGGAAGGCATATGAGCAGTTTATAGCTCTCTACAATTATACATCTTTTCTGTTGGTTTTATAGTTCAGAAAAAAGCCTTCTGGAAGGACCATTTTTTCTTAAAGAACTAGGAGGGAAAAAAAAACCAAACCAGTTTCAAGAATTTTATTAGGATTTGTAATTCCTCCTCCCATCTGGGCTCTATTTCTGAGAATACACAGGAGTTCTGCGGCACTGCATGTTTCAAAGAAGAATAGAAGCAACCTTGTTCTACAGGCACTATTTCAACCATGGTTAAAGTAGGATAGCTAAAGTTACAAACACGGAAAAAAAATAGCATTCATCCTCAGCAAAGAGGAAAACTTTCCAGTTTTGCCTAGGAATCCTTTGAATGGTCTTTCTCGTCATTCTTTTTCCTGTTGTCTAGTGTAAGAATCATGTGATGACCCCGCAGCAAAAATGTTGTTCAGGTTTGGGGCACAATGAAATGGTGGCTGGGCACAGGTACCCGGTGGAGCTATTGCTAGTGAAAAGGTCAGCTCCTTTCACAGATGGAACACTAGGCGTACAGGCAAAATATTCCAGGCTTTATAAGACAGTTGTCAAGACAAGTTTGTAACCTAAAAGCTAATGGCACTGCTTTTGTTTACACTGTGTATACCTCTGAATAGTATCTTACAATTAAGGTCTTCCTCCATGATCTGAACTCACTGGAATTTCTGTGAAAGTAATTATTATGGCACTGAGTCTAAGTGAATGGGTCTGAGGCCAAGCTAATACAACCAGTGTCTCGCTACAGCTCGATTTCTTTGAGCATGGTGTCTTGGTAATTACAATCATATGCATCTGAAACTCGAAGTATAAGTAAGAGAGTTTGAATGGTTGGCAAAATGTTGAATATATAAAAATCCAAACCTGTAATGTTAGTACTGAGTACATGAGAAGTCAGATCTCTCACAAAGCCATGCTGTATCTCACCGGTGGAGTCATGGAAGGACACTGGCTTCTCTGCACATCTATGCCTGATAAATAGTGTCTTTGTTGATGATTTTTTTTTGTTTTGTTTTGTTTTCCATGATCTGAAGGTTGTGTGTAGGCCTTTGCCATCATCAGTCAGAACAGTTAAACAATGGTACTTGGCTATGGTCCTAATAAGCCACTTTCCTCCCTGGGAATATTGGGGTCCAGTGATGATCTGCATGTATGTGTATATATATTTGTATGTCTATATTTTGTCTGTCCCCGACACGTGTTCAGGATTTAATGAAGAAAATAATACTAAAGCTGTGTACAAAACTCCTTAATATTTCTACAAGCTAATTTGTTAAACTGGCTTTTTAGTCTCTGTGATGGAAAGGACTGAAAGACTAGACTGTACCACAAAATACAGGCTGGCAGATTAGGAAATTATTGCATGAATGCAGACAAGGGGAGGGGGAGCGTGTGAAGGAAACAACTCTTCCCTCCACAAAAAAAACCCCTCAGTCACAATCTGCTAATCATATTCATCGTCACTGCAGTAGAAATATAATGACATGGGTCTTTGAGAGCAAGGCTTCCATAAAGCTGTCAAGATGTTTAATTATGTTCTTCTGTTGCATTTGACTGCCACAGACCTGCTAAGTAAAAAAAATGAAGTATGATTAGCAATACTCTTTTTGAACTGGAATACTGTACTGACTTTCCTGTCCTCTTGTTATCAGGGAAAACTTCCTAAGGACAAAAATTTCCATGTCTTTGTTGATTGCAAAATATATTCAATTTTACAAACAAGCTTCTTCCCAAAGGCTGCAATTTCTGAACAAACCATCTGCTCAATCAAACACGGTCCTGGCAAAAAGAGAGGCTGAGTGCCAGAATTTTTTCTGTGGTGTTTACCCATAAGTTATTAATACCTATCTTGCACCTATAGAGATTTTCAACTTTTTTCTTTTTATTGAGTAAAACAATATTGTTGAGTTGTCTGACAATATAAAAAAATGAGTGAGCATTGTTTCTGATCACCCCCACCGTACAGCTAACAATGCCAGCTTGTTTATTTATAAAGTTATCTGTTCCCTTGTCTTGAGTGCTTTATCCCATTGACTATACTTCCCTTGTCCTTTATTTGAGACATCTGCCTATGCTGGTCCTGGTATACATAATGACTTGAGAGACTTGAATAAAGGGAGCTTATATGGTGCAATAGGCACGTACAAATATCTTCTGGAGTTTAGACTCAGCAATGTCACAGTATGTTCCTAATGGTCTTTAAACCGCCTTGAAATCAAATGTCAGTTCTGACTACTGCTGATGGGAAAAGTCACACATGGAAAAGCCAGTTATGGGGGGAAAAAAAAAAAAAAAACAAAACCAAAACTAAAACAAAAAACCAGGTAACGATCCCAGCGAATGGCTATTAGTTCTCATGAATTTGCTGAGTCTGATAAAACTGTGTTTGAAATAGCAAAATCTTACTTGACAGGAGAATCGTCAGCATCTGACAAGAAATAATAAGGAAAGGTTTTTAGACTGAGTTTTGTAATTATCTGCTGACTTTTCCATGTTTAGTATATATATTAGTAACAGCACTACAGCATTCAAATGAGAAGACGAAAGGAAGGGTCTGTTGCGATAAGTCTGGCATGTGTTTAGGGCAACTTTACCCTCAAATTCCTTCAGAGAAAAGTTTAGGAGTACATCAGAGTATTTACCATACTAATGACAGTCAGAGGACAAAACCAGTAAAGTCTCATCGGGCTTTATTTTCTTTGCTTTAAGAGCAGTTATGCCAGCTTCTGTTAATAATTTCAATGGGGGAAGATAGTCCTATTGCTCTTTGAAACACCTTGTCTAATTAATACTCTCCAGTACCTCTATTGACTAGGAGCTGTGGAATCCCTGTTCTGGAAGTTTGATTGGAATCTACTCATTTATGTTTTAACGTTAACTTTATAGAAATCAAATTTTATGCAAATATAGTATATTTTTAGAAATCCTACTAATTGATTCTTTTTGTTGGTAATTGAATCAGAGAACAGGGGCTCTTCTAGAACAGGATACATAACCTTCCGTCAGTTCTCTACTTGAACGTCCCTTTCAGTGTCTCAAAGACAGACAACACAGTTTTGACATGCTTGTTGGAGGATTTGAAGAGAGAAGTAACTTGTTCACAGAAGAAGCTTTTATTATTTTGACTGCACCAAGTAAAACCAAAATCTTTTAGAATTAGCCCATTAAAATGTAGAGCTCAGAGCCTCAGTCCAAAGAGAGAGCTGCTATATTCAGAAGTTCTACAAAAGTGGGCCACAATTACAGTTACATCAGAAAAAACTTGTTTTACTAATTACAGCTAGTCTGTGTGTTTTGAGTTTTGTGTGTTTGTTTTGGGTATGTGGGAGGTTGGGTGGGTGGGTTGTTTGTTTGTTTGTTTGTTTGTTTGTTTTGGGGGGGATGTTTCTTTGGTGGGGGTAGGAACCAGAGAAAGAGAGGTGAGCAAGGACGATGGACACCTGATCAAGCTGTCTGAAACTAGTTTTATTGCACAGAGGTAGTATAAATCATATGGTAAGGTACATTAGGTTGAAATGCAGCCCAAAATGCCCAGAAGCTCAGGATCCTGATTTACAGTACTCTATAAGCTGAAGACACTTTGCCAATTCTTTCATTTCTGTGGTGGGTCAGGAAATATTTAGTACTTTTCTTGAGAATATTGTAAAATCTCAGGCTTTTCTTAAAGTATGTTTAACTCTGGCAGAAGAGAACTTTGCAACTCTGAGATTCAGAAAAATCGTTGTTCTTTAAATTCACAGAATGTGTGGGGAGGATCTGGCTCCTGATCTTTGTAGCAAGGAATGTTGCCTTCTGTGACCCTGAATTGCCACGACTGTTGTAGAAGTCAGATAGGTAATGCTTACCCAACTACGGTA
Source organism: Pygoscelis adeliae (assembly GCF_000699105.1). Lineage (NCBI taxonomy): Eukaryota > Metazoa > Chordata > Aves > Sphenisciformes > Spheniscidae > Pygoscelis > Pygoscelis adeliae. The sequence goes on along the minus strand of NW_008824986.1, from coordinate 4,501,745 downwards.
GATACACAGGAGTACTGAACAAAGTGAAACACTGGTGCTACAGAACTGGAAATTGAAATCAGTATGCCAAAACTGAAGCACTAGTATGATAGAGTCAATGGCACATGAGCATATGATTTATAAATTGTAATTTGGCATACTTTGAGGAACATAATACATGTAAATGATGTTCACATTCTGAGATACTGATGTTGCAATGTAGATGGATGGTACAGTAGTTTTGGACTGCTCCAGTTTCTGCATAAACTTTCTCTATATATTTAACTGATTAACTCCATCTTTATGGCTTGACAGGTGTTTTTTTTCTCTTAACTGTCTTATGCGTGTTTGGCAATAACTAGCTACAAGTCTGTGAACTGTCGTGCACAAATGAAATGGATAGTTTCGAAATATAATACATTTCTAGACTGGAGAAGGTTCCACCAAAAAAAAGGGACAGTTGTTTTTTTTTTTTTCTTCTTGTATTACTCGTTATTGTCATTATTTATTATTTATGAACTTGTTTATTACATTGCTAGGACAGTATGAGGAGGATTATACTGGTACTTCTCACTGATGATTCTCAAGTTTTGTCATTGTACGTTAATAGCTTTCTTGTGACACCATTTTATCCTGCACAGTATGTTTAATGAAACTATCCCAAACTGTTTTACTGCAGATCACCCATTCAAAGGATTAAAGGGTAGTGGGACCGTGATTTGAAATAAGGTGCAAAGTTGAATAAACTTCCTGGCTGTTGCTACAGACTCTGAGAAGTCAGAGGAGAAAGCTGTTGTACCAGATGTAGAAATTAGGTGGTGTTAGTGTGTAATGAGAGGTCAGTCGCAGCTACATTAGGAGCACCAAAACAGGCACAACTTGAGATACGCTGAAAGAGGCATCTGTAAAGGAAGAAGTGAGCCTGGACAGTGAGAGTTAGACTCTGAAATGACTCATGTGCTGACTGTTGCCCCAAGTTCAAGAATCTTCCAGTGTGGTGGTTGGATATGCATTCTTGAACTTATAATAACAGTCAGTTCATGAGCCTGACAAGGAACCAGAAAGGCAAGACGTGGCTGCGACTTCAGATAAGGCAGAATTGAAACTGTATTAGAGATGTTAAAGGGCAGATTTACAAATGTAGCAGGGAGTGAAAGAGGGCAGTATTGTTTAGAGTGATGTCAGTAGTGAAGCATGAGTTAATATATCTAGCAATAAATGCAGTACACTGTGCAGTATCCTAAAGGGACATACCACATACTCTGGAGGATGTGGATGAACTGTCTACCTATTCTTGGCAAGCTCCACATTTTGAAGTCCTACATACCAAGGTTACAAAACTGAACATTTAAAGAATGAGGCGTTTGGGAACTGAAACCAGAGCTGCATTATGCTGTAGATAAACATATTTGCAATAAAAGAGTCGAGCAAAATAAAGGAAAAAAAAATAGAGTAGGCAGAGTTGGTTTCTCTTAATCTGGAGTCCCTGGCTCTTCCTTTTGTATTTCGAGGCAGTTACCCAAAGAAAATAGAGGAGTCACAGGATTACTGATTCAGTGGTAGCAGAGATGTTTTACAAACTCAACTGGGGGGACGGGGTGTTGGTGTTTGGTGGTGTTTGAGTTTTTGGGGGGAGTTTGGGGTTTCTTTTTTTGCTTCCAGCTGTACTGCAGGTTTGTGCAGGCCTTCAAACTAATCCTTTTCCATCTTCCTTCTCAGTAATGTGAATAGATTTTCAGTACCAGCTTTTTAAAATGTTTCTTTCAGTAGCGCTCCTGAGCTCTTCAATCTGTCACTACCAGAAATTAGCGAGGGGGGAGGAGGTTATGCCCATACATACTCTTGATGCCATTTACCTCTTAATTTGCACGAATATTGCAATCCAAAAGGAGGATTTTCTTTGTTTTAAGAACAAGATATTTAGTTACAGTTACCCATGTATCATACGCTAATAAAACTGGTAAGAGGAGAAATGTCACAGTAAAGCATTTTAAGTAACGGACACTTCATGGAATATGGAAAATATCATCATAAGTCAAAATAATTAGCCCTGAAAAACTGGCAACTGCTATTGCTATAAATACAGCTGCACCAAAGAGGTTAAAAAAGATGTCTCCATGGAGGTATTTAAAGGTATTTTAATACTTCTATCACTACAGTAACTACAGACCACCCATGGGTGCAGCCGTAAAATGTTCACATGTATGAGAAAAGAGCTAAATACAAAATATCTAGTCATAACACAAAAAACTTACGCATCTTTCTTTTGCCAGGTATTTATTGTATATAAAAAAGAAACATCCTTTAAAATATAGGGTCTGTATCCCTGTCAAACTTGCAGGGACTTAAATTGGTGGCTCTGGGTGGGTTCTTTCCACTTCTTGCATTAGCCTCCAAGGGCAAGCTTTTAACGGAGTTTTGATCTCTCTTGCGTGTAAGCAGCTTTGAGCCCTTGCACCAGCGTAGGCAGAGCTGGTCGATGGGTGCTGCTCAGGGACTTGTTCTAGACACGATGTCTGCACGAGCAAAGCTACCAGCATAGGAAAGGCAGATGTGCTGTAAAGCTTTGGCAGATAAACCATTGCTATGTCATGATGGTGTCCACTGGATTGAAAGCGGTTTAATGCATTGTTGCGTGCTGGTCTGAAGCCACTAAGGAAGGAAGCTAAACATCAGACTAAAAACAGGTTGATGAATCAAACCCTTCTTCTGGCTCTTAAGGAGATGTAGACCAGGATATCCCTGCAACTGCCTGGAGCAAAAGGGAAAAAAGTGTATGGGTGTGGCTTTACCATTTGTCATGGATGATGCTGTATCACCCCAGGTTTTCAAGGACAGTCCTGTAAGCCAACATTACATGTAACAAAGTGATCAGTTACTGTGAAATTACAGGTTGAGCCTGCATTGCTAAACCAGAGACCAGTTTTCAAACATTCCCTTATAAATAAAATACTGCTGGCCAAGTTTGAAATAATGTAATTGGAGCTTCATATTGCAGTCTTAGAACAATGTCGTGGTTTAACCTCAGCAGGCAACTGAGCACCACACAGCCCGGTGGGATGGGGGAGAGAATCAGGAGAGTAAAAGTGAGGAAGCTCGTGTGTTGAAATAAGAACAGTTTAATAATTGAAATAAAATAGTAATAATAATAATAAAAGAACATACAAAGCAAGTGATGCACGATGCAATTGCTCACCACCTGCCGACTGATGCCCAGCCAGTCCCTGAGCAGCGGCCCCCCTGGCCAGCTTCCCCCAGCTTTATATACTGAGCATGACGTCACACGGTATGGAATGTCCCTTTGGCCAGTTTGGGTCAGCTGTCCTGGCTGGGCCCCCTCCCAGCTCCTTGTGCACCTCCAGCCTTCTCAGTCGGTAGAGCATGGGAAGCTGACAAGTCCTTGACTAGTGTAAGCACTACCTAGCAACAACTAAAACATCGGTGTGTTATCAACATTGTTCTGGTCCTAAATCCAAAACACAGCACTGTACCAGCTACTAGGAAGAAAATTCACTCTATCCCAGCTGAAACTGGGACAAACAATCTGGACTTGAGCCAAGAGGTGAAACTGAACATGCTTTAGTAAAACTGTGTGGATGATCCTATCGGGGAGGGACCCACCCTGGGCTTTGACAAGCACTCTCCAAGCTTAACCAGGTCAGCTAGTCTGAGGCCTTCTTGGTGGATACTGGTGAGAGGCTGCACCTCCAACTACAGCAAACTCTTTCCATTCCAATCTTTTTCTGGCTGTTGCCTGCAGAGGACTGGACTGGGCTACACTATGAAGGTGACACACATCCTATTGGTCTTTTCCTACATATGACCAAACACACTGTCCCAATATCATGCCGTGCTACTGCAACATGGCACAGTTAGCTTATGGTTGAAAAATAGCTGGGAGAAGCTAAACTTGAGCAAGGTGGCAATGACTCCAGTTAGCTGACAATAGCATTTGTAGATGCCCTTGTGATGAGACGCCTTTGTAGGGGAGCTCAGCAGTACCTCACCATGAAACCTTGTGAGTCTCAGAAGCTCTAAAGAGCACAGGAGTCTTCTCACCACCACGAACTTCCTGAGCACATCAAGCCCATCTTCTCCATTGTGCTGACTTACTATTTGGCACTGAATCAAGTTCAACTCCTCAGCCCTTCTATTCAGAGACCCACGGCTTAGGCTCAGGCCTGCTAAAAGGCAGCTGACAGCTCTGTGGTTGATAACTTTCTCTTCAGACCTAATGGAACATTCTTATGATCAAGATACAGGCCTGTGCCAGAGAGCAGACTTTCCAAAGGGGGCAGTGTAAGACCATGTTATAAACTTCACTAAGAGCCAGGGACCCTCACAGATATCATATCCTGCTCCAAGTGCAAAATACATCTCTTTGATCTTGGTTCCTCTAAGATGAACATGTAGCTGTGTGCAGTTTTTTCTTTTAATTTCCTACCAAAACAAAACACTTCACTGCAGATGCTTTTCCCCTTGAGGGACGAGAGTACTAATGACACATGAGAGATGTTAGTCATGGTTGCTTCGTACACTACTGGAAGCACTTGGGTGCTACGGAGATGTTTACAGCATAAGAAGTTTTAGAATAATGCAACTGGAGCTTACATTGGTATTTAAAGTTAATCACTGGCTTTCAGTTTTTTAGCCACTGAGCTGGCAAATACTTTCAAGCCATGCGAAGGGCAGATCTCAGGCAGGAAAATAAGTTATTTTTCTGCCCAAGATCAGTGCATTAGTAATAAGTGATTTATGTTCAAGGGAATTTGAAATCCAGTCCTTAATGGTGAGGTATGAGAAGTGCATGTGTGTGAAGGGGGAGAGAAAATTCAAAGAGCTACTGAGGGAGGCAAGTCTCTAATGTTCTCCCCTGGCCCACTTGCAGTGTTGATAAAGATGCTAATGGATGTCTATTGTGCATGTATCTATTTTGATAACCATAATGCAGGGAAAAAAGCATTAAGTTGAAGTGCTTCTTCTCCAGGGTATTTATTGAGCTGTTCTACAGAAGCCAAATCTGGGCTCCTAGCTTAAACACTGGCTTCAGATATTAATTCTAGATACTGCACACGTGGCATGACCCTTGTCAGAGAGGAGCTTAGGGCCTGTAACTTTCACCTATTCTTACAGTCATCTGACAATACCTAGGTTTTAGTTTCATTTATTTTAGACTGGGTAAATGCAAACACAGGCAAGATCCTTAGCATCCCAAAAGGAAGTTCCCAACCTAGTCACAAGGTTCAGCGGTTCTTATATGC
>NW_008824986.1:4452664-4496468 GCF_000699105.1 Pygoscelis adeliae | reverse complement strand
AACCTACTCTGTACTGCATCTCTCTTTCCCAAAGCCTTGCAAAAGAAGATGGCTTAGCTACTAGCTAGCAGATTTGGACTGTCATTTTGGTTGAAGATGTATAGCACAAAGTTTTGCATGCCTCGGCAAGAACATCTGTTTGGCAGCTGCTTCTGGTTTCAAATCAAATACCACATCCTACCTCCCCATTGTTACTAAGAACTGCAGATGAGAAGAGTTAGCTGTGGCTTGCTTCCAGTTCTGTTGTGTGATCAGCTTACACACCAATGGGACAATTAGTAATGCAGAGAGCACTCACCAAGCTTGGCTTCTTAGCTGTCAGCTAATCCACAACATGAAACTCTAGAAGAAAACTGAGTATATGCAGAAAGTATTTTCAAGTGTGTTTGAACTGACCATTCATTTTCATGTTTTGAGGAGATAAGACCTCATCCAGTATCATGGAAGAGACCCGAGCATTTCTCAAGTCCAATAAACATCGAAGCAGGTCTTTAAATGTCCTGTGAAGAATCTACTTGCTCCATATAGAACGATACAGTGTTTGTTGCTATTCTTTGTTCTTTGTAAGAAGAGCTATCTCTGTAAAATGGCATTGAAAAAAGGACTTGTTGCTGGGAGTATTTTGATTTTGTCCTGTTACCACATCCACAAGGGCTTACCACATGATCAAGGGATTTCCCAGATCCCAGCTTGTACCAGCTTGCAGGCAGTCCAGGCAAGAGCATCTCCCACCACTGCCAGCAGGGTTGTGCTGCTCCGGGGGCTGCTGGCTGTGCAGGGCAGGAACAAGCAGGGTGCTGAAGGCAACGCCACTGGGCCTCGGCCACAAGTCAAGCTCAGCTCCCTCCTGCAGTGGAGCTATAGGATTGCTGAGTGCCATGGTTCCTCTCTGCTTCAATCCCACGTGGCTCTGAGGTCTATCTGCATAGCTTGTGACTTACGGCCACGTGAAGCTTTTGCTGTGCTGGCTGACACTGACAGCAATGATGATCGTCCTTCTGCAGTTTGCTGGTGTTGCTGTATTTTCATGCATGCAAATTGCATTTGGTATAACCTAACTCCTTTCTTTAAGTACCGTGTACCTAACCAGATCTTTGCCTGCCTAACACCAGGGACAAGGAGGAATCCAAGGCAGGGAGATGACTAGGGGATGGAAGACGGTTTAGAGAGAGAGAGAGAGGAGCTGGGATGAATTCCCGTCATATTTGCTATACGGGGGTATGAACCCCAGTGCTATTGGTGCATGGTTCCAGATACCTCTCAAATAGTAATGTATGAAAATGTAGCAATTACTGGCATTTACCACAGTTTGCTTGAAAAATACAATATTAAATGGTTTGTCAATAATTTGGGAGTAAAGACTTTTTTTTAAAGAATAAGAGCTGATATAGCTGATTCGCCCAAAGACCAACTGAATAAAAAATTCCATTGTTCAGTTCTTTGGCTGTTGTAAGTAAATGCTTGTTTGTCTAGCTGTTTGTGAACAGTTGTTTGCCCAGTAGCTTGAGTTCAGTTGGCTCAACAAGCCTTCTGGGTGCACAGCAGCTGCAGAAATGGGTAACAGGTAGCTGAATGCAGCTTCTTCCACCGATTTTGCTCAGCCTCTGACAGAAGTACTTGCTGTTAAAAGGAAACATCAGTTCAGAAAAGACAGGGGATACGAACAATGGGATTGGGTTTCAAACTACATGAGATTAGGGTAAACGTTATCATTTTAAGTACTTTAAAACAGAGCTACCTCTGAAACCAATTAGCAAGGGCTTTTAATTGGTGGGGGCATCTTTTTAAGGACCTCTTCTTTAATCTTTTATGGTAATCAGGCTCTCATGTTTACAATTCAGCAGTGTTCTCCATACAAATAACTAGTTAAAATTCTTAATTAGATTATAGTCACTATAGGAAAAAGTTGTTCTAAAAGTAAAATTACAGACTATTATGACTAATGCTGTACAAATTAGCATAAAGTAGCTCAGACCGAATTATCCCTGAGAGTTTGCAATTAGGAGCACCTGCTATTAATGCACTTGCTAAACTTTTACCAATTAATCATTACTTCCTCGAATAACAAGAACAAAACTGAATGTTGTGAATATTGTGAGAATGATTAATTGCTAGTGGTAAATTGCTGACTAGCTCCATTATTACTTCTACCTTAAAGATTTTCAGAAATGTGTCTATCAGTTTTATGAATGCATAAATTACGCTAATGTACTCAGTATCAGTTGGATTGTTTTTGTCCTACTTAGCTGGTGGCATCTGTTCTCAAACTTATCTAAGTCTCAGAGACTTTCAGAGCATGAACTATGTAACAGTTATTTTTACCTTGATTTTTTTTCTCTTCTCTTTTTCCAAAATGGACCCTAAACTCAGGCTCCTAAATCCTAATGGTAGGAGACTAAATCAATGGCTTTATTAATTCTTCCAAGTATTGGGTATAGGGTAATTCCCATCATCTGAAAACACCGACCTTTGACATTTGAAAAAATACTTAGTGTTGTTAACATCATTGCCTAAACTTACCTGTTTGTCCCAGCTTCATGGAACAGAATTGTCCTGCTTCTTTTTCAATACATACATTAATATTTGAGGGAGTATTATGCCACTGGTGTGTAACTAAAGTGGATGTTTTAGTCTTTCATTTTTCAAGAAGCCTCTATTTCCATGGGTCTTAGACATTCTGAAAAGGTCAGTGAAGTAGCATACTAATTAATGGTTCAATAAATGATGTTATTTGAAGCCTTTTTCTTTACACTAACTGGGGGTTGGAGTAGATCTTAAATTTTGCCAATTCAGGAGTCCTTTTAGTCCTGTGTAATCAGAAGCATTGCAGCTTTAATATAAATTGGAAAAATCTAAATTGGAGAACACGTCATTACAGCTGTTGAGTGAAATAACAGCAGATTGCTAAAATGCATGATACTATGTTACCAGATTCATAAGAAATATAGGAAAATCTGGAAATTATCAAGAGATACATGAAATGCTATGAAATGGCTAGAATTGTTTATCTTGGCTGCTCTGAGATGAAGTCACTACATGGATGGAAAAAACCCTGAAGTGCAGCTTGTGAAAACTGCCAGAAATTAAGATTTCACAAAGTTGAAAAAAAAAAAAAGGTTGTAAATCAGCTAGCAGGGGAAGAAAAAAAAAAAAAGCTAGATATTTTTGACATGCCTCAGAGATGTAAATGGAGAAGGCATGGGTGAAAGGCTCCTCATTCCCAGACCGTCCGAGCTGTAAGGAAGAACCACTTTCTGATAACCCTTTAGCTTCCTAGAGAAAAATGTACTTGCAAATTAAGTCTACAGTTTTTATTATATTGCTGATGAACAGGCAGCGCTAGTAAATATTGCTTAGATTGCTTAGTCCCTTATAGTGAAATAGAGACAACAGGGAAGCAGCAGAAAACAAGTAGCTACCATTTAAAACTAACCTAGCACCTGAAATGTTCTCAAAGTTTTATGAACATAATAAATGAGATAATAATAGCCTTTGTCCTAAATGTTGCAATCGAGCCTTGATATGATGCCACAGACGTTCCTACTGAGAACTCTTGGTGAGACAAGCTTAGTGCCTTTCTATGAAGTGCCCCCTCATTTGGAGCACTGGGCTTCCAAGCAGAAGCGCAGCTGGAGACTGTGCTACTGCAGACAAGGATGGCAGGAAGGCAGGCAAGGGAAGTTATGTCTGCAGGGCCTTTCTAGGGAATAAAAGCAGTAGATTCTGGACCGCTTCTCTCTGGTTTTTTAGACCTTAACCTGGGTTGAAGAGGAAATTAAAAGTAATGAGGCATTTCTATGCAGTTACTATCAAGGCAACAATTGACGTCAGCCAGAAGCAGCCATGTCATCCAAAGCCACGTTCCTCTTCTCTAACGCTGTTCTGTCCAAACGTCCACTCATCTTCAGCATCTGTTGTATGAGAGTACCTTGCAGAGCAGGTCTGCTGTAATGAACTCCTTTGTGATTAATTCCTACATTGCATAAAGTGACTATTTGTAGGCAAATATGATGCTTACATGAGGTGTTTATCATGTTTTGATAATATATATGCACAAGCTTCACTTATTTCATAATACAGTTATAGAAGTTAATCTAAATTCAAATATTTTACTGAGAGCTTAGATTTGAGGCATGTGAACCATGGAGGTGTACACTGGAGCCCTGCAGGGGAAGCCTGGCAACCATCAGAACAGAGGTGGCCATGTAATGCGTAAGCATAGTGAGGGGGGGAGTAGCAACACCCTCAGGAAATGCAGTGAGAACAAAATGTTGGCATCATGAAATGCAATATTCATCAAAGATTCCCTTTGATTATTTCTTCTATGATTGACAAACTGACCAAAAGTGTAGTTTCAGCAAACAGCAATGAAAATTACAGAGCACCTAAGGATGATCATGCTCAGAAGTGTGAAGATTTTTGCTGTTTCTCTTGCTGACGTTTCCTTATCTCCCAGCTTAAAGGCCAGGTATTTCTTACAGATTAAGATTTTCTCCTTCTACACCTTACCAAACGTAAGACAAACTGAATCTGTGTTTTTAAATGAGCCATTTGTACAAGGTGGTTGTGTGCCTGTCCTCTGCTTTTCAGTAGCCTCAGGGTCTGTAAACTTGTTTTCTGCCTTTCTCTTCCTGTATTGACCTCGCTCTTTCACTGCACAGCTTTAGCAAATGAAGCTGTTTTATGTATGATACAGCACTGAAGCCTAAGAAGAATCTTCTTGGTTACTTTGATACACCCTGGATCCCACTCATATTTGCACAATGCTGCAAGTAATAAATAGCTTTGGTCATGATGGGCAACTGTCACCGTAACTCTTACTCACCTGAAGCTGCTACCACACCATAGTGAAAGAAATGGGTGCTACTGGCTCTGCTCAAAAGAAGAAAAAATCTTAAATCCTTGGGACAGATGCTGAACATAGCAGCACTGATTTTAAAGAAGGTGCAGTGATTAACATGAGTTGAGTATATAACCACATAAGGATATATAGGTCACCAGGGAGCTGACGTTTCAAACGTTTCTGCTAGGCATTCGCTTTGGCAGTTTTGTTGGCCTAGTTGGGAGTGAATAATGAGGAAAAATAAAGTGATTCAAGTGACCATGGTGTGGCACTTTGCTCTCTCTGCTTCTCTGTATTTACATAAATCATCAAATATTTAGTTTTAGTCATTCTAGATGCCTGTTCAGTCCCTTCTCTTCTAAACATAAGGCAGGAAGTGTCACAAGGGTAGATATTTCTTATGAGAGTTTCAGCATTTCCCCATTTGGACTTGGTTGAAAGTTCTGCTACAAAAACTATTCTTCTAATACTGCCACTAGACTCTTTGCCAAAATCTGAGAGAAAACAAATAGGTATCTTAACAAATATTTCCCCAACAATTGTAATCCACGTTCACTTTGCTTTAGTTTTTAGACCAAAGAATGCAGCTGCTCTCACTTTACTAAGCTAATTCCCCACTTTCTGACTACTATAGGCTTCTCTTTTTAAACTGTGCTGCCATGTGGCTGCATTTGAGTTATGCTCATAGCTCATTTGGAATGAATAAATTGTAGTTGAGAGCTGGCCCCAAAATGCAGTACTAGAACGAGAGCTGTGCTTTGCTTTTTGTGTGTGTGCGTGATTCATATGCGGGGAAAAATCAACATAAATGTTGGTGGGCACATACCCAAAAATTAACTTTATGTGCCAATGCTTTTCTTGTTCAGTTCTGTTTCTACTGCTCTTGCAGCAAGTGGTGATAAGAGAGTTCTTGTATTTTCCCAACAGACAAAGGGCTCACCGCTCTTGACCCTACAGCAGTACTTCCATTTCAAGTCATGATAGGAATGTAATCAGACTCAGAGGTAGTTATGGTCCTCAGCTAGCTGGCCGTACATTCAGATTAGAGCTAGTTGGCGTACGTTAGAACAGCCCCATCTGTATGCTAGACTGCTCCAACCCAATCTGCTGAGATGGATTGATCCAAACCATCAGGGGCTGAGAGCAAACTCTTCTGCCTGGTCAGAGAGCATCTGAGTATGAAGGAAAAAATTGTTGTACTTCATTGATTTGTTAAGAATGTTCCTGATAGCTTGCAAACAATCATGTATATGGAACCATTCTTATATATGTAAAATTTTGTGAATCTAACCTTTGGAATTCTTTCAAAAATTACAGTGGTATTTGGATCAGTTTTAGACTTACACAAACAAGTCTGTTTGTTTTTTATTGTTCTGTACCAAATAACTGGTAGCCCATTTTGACCAAATGTAACGGAATGACATAGTCAGAGATCATCAAGTTTTTACATGTTTCACCAACCAGGAGAAAAGCTGTCACGTCACTTGTTAGATACCAGGGAAAGTTACAGAAAAATAGGAACAGCTACAACCGAAGTTTGCATATACCTTCCCCGATACTGAAGTCAATCAGTTGCAACACACCAATCTTAAAAGAAATCAGCCTGTTACCATGCTAGTGTTCCTTGGGGCTGAATAAATTGGTTTCACAATGCTACCCTTTCTGATCTTTTTCCTGTGATAACTTAATTGTCAAAGTTGTTTTTTACAGAATGTCTCTTGGAGATTGTCAATTGCTCAGTATTGCTATGTCTAAATTTGTGGGAATTTGAGGGGGTCTTTGAAATACTGGTGTAGTTGTTTAGGACACATTTCAAAGACTTCCATGGCACTGCAGAGACTGAAGTACATGACTTACTGCGTAAATGTAGCTCATGCTAATTGTCTGTGGACCTTAGTTTTAGAAATATATTGCATTTCCTGTTCCAAGAGATCAATGTAGTCAATAAAAGGCTGGTTTCTTTGAATGTAGGAAGTAACTGAAATCCAAAATTGGATATCATTATAATAGACATCTTAGGAACCCCACAGAACAAACGAGATTAGGTTATATGCACAGGCCTTGTTAGAGGTGACTGACTCTATTCCCTTCCTGAAAAAGTTGTTTTACTTGCACACATGCAGTGCTAAGTAATTGCCTTATATCATTAATCCATTTTTCAGTACAAATTGGTCTCATTAAAATTGGCTAGTGAGAGTTAATATGGCACACTCTTCTAGAGAAATATGTTGCTGCGTGCAAACAGGCAGTCTTAGCTCTGCCTTTGCTGGCTGGCAAGGCAAAAATTGCAAGTACCCTGTTCCAGCGATAATAATTACACTGCATACCGTGCAACAATATGTCATCACTCCTTACAGCAACATGGTAAGGCTCGCTGATATTACCAGACCTCTGAAAATACTCTGGAAATGGTTAAATTTCACAAGGACAAACTCTATTCCACTGTACCCCTGCAAGTCATAAACAGCAAGAATGCTCTAATTTCTCAGGTGAGAGAGTTAAACTGTGGTGAGTGTCAGCATGATTTATAGATCTTGATTTGTTTAGGCAAAGGGCAGTGTGTCTTTGTGTCATGTACAGGTTGTGTATATCTGTAGAGACAATCAGTATTTGACTTTACCCTGTATTCCTGAGTAACTCAGTGCTCAGTACTGTTTGCCTTTAGCAAACATTCTTCACTGTTTTGCATTAAGTATTTTCAGTGATTGATAGTTTTCTTGTTCAAGGATTGATAAATGCGAATCTGCTTTTCATCTTGGCCTAAAGGGACCCTTGATGGAGTGGAGCTTTTAGGGTTGTTTTTTCTATAAGCTTTGAAAAGAGACTGAAAGACTTGATGTTGAGTCACTGGGGAATGCGAGTTATAACGTGTGGCTCGGTCTATCACTCATTACGTAGCATAATCAACTAAGTGACCAGTTCTGATGGGAATAAAAATGCTGTCAGTGTTCTCGGGGAACATCAGTGGATGAATATCCTTCAGCAGACTTCTAGCCAGACTCCAGTCTGAGAAACAAACTATGCTGTCTTTATGAGTGAAGAGCAAAATTGTGGGAGGCTTGTAGAGAAGCAGTGCAGAGAGGGCATCTGTGTGCAGATCGGTGCAATTATTTTGCCAGGTCTTCAGTGGTCACGGTTTTTGAGGTCTTCGCTAAGAATAGTGGTTTGAACTGTAGAAAAGCACATCTGCAAGGTTAGATACGTGTGAGATCTACAAGTCAAACCAATGGGGTCTGTCCCAACAGTATGTTACTGAGAAGGGAGTAATGAGGGAGGGCATACTGATACAGAGTGATTCCAGCACCAGCCTACAACGCACCCGAGCAGTAATTCTAGTTGCTGCCTCCTCGGCAAAAGGTGACTCCAAGCCTGACTGCTGCTTTTGTCCTCTAGCTGTGCCCTGCTGTGTTTGCCCGGACGGCTCTTGAGCTCCAGGCCCCCGTTGCCTGCCGCAGTGTTAGGCTGCTGCGTGAGGAAGGCATCCTGAGAGCAGGCCTGCAGCACCCCAGCTATTCTCCTTGCAAGCCTCTGCTGCCCCTGGTCATGGTGGCCAGCACAGCCGTGCTGTGGACAGTCAGCTACTTCCAGAGACGGCTGGGGAAAAATAAACAAGGAAAAACATGAGACAGACTTGTTGGAAGGTAAGGACAAGGAAGATAACTAAGGTCCTGCAGTCCCTTGCCCACAAGGAAAATTTAAGGTATATGAGTAAGTCTGGGGACTGTGAGCTTTTTATCTGTTGTGATATAGGGTTTAAAAGAGAATAACCTGTTTCTCAAAGCTCTGTGCCATGTATCTAGGGTATAGTTTTATGGACTTCTGTGATTTAAAAAAAACCACCACCAAACAACGACAAAACCACCAGGAAAAAAACTAAGTCTTAACATAGTTAAAAAAACCCTAAACAAACAAAATGAAAAGGGGTTCATATCTGTGCCCTAAAACTGAAATATGCAGGCCTTGGAACATCTGAATATAGTTTGGAAACAGTGTTCAACTTAAGAGGAAAAAATCAAATAAATAGATATTAAGGCTTAACATATAAGATGCTTGTTTAAACCAAAATATCCAGGAAAATTTTAGCAACGGAAGTGTTAAGTGAAAGTGAAGAGAGAGCATTTAAAGGAAAAAAAAAAAAATCCCTCATGAAGTTACCAGGATAAAAATCAAAACCTTCTGATGATCATATAGCTTTTGCATCATAAAAGTGTAAATGAGGAGTATTTATTACTAAGCCAATTTAAAGACTCAGCTGAATATTAAGTACACTGTTACACTAACAAAAGAAAGTTAGCCACATCACCATGGAGAACAACTATAATTCTTCAAACTTAAGGTGGCAGCTTTGCCTAATACCTGTAACCTCTTCCTTCTGCTCTGATGGATTCTGCTTTCCCTGCTGGCCTAAGAAATGTCATGTCTCTTATTGTGAATCAGGAGGGAAAAAAGCAACCAGAGAGGTAAAAAAGTTGATTACACATATGAAACAAACAGTGAGTAATGTAGCTGCTGGTGACAGTAGCAAAGTCAGAATATAATGAAAGGCTTAGTTTCAATATCATGCAAATGATATAAAACATATAAACAACAGGACCCAAAATGAAAACATCTTGAAAGGCAGGTAGGCAGGGGTGGGGAGAGGGGGAAAGAAAGTGTGATATGTGCTATACTAGCTTAAATGGAAATGTTCCCCAAACTGATTCTGTTTCCCTTGTTTGGCTCGTTCGTTTTTTGTTTTTATTTTTCCTTTTGCCCTCATCCTTATTTTCTGCCTTAACTTTGTGTTTGGAAGGAAGCAGTAGTCCTCAGCAGCCACACGGACTGCAGTTATTACTGTAGTACTGTGATTGCTTTCTTGAAAGAGAAAAGTGGCATATTAATGCAGGAGATGCTCTGGGCCAAAGGAACCATGGTTGTTGTGTGTGGGAATAGTGAATCGCAGCAGCTGAGCCAGAAAACTAATATACCTGTGTTTCTCATTTCCCAGATGAAGGGACACCTTTTCAGGTACTATTTGAATGGCAGTGATTAAAGAGGATTTTCAGGTTAAATGCAAGTACTCCAGTTTCCTGTATACAATGGTGGATATGTATTTGTAGTGGGTATCTTGCCATCCATTAGATAGCAAACTTGTTTGCTATGGAAGGAAACAGCATCTTTTGAACCCTTTTAAGTTGTCAAATACATGTAAATAAAAGTTAAAGAAAAAAGTACTGATAGAAGTTATGGAAGAAATTATATACAATAGGCATCTCAAAAGATGTTTTTGTTTTGTATAGCAGTGGCATTTGAATTTCTCAAAAAGCAATTTCTTTAAAATATCAGGTCTGAAAAACTTTTGGTATGGAATTTCAAAAATGCATCAAAATTTTGAAGTTTCACAGTGGATTCTCAGTTCGGGGACAGGGGTTATTTATATATTTACTTGACATGAAACTAAGTGATAAGCTGTTTTTCATTGCAAGGAGCAAATATTGTGATCAAGGAAAGGAAAACCACATTTGCATTAGAACTAAGTAGTAGCTGCTGTTATTGACTCTTTAAATCCAATACAAACAAAAATATTTCAACTATTACGTCTTAATGTAACACTAGTAGGGGAGCATGTCATATTTGCTATTATTGGCAAGCTGTGAAATACCACTTATAGATCAATTTATGCTACTTTAAGCAAAATATTTCCAAGAGACACTTTTTAAAAATAATTTCATTCCGATGTGCTGCTTTTTCCTCTACAGCAATTTTTGCTAAGATATGTTTTTATGTTGGGGTGTTTTTGCCTGTTTTAGCAAAGGCAGACTTTGCTAAAAACAGCATTGCTAAGGACACGCTTTCATGCAGGTACTCACATACATGCAAAATCTAATTGATTATTATCAGAAATAAGTCTAATACCACAGAAATCAGGGCAGCTATATAAGATGAAACTGGGAGGTGCCACCCAACCCTTAAGCCTGTGAACAGAATCAAAAAAGTAACACACGTGTGAAACAGTCAGACTCTGTGGGTTTATGGCAAGGATGGCCAACTTTTTGCACGCTTTGAGGTATCTTTTGTTCCCATGGAGGTAACGCGGGACTGGCCACACTGCGCTTTGCACATCCCAGCACCTGACCCAGTAATCTGATATTTCCTCTCCCTACCCTGACAAGGTGCTGAATTTATCCCCACACAGAGTGACAGCTCCTTTTTCTGTTTTTTTGAGTTTTGGGGGGGTGGTGGTGTTGTTGCCCTACCAACCGTTCAAGTCTGACAAAAGCTTCCATATAGATCCACCACTTCTTGGCCATTCCTGATTTGAACCAGTGCAGTTCCAGTGATTTCAACTGACCTCTATCTTCCCGTGCTCAGGCTGTGTCTCAAGACTCAAACAGGATGAATGTGGGTTGCCTAGTGTGCTACCATCACAACTTTTTCTGGAGACTGAAATTTTACTATATATAACACAGAAAAGTGGAATGGAAGTCCTGTTTCAGGACTTTTTTGCTTCTTTTTTTTCACTGTAGCCTTTACCGCTTTCCAGAGAAAAGAATTTAAAATGACCAGAATGAATCTTTTGAAACCTTTAATCAAAGTATTGGAATGAAAACAGGGAGCTTTAAAACTCAGAAGTCTTATCTGCAGGAGGCAGCTAATATCATCTGTTCTTAAAAAAAAAAAAAAAAATCATATCAAACTGTTGAAGCAAATTTTCTTTGGAAGGGAATTAAAGCAGAGTAATAGCTTAGGGCCAAATGCACTCCTTTACATTCCTTGATTTTACAGAGAGGCAGGGCAGGTGCAAAGTAGCTGAATGATTACAGAAGATAAGAGCAGCAGTGGGTTCAGGTCTGTGGCCTGCCATTTCATCTCAAGATCCAGCAAAAGCCTCTTCTCGCTCCCTCACCTTTGATCTTTTAACAGGAACTAGGGAGCAGAGCTAGGGGTAAGGATACTAAGCAGCCAATTTCTCTTGCAGCCTTTAATTGCACAAGCAGCAGATCCTGTTCCCTCCAAACTCTGCAGGGCCATTTCAGTCCTGTGCCTTTGGAGGGGAGATGAGGAGGGATGGGGGCTGCTGTGGGAGGCCAGGCAGAGCCCTCTGGTCAGTGAAACAAGCCAAGAAACACCAAGTCCTGCCAAATACACAGAGTAAAATTGGGGCTGTGTGTGTGCAGGATGAGAATATAGGCTAAAGTTACTGTAATGATTTTTGTCTCAAGATCATCAGTAGCAGATAAAACAGCTCCTGGAAATGTAATATTTAATCAAATACCCCAATACTTTTGGTTCAATGCAGTCTGTATTTGGGTAGGGAGCACCATGCTGAACTAGTTATCCTAAGCTTGAGTTTCATGCACTGCAGCTTAGGCAGGCTAGCAAATAGCTCAATAACGCCACCTGAAATATCCTGGCATATATCTGACAGCTCATTGAAAGAATATCCTGTAAAATTGATGACCTGACTCCATTACTCAAGAATAAAATTGAGTTGGTGTAGTGAGGTAAACATTGGTGAGGGTGTTTGGATGCTGTTGCAGGAAATGAAATCCTCTGCATATATGGTAATATTTATTTTACATTTTGTGTGTTTCAATAGGAAATGAGCTCATATTTATCTTCTCACTATAGCAAGAGGAATAGAGCTCCAGAGGAAGTACAGCAGCAGCAGTCTCCAAAGGTTTTCATCTTAAAAAGCTGTATCCCTGAATCGCTGTTGCCTTGTCTTACACTTATGCTTCTGCATAGGATGGAGAGGGCAAAAGCCCTTTGAGATGCCCCATCTGCTTCAGGCTTACTTGGTGCTGTATTGTTGTGGGGAAAAAGTGGGGGAAGCAAGAGTGTTCTTGCTGAATAAGGAGCAAGAGCTCACTTCTCATCGTTTTTAGCAGTGGAGGCTCACCCTGGATCCTGGTGCTGTAGTGCAGGCACCAGCTTCAGGAGGGTGGGCTGGGAAGGGAGCTCTGCTGTGGCGGCTGAGCACAGACAGTATTTCAGTGCCTTGCACTATGCCACACGTTGCTGTTCTTATGGAGGTTTACTACCCCGGTGGCACTGATGTTGCCTTGGTCAAGTTCTGTGCCCCACGTCTCCAGTGTGGATTGTCCCAACACTGAGATTTCTTTTTGTCTTTAAGGAGCTTTCAGCAGCCAGCTCATTTGCCACACTCCAACAACAACAAAACACAACTAAAAAAACTAGACTTCAGAAATTATTTCTGCACTTAGTTGGAATAATTTACCCTCCTGACTCTCCTCAGATGTTTGGCCAATAGGACTTTTCTGGCTGCATCTTCAATGTCATCAGAAATAAATGTACATAATATATCACTCAGGGACATAGACATCAGGTAACCTTGTGACAGTTCTGGACATCTTTGGATACATGAATGACATTGATGTTAGTTCTCACTTACTAATCAATCTAAATAACACAATAATACAGAAATAGGAGGAAAAAAACCCAACTTTTGTAATTTATTTTCTTCATTTACACCTTAGGATCATCTTTCTGCATTAGAAATTAATATAATCTTCAAATACCTGTCTTGATCTGGTCGTGCTAAGTGAATAGCAAATCGTAAGCTGGAATGGAATATAAGACTTGCTCTATTTCTTATCTTGAACTCATTCATATTCTGCTCTTTATTCCTCATTCATAGGACCATAGTGCCCAGGACCTGAAATCTTTTCCCCAACAAAACATGGTTCTCCTGTAGAGCAAGCTGTGCTTGAGAAAAGTTTGCAAGTTTGGACCTTAAAAGGGAAAGGAAATAGTGGAATGGAAAATGCTTATAGAGATAATTGGGTAATACATATTTGTCAGATATGTTAGAGCTGAGTGACTTTTTTTTTCTCCTTACTGTAACACTCAAAAATGTGATGGCAGAGAAATTATCTTATCCTATTTCTTTTTTCCTAGCTTAATAGTTGTTTGGGCTCCACAATTTAAAAAATACTTTCTCTCAGAAAGCACTTATCTAACATATGGCCATCATAGCTGCAGTGACTGCATGCTTCATAAGCATAAATTGACTTTATTTTCACAATAGCAGCACCCTGAGCTGAGAAAGTTTTCAACCCTGCTAAATAGGTGGGGAAGAGGGAGAGAGAGGAAATGAAGTGTCTTGCTTATTTTTCTCAGCTACCCATTGCTGAGAAGCCAGTCCTTCCTTCCCTTGTCTATAAACCAGCTGTGATTTTCATAAATGCCAGGAGGATCTTTCCTTTCCTCTCTGTATGGTGGGGGAAGCTATGAGAGGCCATCGGGGACGTGGAACACAAAGCCACCAGCTCACCACCATTACTTTAAAAAGTGAATATTAAGCCTGGTGACGGTATGGGCAAATGGGGCTGTAAAATATCTGGCCTTTGAGGCTCAGATTGAAACTGGGAACATTCCAGTTTAACCCAGGTTTAGTGTTATAATCAAGTAGTGAACAGGAGCTAAGGCAAAAGAGATGTAGCTCATGCTCTTTCTTCTCTCCCAGCAGCACCTGCTGGCCAGTATTATTCTTCTAACATTTTTTAGTCTACCCATTATATTAAAGACACACCTTAGACTCTACATCAGAAACCTTACCTGGTGGTTTAGCAACCTCCATCATAAGCATGAGAGTGAGGAATCTTGTCCTGGCCACGTGGAAGTGCACAGAACCCAGGTGCATGTCCCAGTCGCTCTTAGCCAAAATGCTGATGTATGCGTTACACCCAAGGACACATCTGCAGAAATGAAACAGCGCAAGTGGAATGTGTTCTGCATGCTATTGAAATTGTTACTGCGCTCCTTTTAGCTTCCAAAGCAAAGAATCTGCCCAACAGCCTTCATGTTACCATTTTAAACAATCCACCACGAGAGGTGGATCACCAGCTAGAGTTTCTCCTTGTGGCTAGTGGACAGAGAGTATTTGACTCTACAGCCAGTGTTTTTATATTATGTCTTTTCTGTATAAAAATGTGAGTACTCAGCACCAAATAGCTGTAATTAAGCATTTTTATATTTTTTTCCTGAAAGCTCTAAAGTATATTAATATTTATCCAAAATGTATAAGTGGGTTATACATTTGTTTCTGTTATGCTAACAACAAATACTTGATTTCTTTAGGCGTCTCTCTTCAACTTTTCTTTTTTCTTCATAGCAGTTCCTAAACATAATGCAACTCTGTTTTCCAACCCGCCTGTAACCATGGCTTTAATTTTTTGTTTCCTTTGCTAGTGAAAAAAAAATCAATTTTATCAAGCTACTGGTAAAGTACAGAGAGCGTTTACTGTAATTAGGACATTGCATTACAGAATTGATCTAAAGAATCCTGTTAAATGTCATTGCTCTTAGCAAAGAAACTGCAGAAGTTGAAATGGAAATGGAATTTTGAAAAGGAGAGTTAAGTAATTTACTTCGCTGTTCAGTCATGCTCAGTGATCTACTCATGAGCTGTGTTTTAATTTAACAACTTGGGCTTTCTTCCTGCAGTAAAAGATTAGGAGAAATCTTTGATATAAACCAGGTAATTCTATGCTTGCCTGCTCTTTGTTTAGCAGCTGTTATGCCACCCTCCGTTCCTTTCGGCAGCTGGCACAATGCAGGTAATGATGAGGTGCGTGATGACAAATACCTTCATTGTCTCATTTCCTATTGATTTCATATGCCAGATTCTTCAAACCACTACAGAGTAAACCCAGCGCTGATTAGAGTCTAATTCTCAATCCTTTTCAAGTTTGTTTTTAAGGGATATAAACTTCCTTCAGAATAAGTCCAGTCCTTCAGTCTTATCTATATGGATGTAACCTGTATCATTAATTCATTGGAACTAGGTGCCTATCCTCTTGGACATAAGAACTGCCACTGTTGATTGGATTGCAAAATTGGAGCCTCAATAAGAACCCCTGTATTCTGCGGAGAGGAAATATCATATGATGAAGATCTGCTCATATATAGCACCATTTGGGAATTAATCTTGCAATCAAATTGAATACAGGATTAGCTCTGAAACCCCCTTCTTATATCTGACACACATTACACTAACCTACATTTCTAAGAGCCAGGCGACTCCTTCAGGAAAGCGTAGCCATTGTTCAATTGCTGAGTTGGGAAATACACAATGGTAAAGGCTTGGCCCTGGCTCCTTCTTTCCTTGCTTCAGAACTGGTGAGAGCAAACCTGGCCTGCACTCAAGACAGAAATGATTACATAGTTCATGGAATCATTCAGATAAATTTTATTCTGCTTACTTGTTCACCATGCCTGCCCTAGGCTTACTTGAATTCCTCACACCTTGGCTGTACGTGTGAAACCCCTCATTCTGCAGAGAGGAATTTGACCTTCTGTTCTTACTTTCCTCCATGAGTAAGATTATATCCTCTTGTTAGCAAACTGTGTAGCCACATAAGAGCCCCTGAGCAATGTACAATGTGGAGGTGGTGATTTTGTTTAAAGTATTTTATTTTTTCATCCCTTATAGAAACATTTCCTTAGATGCCGAACTGTCTGTATTTTATAACATAAAAATCAAATGCAGGTTGGGTTGTGAAGGAACTTATCCCTATAGACACAGAGCATAATACTGAATATATCAACTATATCTCTCCTCAATATGTGCAGAATTTTGAAAGAAAAGGATCAAGCAGTTCTTTAAAGTTCAGATCCTGAAATCGATAAATTTTCATCTGCCTCCATCTGCCCTCCCCCACCTGCTATCTAATGATCTCTAAATATCTTTAGACAGAGAAATGCATTGTAGTATTTTGGACTGACCTGGTTTGAGGATAAAGTACACTCTGCAGAAGAAACAGGAAAAGAAAGTGAAAAGAACACAAAGGCAAACATTCAGGGGTGATCAAACATGCCATATTTGTAGACAGACAGGATGTCAGGGTGAAATAGATTATGAAAGCGTTAAGATCTGGCAATTGAAAGTAAAGAGTGCTCTTGATAGTTAAACATTGAAACTTTATTGAAAAGGGGTTGGGGTTGTAATGAAAACAACATCTGGCTGTGATTGCTAAAACTTGATTACAACAAGGAAAACTGAATGATGTTATCTCACACCAACATAAAAAAAAACCTTGAAAAAATGGACATTAAAAAGGAAAGTTAGACAGATGTAGCAAAGCAACAGATGCTGGAGATGGACAAGCTTTCCCCAGGGACACATTGCCAAGGAAAAATAAAAGCCTTATTCTGATTGCCTGCTGCTACAAATCTGCATTAGCTCCACTGAAGTCAAACTACTTGTGCCAGTGCAAAACTGGCATAAGATCAGAATCAGGTATTGAAAGCAAAGCAAAGTGATAGAATATGGCAAATTTCTATCAAGAATCTAATTAGTTTGGCATTATTGTCACGTGTAGCTGAGTTTGTAACCAGGTTTATTTTTTATGATTGATGAACATACTCAAATATTGGCAGCATGGTCAAATATTCCACCAGGTGAAACACCCAGAGGACTATTCTAGACATACAAAGTGGAGAAAAGGGTAGGCACAGATTTCTCCTGTTGTACAGTATATTGGTGAGAGAAAATCGGTGCTTACCTATTCTCAGGCATATTTGGGGGTAAGATGGGGGCACAAGGAAGATGACTCGATCCTGCCATGCTCCTCATCTTCTTGAAGGCTCCTCAGCAATAGTTTCCAGTGATGGAGAGTGGGTGTTCCCCAAACCAGGATTGCCTGGCTTTGGCACATACCAAGATCCCCACCTCTGGAGCGTTCTCCAAGCTCTGCAGCCCAACATGCTCATGCCCCCAGGCTGGAGGTGCACAGGCTCATGGCAGAGCCATCAGTCAGGTTCTGGGTGTGCTGCTCGGACTAGAAAACAGGCATACCAGTTTCCTGCTGCTATAAGCAGTTATAGAACTGACGCCAGTATCTGCTTTGCTGAGCTTCCCCCAGTGTGAGGAACTCCTCATGTGTGTGAGTTTCATCCCCAGCTGAGTTAAAATAAATAAACAAGTAAATAAAGCCTGCAAACAAGAAAACGTGCTTTCCGGCCGGCCTCCCATACTACATTTTTCTAAACAGTTCTTTAATTTTATAGGCAGTTTTTATTTTTCACTCTAAACTGTGACCGTGTGTTAAGGGAAAACAGTTTCTTAACACCCTTCTTAACTTGCTCTAAAGAGTATGGGTGGGGGCCGCTGTGTGCTGGTGAATAATCCCTTATCCTCTAGATCACAGACAAACACTGGCTGCGAGACAAAGAATTAAAAGTGAGTACGAGCAGACTTATAAAGCTGTGGTAGGGTTTAAAATTAGGAAGAGAAAATGTATTGGAAAATCAAAATGGATTTTCAAAATAATCTTTTAAGAGGCTGTTGGTAATGAAAATGTTTTAACACTGTTTTGTTTTTATGTGACACAAAAAAGAATATGCCCATAGCACTCTGATGCAATTCAGAGAAAGAGGGCAGGAATGGAAATGGTTGGGAGAAGGTTGATATTTAGAGGAGAATTTGCATGGTCTGCTTTATACAGCTATCTTGCATTGGTAAAACTGAAATCAGGAACACATACACACGCCATTTCAGAGCAATTTATTGTGTCTTCTCTTCTACTTGCTGGAAAACCATAAGGACCCTAGAAAGACTAGCTCTCCAGCACTGCCCCAAGCAGTGACAGTACCCATTAATGCTGCCCCACAAGCACAGGGTAGCAGCACAGAATATAATTCCATTCAATTTTATCTGCTCTCAAAGAAAACACAAGATTAAATAAGTCTTGCCACTGCTAACTATTGGCTAACAGAAGAAAGGATGAATGCTCTGCCTCCCTTTCTCATCAGGCAGTTAACTGCATGCTTCCTTTGCCAACTCTATGTACTTTGTGCTTCAGCAAATTTCTTTAAGCTGACAGGAATAGAAGTAATGCGTCTCATCAATCGTGCTTTCATCCTGTTTCATCAAACTTCTTAAGCTTTTTTTCCCCGGCTTTCTGATTTGTTTCTGAATCTTCTCTCTCTTCCTCTTAGACCTCCTCCAAAGAGCATGTTGTACAGTGGTTTCCTTCTACAGAAACTAGATTTATGGGATTTATAGCATGGGGGGATCTGCTTTACAGTGACCGTTAGCCCTTGGGTATCAACATATGCTTTCTATGCTAAGGAAAAAGAAAATCTATTCATATTTTGTATTGTGTGCTATTGTTCAAAGTGTGGTATCAAGATCAAGGGGGTCACTGAACTGAAAGCTATCACATAGTAGTGCTTTCTTGCTTTACAGTCAGAATAATTTCCAAACAGATTATTGGCCCTGGCAAGAAATAGCAAAAGTGTGCACAAAACCTTAGTGAAAGATTCTCTTCAGGAAACTAGTATCATCCAAGTAGTTCTGAGGTTTTAGGTGGTAAGGCAATGGTATCAAAATGGCCAAGCGTAGGTAGCCCAGTGTGTGCTCTCCCCACCACCCAAGCTGATGCCGAAGCAAACGCCAATCTGGAAATCATAGATGGGCTTCCTCTCCATGGCCCTGATACCAAGCTGGCACAACTGCCTGGAATTGGCTTGCATCCAGCTGACTTGAAGTGCAACCAGAACTGCCTGTTTCCATAGATCTACTTTTACACGGTCTTACAGTTGCTCTGTGATGGAAATAGGCCATTTTGATAGCAAATATTATTCATACAATGATATTTTGAGTCTGCGTATTCTTTCTGATATTGCATGTTGCCTAATCATTTTCTTGGCATTTACAGAGAACTCCTTTTCTCTTTAACCATATATCAAAGGTACCTGTTTCTGATGAATTGAATTCATGTCTCACTTCATAGGAATCTAAAGAAATGGTGGCTGCTCTTGAAGCATAATTTCAGTATTTAGTTGCAGTTCCAGTTTATTACAGCTGGTGTCAGTCATAAATCCTCTCAGAATTCCGTCCCTAAGTGGAAAGCTCATCAAATTAGATTTCCATTTGCTGTGTTTAGTGTTTGCATCTAAAATAGTTTAGAACCTTGTAAATAGGTTCTAAGCAAAAATACAGCTTAATTTCATCAGGCTTGAAACATGGAAAATGAGTCATGCAAGACATAATACATTGTCACCCAATGCTTGGAAGTAGTTTAGCACTTCTTGCTTGTCTTCTGTGTCATGTACTTGAGGTCTCATCTCTTTCAGAAAGTCAGCATTTTCTGTCTGCCTGCAATCATAGGGACTTCTTTTTTTATATGAGGGTAGTGATGGATAGCATGTCAGATTGCATTTGATATTGCAGATTGCAAGGTTGGGGAATTTACCTGTGTGATGATCTAATTATTATTTAAAAAATTATTTCTTAAAACTTACCTTTTGTGGCAAAGGTTACCCCTTTTATTTCTGAGCAATGTCTAAAATAATGGATCCTTGAGCTGGACTGGAGTGTCTTGCTTATATTTAAACATTAGTTGATAATAATTTTATGCATCATGTAAATCTTTACATAATGAAGTGCTTTGGCATTCATCTCATGCAGTTATACTTGCTTTTTGATGACAAACTAAACTGTCACTGGTGTGTGTAGCATTCCAAGTGCCCTCTACCATTCCAGCCTGATTTGCTTTGAACCTGTGTGGTTGTATTTTAAATCAGGAATATAATATTAAAGCAATTATTGGAAATACCAACTTCTGAATACTTAACCCTTCCCAACTCGAATACCTGTGGGTTAAGAGTGGTTTTGATGTAAAGAAGTGCTACTTTCCTACTGTCTCTCAAAGGACTTGCTCCCTGTTATTCCACAACTGAATTTGACCCTCAGTTTGCAAGTCCCCACTCTTCTTTCCTTCTCATATGCAATGATCTGTAACAATAGAAATAAAGTTCAACCTTGTTTTGTCTTGCTAACAGCATGTGGTTAGAATATCATACTGCCATTTCAGTAATATTTTTACACTCGTCCCCTACTGTCTTGGCTGGTTGCCAGCACGGTGATTTATGCTTTGTTTGTCTCCAGATGCGATTATTGCTTTTCTTTCTTGGATGGGCTATCTGAATGAGTTCTTCACAGATTAAAATGCTGGAGCTCTCAAGTCAGGGACTTGTTTAAACTAATTTTCAGTGAAAATGAGCATAAAAATTCCTAAAGGAACAGAAAACACCTGGACAAAATTTTGATTTCAATAAAAATTTTGAAACTAAATTATCTTGGCTTTAAATGATGATGTAAGCTAGTAGAGATTCAAAATATGTAACCTCATCTTTTTAAATGCAGCCCTGGGCTGTATTTGCTACTCAAGGGAAACTTTTCTATGACACTTAGTACATTTAGTAAAAACTCACACCTTTATGGTGAAAAGACAGCTTAAACAGAACATTTTTATAAGTCTTTCATTTCTTCTTTCGCTTTAAAAATCACTTTAATGCCCACTTTAAGATATATTGAACTTCAAGGAAGTTAGAATTTTATATTCCTAATCAGTGCTGCATTCAGAGTGCTTAACCTTATAAATATCTTCTGTTTCAAGTAAGAGTCCCTTTTCCCCCCACCTTCCCCAAGTATCTGTGGACAATAGTTGACCTAAACAACTTCAGATCAGGCATGCTGGAGGTGAACACAGAACTAATCATGCTTTAGTGACCAAAGCGAAGAATTTTGAGTAAAAAAACCCCTATTAGTTTTTATCCTTCTACCAAGCAACTCCCCCAATATACATGCTCCTGAGTTTCTTGGTTTTAAACGTGTATTGTCTCTGACTTCTGTATGAATGACATACTAGCATAGTTTCCCGTAAGATGTAACAAGAAATGCATTATTAATTTGGAATACATATGAATAACTTCAGAGGAAATGACTTGGATTCAGACATCTGGAAAATGAAAGCATTATGTATTGACCTAGTGTAATTTGCTATGATGCTAGTAATTTCCTATTCATTTGTCTTGGTACCAGTGAAGAGAGTATTGTATTTAAAAACAGAACTGCTTGTACTATATTATTTAGAACAGTACTCCAAAACCAGAAATTACTAAGGAGAACCACTGCAGCTTATCTAATCAAGCAAGACACATTTCAGTTCTGTTGCCTTTAAGTGTACAGGGTCAACATGTATTCATTTGCGAAGGCATCTTCACTTCTGTAGCAACAGGAGGCAGATCACCTGTGTAAACTGATACCAGTTAATGCAAAAATGCCCCACCAACTGCAAGAAATCAGTGCTTTTTACAGAGTAACTGTACCAGTTAGCCTGTGAAAGTCCCTGACCCAAGGCAAAAAAGGACTTTTTAAAATTAAATGACTAACTGAAGAAAAACATGAAATAGCAATGTGCATGTCTAGCGTGCAATTCTTTTTATTAACAGCAGAACTGTGCGCTGCTTGTTCTTTAGAATCTGTTTGCGCTACCTTCAATTTCTTGCCGAGAGCTGCTCAGATCCGGCCTCCATGTCGTTGTTTGTATTGCACAGAAACATGAATCAAGTCTGTCAGTCTTTTGATGTGTATGCCAAGTCAACAGTGCGGTCATTGTAAGTACTTATCAAAAACCCCTCCGTGTTTTCTACCAATGAGGAGAGAACAATTTTTTGCCCCTTTGCTTCTTTTTATCACTCTGTGGAAGATTCCTTCAAAAGTGACATAATTGTCAGCTGGAAAAAATAATCTTGTCAGGTGTTGTTCTTAAGTATAGATTTTGAGATTTATGAAGTTTACATTTTTATTTTTCAATTCAGGACATAATGTCTCAAAAAGCATAAAGTAAATATTAGAGCTAGCATTGCATTTTTATGTTTTCTTACCTTGGCAGTTACCTTATAAAATTTCTCTACTTGTAAGGAATCAGATCTAGCAATAGTCCTTCCAGAAAGCAGAGGTTTGGACCGGTAGACGTTTACTGAATCCCAAAATACGGTTAAATACAAGCTATCCTAATCTCTTTATGGGAGAATATTAAGCTGACATTGTCAGTTTAATTTCATCAAAGCAATAAATGTCCTGTTGCCCCAGGGACTCCAGGAAAAGGTATTTTGAGTTTTGGTCATTATGCCAGGCATAATAGTCTCTTTTCTTCTGAATCAGTGTTATGGTCTTAAAATAGGAAAAGCAGCAGCATACAGAAAATAGTACATCAAGAAACCCATACACTTTAATTTGGGTTCTCTGCAATGGACAAAACCTCTGAGACAAGATAAAACTATGGTAAAATTCCAGCTCTGGAAATCAGGAGGTATTTGTTTCTGTACCTAATATTGTTAATCTGGCAGCTTTCATTAGACCCACAGGTTTGGTTCTGCACTCCTACAAGTTCAAAGCAGTCCTAATTGAATAGTTGATGCCGGTGTCACAGTTTAAGAGCAAATGACAGTGCAGAGACTAAATAGATTCGAATACCAAAACAGTTCAATCATGGATCTATACAGTTTTTGGAATTACACATCTTCCCTGTTCTGTGGAAGAGGTGGCACAGTCCAGGAGAGAAATCGACGGGTTAGCTTAATCGTTCCAGCCATGCCACATGTCCTTCTTTAGCTATGACCATCCTCTTCCTCGCAAGCGACCCTGGAGATGGAAGAGATGGTCCCAAGACCTGTTGCAGGGCCGTGGGTCCCCTGGCTTCTCTCCCTGCAGGACTCCAGGCACTGTCAGTAACAGCATCAGGCAGAGGGTAACTGATTCTCGGCTGGCTTGTTCTTGCACTCAGTGCCTGAGAACTGGCTCAGTGTTGCTGGTGCTCACAATCTGCCCCTCTCAAAGGTTCCCCACCATAAGCGACTTCTCCAAACTTATAACTAAATTACTCCCTTATGCTATAGGATTAGCCTGTTACAGCAGGTTTTTCTCTTTAAAACAGGTCTGCAGTGAATTTCTCAAATGGGTACTTGTTCATTAGAAGCTAGGTATTAACCCTGGAATTACTGTATTTGGATTCTCACCTACAGCCTATTACTCCGATACGTAATAATAACAACCATCAACAGTCAATTTTTTATCCCTTTTATTACATTTAAAACAAACAAACAAAAGCTAACTACGTTGCTGCTAATGACATTAGCCATAAAGCTTCAGCTGTACGCTTAGTGCAAAAAAAACCCAAAAATCGACTGCACCAACAACCACCTCCACATCCCCAGCCCCATTGAAACAACAACAAAGAACCCTGTGGCTTTACATAATGCAAAGATTTCTCAATTGGATTTGATCCAATTTATTTTCAGTAAGTTTCACAGTCAGGAGACAAAAAAAAAGTTGCTCTGTTTAAAGCATAATAAAAAAAATAAAATTTAATGGATTCATTTGCGTGTTTCTGTCAGTTACCTATGATGCATACTTACGTCTTGGAATACAATACATAGATGAGTCATACAGAGAAACAGCCTCTGCATAGCAAATTACACTGTCATTTTAGAGTAACATTGCTTTACCAAACTGAAACAATAATGGGCCGCTAGTAATCACAGATAAATCTCCACAGAGTTGGAGTACTTGTTTAGAAAACCCACTCCCCTCTGTGTATGCAAAACCAGTGCCTGATTCAGAGCATATGGCGTACACAGTTACTAATTCCCATTAGCTCTGGTGGTCCTGGGAACCTTTCAGGCTCACTACTTCAGCTTTTTTTTTTTCAGAACAAGGTATCTTAAAGGACAGCTTGGGCTTTGGTGTTCTGGCCGAGCCTCCTTTCAGGGCTGTTCTCTCTTTCTCGGAGCTATATGTACACCTGAAGTCAGGTAGTTAGGCGTCAGACTTCATGTCTGGTACATGCAAACTGTTACAGAGCACACACTTAGCGATCTTTAAAAGTGACTTGCTGACAACAGCAAAGTCAGATGTATGTGCCAGGACAAGGTCCCTCTGGAGTGGAACGGCCGGTGTGACAGCCAGTGGCTGTCCCACATTTGACGGGAAGCTGAGCAGTATCTGCCTGAAGAACTGCGGTCATTGAAGCACACTGTCTAGGGAGATGGAATTACTACTTCTAAGACCTTTGATGAGGCAGTGTCCTTTGTACGTTAACGTGTCCTCTTAAAATTTCTGGAGACTCGGAGAACAGCCTTGTCCTCTTGTTCTCTTCTGTATGAGATCATCATTCAAGACAGAAGGAATGAAGCCCAAGAGCTTCCTAGCTTATCCAGGATCCTCTGAATATTCCTGAATGACGCAAATGGTAAAGAGAGAGAGAGAGAGAAAATATCATACCAACAGCATCTGCTGACTGCCAAATGCGTTGTAATTCCCTAGCCTTTTAAATAAATGCTATTCATATGCATTGCAAAACCTGCAAGAGGAGGAACTAAACATACCAAGATTTGAAGCTCTGTACTCAAGAGGCTGGATATCATTCAGACTGTGGTTTCTGAGTCCAAATATCAGTAAAACACATTTTCCCAAATCCTGGAAACACAAGACTGCACACCTTTAATCACTGGTATATAGTTTACCTGATTAGTGTTTTCAGAGCATTAGTAAAACTCACAGAGGGAAAACAGACATGAAAACTAGAGTATATGCATGAAATATCAGTGATTATGTTATATACGCATCTGAGAATTGTACTTTATTCAAGTCAGGATCTAATCCAGCTCCCATTAAGTCAGTGGGAATTTTGCCAATGAAAACAATAGTAACAGGATCTGGCCAAAATAATTTAATCCACCCTCTTCAGCTGCTGTGCTCACAGCAAGAATGTTGCCATTAAGAAGTTTATATGGACATAAATATTCACTTTAATTTCCTAGAATTTGTCTACTTGCTTAAAATTGCATTTGTGATTAAAAGAAGAGCAACTCTGTATTATGGCTGCATTTTAATCACTATAGGTTCAGGAATAAATAGAAAAACAGCTTAAATATTTTATACACATTATATTGCAATCTTGAATTAACAATTCATTTTAGAGTTGTTTATTTCTTTTTCTTTCTCGGTTGGTTTATTTTTCTTCTGTTGGTTCAGGTTTCCAAGCTACTATGTGAGGGTGACTGTGATGGGTTTGGATTTTTTCTCCTATAATTGCATTCTGGAAAATTGTCACTATGCATGTTGTATCACTGAATCACATCTTGCCTCATGCTGATTCCATTCCAAGAGGAGGAAAGGTTTAGGGGTGTATCATACTAAGGCTATGTTCAACAGGCTGCTACAAACCTCTGGAGGATGCAAGACACTAACATGAGGAAGTCTCCAATAGCTGAAGAGTTTTTGAAAACAGTATTCAAAGGTTTACAAAACCAGACCCTGCTTGTCAGTGCTGCCTGAACTTCATTAGGAGCTGCCCCGATGGGTAATTGCTCAGGTTTAGCTCCTTGGCTTAGAACTTCCTCAGGGAGGAGAAGATGCCTCATTTGGAGACCAGGTGGCTTGTCCCCCTGTGCCTGGCATCTGTTCCGAGCTGACTACACTTGAGTAATTCTGCAATTCTATGCCCTTCTTTTTCCTCCCTTTCCGGGGTACACCCCCGAGTCGTGAGCTGCGTAAACACTGCAGCTGCAGTCAGCCCTTCATAGAGAAGGCAAGCACTGATAGGCTCCAATACAGGCTTCAAGATTTCTCAGGAGTGTGGGGAAAATGTAGTGCCACTACTGGCTGGACATGGAAGGGAAGAGCTTGGGAATCTGTAGGGGCAGACCCCAAGTGGAAACGGGTGAGTTAGGGGCTGTGGCAGCTGCTTTTGCTGCTACTAGGATACTGCCTCACTTCACAACCTACACCGTGCCCATCTACAGACACTAGTGCAGGGATCAGGTACGTTATGCCTCCTGAAATTGCCACTGAAAGCATTTGGGATTTCAAACAATCGTCTCTGGTTTGTTTCCGTGACAGCTTGGGAGTGAAAGGAGGCAGAAGCAAACCAGACAGTATGCGCAGTGGTTGCCATTTAAGAGTAACCACGTGTCTAACAGTCCCTTGCACTTACAGTGGCCGTCTCCTGTTCCAGCTAACTTCAGCAAGGAGGATAACCATTTCTTCCATGCCTCCCTTGCCTCTCTTCCCTTTTTTCTCCTGATGCCCCCACAACCTTGCAATATCATCTTGTCCTTTGTTACTGAATTTAAAAAGTCACCGAAACGTCAACACTTCTCCTCCCTCCTGCCTTCCCTCTCCTCTTTTTCTCCTTTGAGTCTAGCTGTACTTCCTCCTGTTTCTGAATCCTTGAAAATCTTTGGAGGTCAAACTAAGGCAAAAACGTACCATGCATTCATTTTAACACCCTTTTATGGCCCCACAACAATGTCTAGTATTCTCGTTCTTATTATGAAATCTGTTGATTTTCCTATCTTAGTTATAAGTGCCAAGCAAAAGAAAATCTTCTCAGTGAAGCCTAGGCCAGGTGGAGGGGAATGCAGGAGGCAATAAAGCGCCTGCGGTGTGTACTGCTGCATACATGCACTTTAGTTGCCTAATGATGCCACTGAGAAACTGTGTATCTAGACCCCACCTCCTCATAGGCCAAACTTTGAATTCACTTTTGGATTTGCTCTATGTTTTGTATTCTTGCCAGGGTCTTGGACATGGTCTTGGTGGTGGTATCCGAACCCTTCTCTCTGCAGTTTCTGCTGACTTTGATATTGTGGCTCGCTTTTGCTTTCCCCTCGTTGCCTGGTCTTGATTTCTATGACTATCTCTGTTCCACAGTGTAGAGATATGTGCATTAGCTATGTATTTTTTTAAAACATTAATATTATAACTGCAAAGGCTGTTACCCAGGAAATATTTAGATCATTTCACAGTGGATATCTGAATCCTATTAGTGGGTACTGAAGGTTACAAAATTCTCATACTCTCTCCTAAAAATATTTGGAAGGATTTTATGTGTCTCTCTGCAAAACCGTTTAATTCTGCGTTCTGACTATCTGGTTATAAAGTTGATTGTTTATTAGATTTGGTTTATGAAAAAGAGACAGTGAAATTCAATGGATTGAATTAAAATCCCGAATAGGAAATGAGATATAAAAACATTCCTCCTGGATATATTGAGTTATGAGTTCTGTGACTGAACACCATTTTCTATTTATATTTAGTGAATTATTTATTCCAAAGAGATTAATTACAAAGATGACTCTGAAAACAAAATGAGATCTCTCAACATACAGTTGCTTGATTTGGGGGGTGTGTGTGCGTGTGTGTGTTTGATTACCTAACCTATTGAGAGAATCCGTGAATCTTTATTATACTACTTAATGGCCTGGAAACACATTACAACAGCATAGTAGCTTATTTATAGCTATATAAAGTTGAATTACTTTTAACGAGACATTTGCATACAATTATTGCAATCACACTGAAATGGAACAGCTACCTCAGCACATTTTTGGGACTTTGACTGAAGAACTCTGAGGATTTCCCTTTGCAGCTGCTGGAAAAAGTGAAGTTCTGACCAGTTCTCCAGGAAGCGGTATATGCACTACCACTGTTTCTGGAAGGAGGGAGCCCGTGTTGTTCCAAATTAAACCGTAAACACCGATTCCCCTGAGAAGTCCAATAGGCTCGGTGCAAAATATGAGTAACTAATGTTTTCATGGATGTCAGCTCTCATAGTAAGTCTGTTTTCTATTTCAATTAATATTTTGCATAAATCAGTGTCTCAGTAAAATAAGCAATACCAGACTGAAAAGAACACAAGGCAACTGTAATTAAGCCACATGTTTAGTAATGTGCTGAACAAACAATGGAAAAAATTACTCTTTGGTTACTAAATCAATTGTAATCAACCTCATTCCGCCCACTCATCCACCTCTATGAGGGGATAATACAGCTGTAGATATCAGGAACAAATCCAGCAACTAAATTAATAAAACAAAATTGGTGGTTCAGCTACACGTGTTGGCATGAATGTATTACTCCCTACAGCTTTATCTCTACAAACATCTTTTTGCTCCCAGAGGGCACTTTAAAATACATACGATTAAAATAAAGAAATTACTCAGCCTTATAATTATAGCATCTTTTAAGAGTTTCTCTGCCTGTTGCCAAATAGTTTGAAATATGATGGATTATTGCTAACGAACTATTTATCTCCAATAGTCAAATATAACTTACGGGCTTACATTGCTCTAATCTATATAAAGTGAATAAGGCTTTCAGAATATTTGGTGTCAGTTTGCTGTCAGGCAGCTTGTCAAGCTCAAAATGGTCGCATAAGATAGGGGATTCAGTGGCGCAGTGACTACCGTCAAATGGTATGGGATAACAAGTCAATATGATTCTGCCACTTTGATGTAAATACGAGATAGTACGGGGTCATCATTCATCAAACCTTCCCTAATAGATGTGGTGGAGGAAAGGCATTTCCTGCCTACCAGAGGGGGAAGATGCAGAGGGGCGGGTTTAACATCTTCTGTAGCCTGAAGCCAAAAATTACATTCTTGTTAGCTACATGGAAGGCTTGGCAACTGGTCATGGCTGCTGGCTGTTCTGCTGTGGTGTATCGCTTGTTCCTGCCAAAAAGGACTGGTGCTGATAACTAGAAGAGCATAAAAAAAGTGACGGCTCCGTGTCCATGTGTTTGCAATAAGGAGCAAGGCAGCATCCTCGCCGCAGGAGAGGGAAGTCATCGTTTAAGGCACTGATACTCATGTACCCAAGGCAGCTCTGCTGCGCCTGTCCGGCAGCTAGTGTGAATAGAACTGGACCACAGACTGAACCCCGACATTATATTTAAAATGCGTTGTAACACACAAACATTGGTGGAATACGTACACGAGCTTTTATAATCCTTGCTAACTGCAACAAGGGAAAGTCAGCTGAGTTACCAATGATTTGGTTATCTGGCAAATTGCAGTATTCACGTATGGTATGAAGTGTTTGAGAATTCACCTTGGGTGAAAAGCACGCAGAAAGTGTGCTTAATGCTTTTATCTTATTAATTTGTAACTACTAGTCAGTGACCTGTTTAAAGAGCTAAGTACTATTTAAAAATAAAGGACATCCCCTTGCCAGCTATTTGGTAGTCTTCGAAGAGTAGAGAAAGCTCGTGGGCATGAAAGAGAATGAAAGAAAGAAGCAAAAGTTTCTAATTCCTGGGTTGAAATTCCCTGGAGGTGCTTGTCCAAAGAGGGAAAATCCAGATCCCCAGAGCCTGTTCCTAAAGAGAATACAAAACTGCATTACTTTTCTATACTTCTTATGTAAGATTCCACTAATCAGGATTTCCTGGATAAATGAATGTCAGCTAAATTTTAATTTTTGCAGGCTTCCCACAGAGTAGCGATTATTCAATCCGATAAATACCTCCTACAAATATATATATGCAATGCTAAAAGAGTAATTCTTATTGTAGGAAAAAAGCTTTACAGCTTTACTTGTGGCTTATAAATATTAATGAAATAATTTTTAATAGATCCTTGTGAACTTAGAAGATATCTAGAAAGTATATGCAATTATTACATAATGAAATCAAGAATTTGAAGGAAGCGGAGACAAATCTTGAAAGAAAATTTAAGTTTGCATGAAAGGTTCAGATACACACCTTCGGTGATTTTTAAAAGCACTTTGAGGTCTAAGTTACATTAATGCCTTGATGCTTTTGAAAATCTTGGGTGCCTATTTTTATATTGAAATCGCTTTTAAAAACTCTGTTAGTGGCTTGACCAAAACCACAAAAATGAGTGACAGGCAAAGTTAAAGCTGGAAATGAAAGTCCTTGTTTTCATTTTTAAGATCATTCTGCCATAACCAACCTGGTGTGTGTATTGGACTGATTTTGTTCCAGCTTTCTTGACTCCAAAGACACACAAATGTTGCCCGTCTAACTGTCTTGAGGTGCCAGTAGGTTCAGCTTTGAACATTCAGTGAAATTGTGCCATAAGGTCTGTGGATGATGATGAGACACCAGGCACAGACATTACTGGACCTTGTGATTATATGCAACTTGGTTGCATATAATCACAACCAAGTTGCTGCAGCTGAAGTGCCAACTGCAGCAGCAAGCTTGTGCTCTCATGCACCTGCTTTGAACGTTTGGTGATAGAGGCTACAGTAACAGCTAGATAAAGAAAACATTAAATTACAGAGAAAGCATAATAACGTGGAAGAGTTGTCAGTGGCTGTGGCTGTGTTTGCAGATCTTCAGTGGGAAGTGGAATAGGACAGGTGCCCTACAAGACCATTTATTTCTTTCAACACTGTTCTCTTATAAGGTAGTTGGAATAATACAGAGCATGCAAATAATCCTGGCATTGGAACACAAAGCTACTCCCTTGGCGCAGAATTGCTCTTCTAGGGAGGGATTTGGGTGCAACAATGTAGATACTGCTGCGTGAAGGAGAGAGAGGTTTACTGTTGAGAAGCAGGCAGCCAAGGCAGGAGCCCAGATAAAGTACATCTTTCTGTACTGTATAGGCCTGATAGGCAAAGGGTTAATAATAAGCCCAAGTATTCTCACCAAACCTGAAGTCATTCCAGAGTGAGTAGCAGCCTACCACTTCTTTCATTCCACCTTTTCTTTATTGGCAAACGCAGAGTATGTGAAATAAACATTGTGACCATATGAAATAAATCCAGGTGAACCTGTATGTACAAACCTACCATATGGCAACTTGTTTGAGATGGCAGTTCTGTGAGTTGGTAGAAGCGGTCGCGTTTGGTTTGGTGTCATCAGCTGGCGAGGGGCCGAATGTACAGCTAGCAATCGTTTACTGTTACATTTACAAAAGTAATGCCAAGAAGTGCTCACAACTGAAGGATGGGAGGCTGAACGGGATGTGAGTCAGACCCTGAGTCAGCTATCCTCCAAACAGCCAAAAGCTGCTTTATCACGTATTACTGCCAATGCACTTGAGAAGCGCGTACCACTCTAGAGGAACACTGGTTACTGCTGGGGAGGGGGATGCTGGAGGAGCCGTTACACCTTGTTCCCTGGCACCCTGCTAGTGGGTGGCTGTAGGGCCACTCTGTCACAGCCACAGCTCCTCTCGGCTTTCTCAAGCTATGCTTCAACCCATTTAAAACCTTTGTGTCTTATGATGGTACCGGCACCGTGGAGTGAGGGATGCTCAGGGGAGCATCTGAGTCTCTCCCAGCTAGACCGGCAGGCTGAGATGTGGGGTATCAGCTACTTCCCAGGAGTGGAAACGTTGTCCTACTGAAATCACAAAGCTCAGTGGTCCTACAGTGTGTTTATATGCATTTTAAGTAGAGTGAATCAACTAGAAGGAAAGGATAAAGAGAACAAATGTTGACTTCATCAAGATTTATAACATGTCAAAACCCAGGAGAAAAATCTGCAGTAATGATCTAGCAGATGAAAATAAGTTGCTTTGCATTACTAATGGACAGTTTACATTACAAAGCCACTATCCTGTATTACACAATATGCATACATTATATAATGTCCTTCCTATCTCGAGTGGATAAATAACATTAGCACAAAGCCAAGAAGATTTATGGCAAGAATGAATCTCTCTCTATTACTCTTTTCCGACTAAGTATTTCTATCACATATGAACTATTTCACTGGCCAAGCTAATTCCTGGAGTAACTCCCTTGGCTCCAGTGGAAGCACTCCAAAGATGATTTTGTAGCTGTACACTAAAATAGGTCATACATCGCATAGATGGATGTTATAAAACAAAGTACTCATGCTAATTGGCAATGACATCATCCCGTCAACCCAGAGCAAGTGGATTGTTTCTAGCCTCCATTACAGCTATTTCTATCAAAGGCCAGTCATTTCTTTCTTTTCTTTTTCTGTTGTTTGTATTCTAAAGCAATTAGCTCCTTGAAAACTATTTTTCCTTTCATCTGGAGACAGATTCTACTTCTGCTTATGTTTTTAGTGTTACTAGAAGCCAATGTGACTTAGCTTGTTCTGATGGAAGTGTACCATTGTACTTACACTGCTGCCACCTTGCAACTGAAGATCTCAAAGCACATTACCAATCTTATGCCTCGTAACACTCAGAAGGTAAATAGGTACTTTTATAGATATTTAATAGACAATAGAAGTAAAACTCTGTTTTGCCTTGAAAATTCTATTGGGTTTAGAGTGCTTGCATGTTGGGAATGGTCCTTGTACATTCACATACCGGTTGTTCCTTCTGGTGGAAATCTGAACATTGCTTGGTGGACGGTGCATCTAAAAGGACTTCATGTTGTGGGTGGAGGTTACATCAGCACACCAACAGTTCGTGTATGGTCCTGGATCTGCTGCAACAAGCTGTTACATTTCTTCCTAACATGTGTTTCAGATCATTGCAGAATTATCACATCATCATACAAATGATCAATGCTCTTTTGAATCCTGGAGGGAACCAAATATGAAAGGAAACTGTGCATATGCACAATTTCAGAATTTTAAATGGGAGCTGCTGCTAAAAGGCTCATAGGAAAATCCTGCTACATACTGAGATGAAAAAAATGTCTTTATGGTTTTAAAATTTCAGATCCAGTTTTTCCAGAGAGCTCAGCAGCATTAATCAAGATTAAAAAAAAAAAAAAAAAAGCCATGTTAATTATGCATGTACAAAAGTCCGGGAAATGTGGGAAATCTTGAAGTTATGAGAAAACAGTGTGATGTTCTATTTAATATTTAATTTCATTGACACACCCCCATAATTAACAAAAAGCTAAATTGTGCCTGAACTTTTTAAACTGCATATGGACTGACAGTAAGTATGAACATCTTCAATCTTAAAGGAGTAAAATTGAGAAAATGGCAAGCAATCAGAAACAAAAGTTACATTACGTGCCTAACTATTGTATCTACAGTGGCCACTACTACTCCTATTATAATACACAAGAGAATTTGAAAGCATTTAGATTTGCTTTTTCAGCTGACAATCTGCCGCAGGTGCTGCGCCATTATAAATAACTATTCAGCTGTTATGCATTATTGTCTAAATCACCATTTTGAACCTGAAGTATAAGCTGTACAACCCATAGATCAAATCTAAGAAATTGGCTCTTGTCTACAATGTATTTATTTTAAAGGAAGAAAATACCCAGGAAATCAAACTCGCAAAGAATTTTAATTACGCTACTTGTTCCTAGGAGCAGTATTACACTTTTACATTCCGACACTGTGTGCATGGGAAATGAAATACACAACACCTGTTAACAATACGTACTCTGATGAATGCTTGGCGAAAAATTGGTTTCTGATTTTTTTTTAATTATATAGGGTGGGGAGAAAGAAGATTGAGTCCATTTTTTCCATAACCAGACAAGTATTATCAACTTAGTGTAATGATTTACATTTTATTAACATCAGATGAAATCATATAGATAATTTTTTTGGACTGAAACAGAAATAAATATGATTACCATTATTACATGAGTGATAATGGGATTCGTGAATAGCAGCAAAAGGCGTAGGTAAGACTGGAAAAATAGTTCCCATTATAATCCCCTACTTGCAGCCTCTGATTTTTAGTTCTCATTTGGCATCAAAAATTTACATTGCTGAGTTCAACTTAAAAAATGCTTTATTTGGATTGCATTCAATTTCTCTATATTTTCAACACAATAACTTTTCACTGTGGCTATGAGAAAAAATATTTCTCTTATAGGTATATAAAACATCCAGTTACAGTTTATACTTTAAAACACGGCAGAGGCAGTTAAAATTTAAATAGTCATTTATCAAGAGTAATGTCTTTGCTGGCTTGAGTAACATGGAAAAGGTAGTTACCAAGAAGTAACGCGTGATCGTGTAAAAGCAAGAGGTAGAAGAAAAATTAGATTGTGCTTGATAGACCCAGGAGATAAAACTTTAAGTCGGTTTTGTGTGGGAAAGCCTATAATCATCTTTTGAAGCTAAATCTGGTTTTGGAGCTTGATATTCTTATCATCAAAGGGAGTTTCAAAATTTACATCAGAGGAAGTAAAGAGGAAGAAATCACAGTTGAAAGAGCATCCCCGATCCTCCATTTTGGGGGGGTTCCATTTTTACGGCATTCAAGTTCTAATTGCTAATTTTATAAATAAGTAACGGGTCAGTCCTACCATCCTTGTGTAGGCTGAACTGCTCTGGATTTTGCTGTAAATTGATGAGCTGCTGTCCTGCTCAGGTGGCTGCAACGCTGAGTTAAGGGAGCCCTGACTAGGGATGACAACGGGCGGGCGCATTGCTGGTTCTGAGCAAACCAAAAGGTTGAGGAGAACAACTGGAAATATCACTTATGCAGCCTAACAAAGCCGTGTGCTTCTGAAGACAAATGCTTTCACTGCAGGGTTCCCAGGGAACGAAGGAAGTCGTGGCCTTTATAAAGTACACAAATGGAAGAAATACTTGTATACAAAGTCTGACTCATAGCTCATGTAAAGAATATGACAAACTTTTTAGTCTAATTCATTAACTCTAAATAATGTCCTTTCAAATGCCATCCCCAGAAGCAGCTTCTATTGGAGCTATTTTTTCTCCTTTTGCCACAGATTGTTTGTAAAGAATTACGGGAAATGACAATAGTAGAACCAAAGTTCGATTTTTCACAGATGAAACTACAAAATGCATGGAGTAATGTAATCCAGTCAGACAAGTTAGTAAATTATATCTTGGTTGCAACAATGCACGACTTGCTGAATATCAATAAGGATATGTTCCCTTCTTTAGAGTAAAAATAGTATTTGCTGTTAATGTAAATGGTTCTGAATGTCCCTGGCAGAGTATGCCCAAATGCCAAACAGCATTAAAACTTGAGCAGAATCTCATACCTTTCATTTGTGAGAAAGAGGAAGACTGTGTTCACAGATGTTAAAACAAGGAGGATGATTCATTTACATTGCTTTACAATAATGAAACCCCATTAGCTTCTATCACCTTCCTTCAAATTTCTCTTCAAGTAAATGAGAAAAGCATAAGCTCATGTTCAAGGAACTTTGTCAAACAGTGCACCGAGGTCTTCATTCTGCTTCTAAATTTCCTAGGATAAGCATGTGGGTAACTCGGCTCCCTTTGGACCAAAATATGCCATTGTTCTTCATAACTCAACAGTCACAAGTATCAACAGAGTACGTCTGGGTGCTCAAGCTGAGGGAAAGGCTGGTTGACGTGAGCTGTGCCCAGTCTTTGTCTTCCTTTGAATTTTGAGTTCCACGATACTGAAGGACTCAAGAATGGGTTAGACTGGGTTAGACTAATTAGACTTTCACTCTCCAAGAGTCTAATTTTAGATTCTGCCTCAACTAAATCAATAAATTACTTCAATAAATATCTTACGGAAGTGTTTGACCCCAGTTCTAGAAGAAATTCATGAATGTTCCGTATGACATCACAGGCAGAGCTGGTGTGCAGTTAAAGTGATATTCTTAGCATAAATATATGTGCTGGCCTCAGGTCCTCCGCTCAATGAGTTTTATTTTTACTGGGAGTAATATACTTAAGCTCTCTAGAGCTTGGCAAATTGATTTTTTACATGCAACTACATAATCTTTTTGGAGTGAATATGGACATTAACTCCTCCTTGCAGCTCTCTATAAACATCTGCTTGCACAGCAGATATTTCAAATTCAGAATCCAGGAAGGAAAGTGCTCCCAGGACTGATTACCGAGTTATATACCCTTTTATTTTAATGTACTCTGCCAAGATGAGTCCATAACCTCAAATGAGTCGGGGAAGAAAAGGGGAAGGGCAATAACAAACAGCTTCATCGTAATTTTAACCATATTGCCTAGTGATCACAGCATAACCTTTATGCTTAGATATTTAAGGAGACTACATGGACGCATTCTTCCCGAGCGTGCTCATCCACCCATTGGGATTTGTAATCTGTGATTCCAAGTACTCAAGGAGAAGACACATGTGCCGTCTACCCCAATTTTATTACTTAGTTCTGGTGGCAAGGACACGTAGGATTTTTGCTAGACTGCACAGTGACAAATTTCACTCTCTTGAATAGACCTCACTCTGTAAAGTGGAGATACGCTTACCATACTGACTCTCCAGGTATTGCTGCCGTAGTTGTGATCCTGCTCCAAGACATCGCTTAAACATTATGTTATGTCCCAGTAATTCAGGCTTGCCAGTCCATATTAAATGAGTAAAGAAATATTGAGACACCTTGGAAGCTGTTTGTGTAGTCCAACACGCAAACTGTTCACAAATGTACAAAGAAAAAATACAGCCAATTTAAACTGGAAATACTGACAAGCTTAAAGTTGCACACAGATCCAGGCTGGCATAAAAGTCACAGGGCATTTTTGTTCAAAAGACGGTTTCATAAGCTCCAGTATACAAGCCAACTTGTGTCTTGAGTAATTATAGTCTCTCTATTGAAAATCCCCCTGTAATTTCAGCTGGATGTATTTCTTCACTTACTGCCCTAAATTGTTATATGTTATTCTAAAAGCTGGTTAACATCATATGGAGAAGGTGGCAAAAAATCAATAGAGCTTCACAACAAAGACATGAAAGAAGTAAAATATGAAATCTCTGAAAGAAATGATGTTCCCATTTGGGGGCAGAAGGGCAAGGACAATGGAATCAGTGAATTTATATTCTTTCGCAGGGTTTGCTATGTTATTAAGATGTAATAATAGTTTCAGGCTTTTACTTTACACAGTTGTGCCTTTCTGTTGGCAGACCAAAGAAGACAGAATGAAACAATAGTTCAAACTGAAAAGTCAAGTTTTGACTATCAAAATGAAATTTGAAGACAGTTTGCCCAAAAGATGAATGTCTTGTCTTTTGCATGGAGTTTAATATTCGAGTTCATGCAAACTTGTCGAGATTAATGGTAGTTTATATCTTTAGGAAAGACATAGAGGAGATGGGAATCTGAGCCCAAAGGTAGCCTGAAGAAAGAATATATACATATGTATTAGATAAAAACAATACTTACGTATATGTGTTTAATATAGAATATATATTTTATATGTAATATAAATATATGTAAAATTGTATTTAACAACTTTTATCTGTGTTTGCCATTATAATGTATTTTGTTGTTTAGTTCAGGTTATTCCTTCTGATAATTTTCCTTACTACATTAATTGGCATGTTCTGTACTGAACAACTTGTCCTCCTGAAGAATATAGCTCTCAGTCAGTGAATCGACGCTTTCCTACGCACTCTCAATAAACCCAAAGACCTGCATTAAGCTTATGTTAAATTATTTGTTTGTTCATTGTGACCAGTGTACTCACAGCTGTATAAGACGTAGAAAGTCAATTCCTGACCCGAGGGGCTTAAGGTCACTCAATGGTCAGCGCTGTTCTTTTTGTCTCGTCTTGAATTTGGGAATTCTTAGCGGATTTTTCTGGTCTGAACACTGTCAGGAGTCCTTTAGATCTACAGAGATTTTGGTTTTGTTTTAGCAATTGGTGACCTTGGGGGGTAGGTAGTCTAAAATAGCTGCGCTCTAAATTATCCATATTGCTTTATCTTATGCATTGGGTCTCATAGTTTAGATTCTTGAACTAAAAGGTACTTAGAGGGGAGAAAATCTTAAGCTTTCTTAGTTCATATTGATAGCATTCTGCAATGTTATACGCACATTTACATTACTTCTACAATGTAATACATAGTAAGGGACTGTCTTGAAGTACTGGGTTAAATAAATTCATATTTCTTCTTGAAGTTCTTGTTGGCAGGAAAAAGTACAGGTCCCCTGGAGATGGACTACGTGTCCTTTTAAGTCTTTTCTATCTAATTTCTAGGATTTCTATGAACCTCAATTCAATTTCTTGGCACTAGGTATAGCAGACTTTTGGCTAAGATCAAGAATAGAATCAATCTAGTATTTGCTTTTATCCTCCATTGAGCCACTTCTCTTTATGGGGAGAGGATAATGGAATCATTGATAGAGTATGTGTTTTACTTCTTTCATTTCTCTGTATGCGTATTGTTTTGAGTAATTGAAAATTTATGATTTGCTAAATTTAACTTGTAGTTTCTTATTGCTGGGCCAAGTACTAACATTATGAGTCTCTCAAAATCACTATCAAATCACAGGGAAATTTTGACTACCTATTAATTAAATAGGGAGAGATTCTGAGCTAGATTGTATTGAAGAATGGTGAGCTCAAAGAAGGAGCACCTCTCCCTAAATAACTCAGGACTCTGTCCATCCTGCTGCTGATCCACTGAAGCAGTTATCCTCTTGTACTCATATCTTACTTTAATTGGATATTGCCTGAGAAATGACAGAATTATCTTTTTGTTTTAAAAACAAGTTTCTCTGACAACCTGGGATTTATGTGTTTCTTTTTCTAGTACATAATCATGCCCTGAATTTTTCTCTGAAGATATATGATATGTAAACCAGAAGAACATTACCTAAAGGGAATACTGTTCCCTGGATAGAGTATCTGTGATGAATGTTATAAAGGAGCAGGAGAGGATGATTAATTACTATGTTAATGCACCTACGTACAATAATGCATGACTCGCCATTAAGAGCTATGTAGCACTAATGTACTGTTGCCTTCACAAATTATCCATTTGTTAGTAAAGAGGGTCAAACCCAAATACGGTGTGCAAGATCTCCATACGTGCCCATGTTTCTTTGATCCTTGTCCCGCAGGG
Source organism: Pygoscelis adeliae (assembly GCF_000699105.1). Classification (NCBI taxonomy): domain Eukaryota; kingdom Metazoa; phylum Chordata; class Aves; order Sphenisciformes; family Spheniscidae; genus Pygoscelis; species Pygoscelis adeliae. The sequence continues at coordinate 4,457,287 of NW_008824986.1, read as the reverse complement.
CAAGAATTTAAGCAATTTGTTGTTGTGAGGGCTGGCAGCCAGGGGAGCTATATGTCCGTCTGATGTTGTTGTAACAAGCAAGGCTCTGCTAGGAATTTCCATCTGCTTTTCCTCCTGAATTTGCCTACGTATAATTACCATGTTTGGTGATGCTTAACTAAAGGTGAATGGAAACATGTTTGCAATTGAACCTTTTCATAGGATCTCTATCATAGGAGGATGTGTGAATGGGCTTGGAGTTTACAAAAACTTTGCATTTCAAAAGAAGGCTTCTGAAAAATCATTCATTTTCTTGAATTCATAAACTTCATCTACTGCTGAAATGCAAAGCCCTCTGCAAACAAGTAACAAAATCATACTGAACCACCTTGGTTATTAAAACTGGAGGATTCAGTGGAGTATTTTGGAGCCTTCTTGCAGCTGCTGTCTTTGTTCCAATTGCAGGTGGCCTACACCTTCAGTGCCCTGTAAAGCTTCATGTGCAGCTGTGACCTTCTTTCCCCTTCTGATGTGGACTTGGGTGATGCAGGTGAGTCTACTCCCTCCCCAAAAGCTGTGATCTAGTGATGAAGAGGAAAGTATTTCTAGGAAGGCAGCAGTGTAGTTTATTGTGCAGGGAGCAGCTTGGAACTGCTATATTCATGGTATTGGGACCGGCACTTTAACATCTTTGTCAGCAACATAGACAGAAGGATTGAGCACACCCTCAACAAGTTTGCCGACGACACCAAGCTGTGTGGTGTGGTTGACACGCTGGAGGGAAGGGATGCCATCCAGAGGGACCTCGACGGACTTGAGGTTCGCATGGGCCCACCTCTCATGAGGTTCAACAAGGCCAAGTGCAAGGTCCTGCACATGGCTCGGGGCAATCCCAAGCACAAATACAGGCTGGGCGGAGAATGGATTGAGAGCAGCCCTGAGGAGAAGGACTTGGGGGTGTTGGTTGATGAGAAGCTTAACATGACCTGGCAATGTGCGCCTGCAGCCCAGAAAGCCAACCACATCCTGGGCTGCATCAAAAGAAGTGTGACCAGCAGGCTGAGGGAAGTGATTCTCCCCCTCTACTCCACTCTCATGAGACCCCACCTGGAGTACTTCGTTCAGCTCTGGGGCCCTCAATGTAAGAAGGACACGGACCTGATGGAGCGAGTCCAGAGGAGGGCCACGAAGATGATCAGAGGGCTGGAGCAGCTCTCCTATGAAGACAGGCTGAGAGAGTTGGGGTTGTTCAGCCTGGAGAAGAGAAGGCTCCAGGGAGAACTTAGAGCAGCCTTCCAGTACCTAAAGGGGGCCTACAAGAAAGCTGGAGAGGGACTTTTTACAAGGGCATGTAGTGATAGGGCTCATGGCTTTAAACCAAAAGAGGGTACGTTTAGATTAGATATAAGGAAGAAATTCTTCACTATGAGGGTGATGAGGCACTGGAACAGGTTGCCTAGAGAAGCTGTGGATGCACCATCCCTGGAAGGGTTCAAGGCCAGGCTGGATGGGGCTTTGAGCAACCTGGTCTAGTGGAAGGTGTCCCTGCCGATGGCAGAGGGGTTGGAACTAGATGATCTTTAAGGTCCCTTCCAACCCAAACCATTCTATGATTCTATGATGTTTCCCCACATCATTAGCAAAATGAAAATCTGAGGACCTGATGAAAATTGAGGAAAGCAACCAGCTCTTTGCCCAGCCCCTGCCAGGGCTGACGGTACATGGGCCACGTGGTTATCTTTAACAGGCTAGAGGTGGCTAGGCACCATGAGCTGAAGAGCTTTAATCAAAGACAGAAAGGAGGAAAGTGTTCCTTCCAAGATACTCATGCGCTGAGTGATACTGGCCTTGGCAAAACAACCTCAGAAACCTGAACTCAGGTTGCTTCTCAAATAAGTAGAAGAGCACTTATTGTGTAACACTGTATAAGGCCAGATTTTCAAATATGGTCTGTTGAAATTACACATGCTGGAACTGACACTTTCAGGGAACCTTTGCATCTAACACAGCTACATCAGTGGAGAAGAAGGAGCTCTGTAGCAGGAGCTGTTCTCCTCTGACCTGGAGTGTCTGTGACCATTAGCAATCATAGAGAATCTACCATGGTTACCTGTAGTAGGAAAGGACTAGATCAGATTTTTAAGATCACTAGTTCTGTGTTGCACTTTGTCCTGCATTTGAAGGAAATTAAAAAGCTGCCGTAAATACATGTGCATACAAATGTGGGTTTTGTAAACAGGAAGGATCCACATGTAATTAGAAGGAATGGCTTAACACTACTGTTGAATCTTTTTTGTTGGTATCTTTTTTCTACGTAACCTTTGTAACACTGACTATCTAAAAATTTATACTGAAAAGCAGGAAGTTCACTACTGGAAATGTGGGCTGAGCTTCAATCAACCTGCTCAGTGCAGGTTTTGTGTAAGAAAGAATACAGTCCTTTAATACTGAGTAAGAGAAATGGAATTAGCTCCTTCTAAGGGCTTTGAGCTGCCGTGTCTTTCACATTGAAAACATTCACAGTCAGTGGGCATTTTCAGTACCAGAGGAATGCAGGGTTAAGTCCAAAATCTACCTCTTACTGACTAGATAACATCAGAATGAATGTATATGATGTTATATTGCACCCAAATATCACATTTAGTTCCGCAGTTTTTACACCTTACTGCATGCGGTGCTTGCAGCTCTGAATAATGTTCTTATTTGGTTAGATTTATATACACAGTAAAAGGGGAAGTAACTGCAGCTGTACTGCTGTCAGCTACAGAGCATGGCACAAATTGTAGGAATTCACAGTGTGGGCTCTACACAGAACTAAGCAATTCTTTAAAATACTATGAATAATTCTACAAAACACTGCAGGATCCAGCTCTCTGAACCTCATTCAAACAGATTTCTGACTCCTTTTGGAAATGCAATTGGTGTACGTTTGTCAGTGAGGGTCAGGGTGTTTGAGCAGGAAGAGGAGTTACGTACATGTTGAATCTCAGACTATAAATCGGAATCTTAGTGGGTAATGGGCACGTTCTCGTCTCTTGTGACCCAGCTAAGACACAGGTATTGTACTTAGCGGTTTGCACACTTTAAGAAACTGATGATGACAACCTTCAGAAAGTGGCAAACTGCTCAGAAACAGTAGCAGACCTTGAAACAGCTGCAGAAATCTCAGGAGGTCCTTGCTTTATGTGGGGCACTGCAAAGAAATTGTTTTGTCATACCAGCTCCCTCAGCACATCGATAAACTTTACAAAATAAGTTAGCTTTTTCTTTGTTCTCATTACTGTTCACTCACCAAATGCTTGCATTTTACTTGATCTTGCAGGTAAGTGCTATTACTCTGAATTGTTGCTGCTGCTGTGAGTCTGCATGCAACACAAATCTGACAGAGAAAATGTTTCAGCATAGCTTAGTTTATTAGTCTTCCAAGTTAAAAAAAAAAAAAGAAAAAAGAATAGGACAAAGAGGAGAAACAAGAAATACTGATGTATATTGTAATGAAAACGCAGTTCAGTCTCTAAGTCTTCTTCCACTTACTATAGTTTGTAAATTATTCCTAAACTGTACATAAAATGTGAACATTTAAGTCCAACTCCTTAGCTGGAGTAACTCTCTATCCCTCCATTGGTCCCAACAGGCGTGCCGATTTGCGCCTGCTGACATTTGAGCTATAGTAATTGGTGTTGGCATTCTTGGACTGTATTTAGGTTTAGCTATTTAGTTCGAACATGGTTTTCACGAAGCTGAAAACGTTGGGATGTTGTTAAGGCAACTGCAGGGATAACTGCATCATGCTATCTTTGTAATTGTTATTCAAACAATGCTTACAGTAGTTACTGGCACTATTTGGATTAGGAAAATGGTGAGATTTAAATTAAAACAGGCTTGGAAACATTGCTTCGTGGTGCATGATGTTCTTATGCCATTGCCTCTTAAAGTCTCTCTACACAGGCCTTGAGGCGGTGGTCGTCACTGGATCAGGAAGGCAGACGTGGGCATTGGCCCTGAGGCGGCACAGCCCTTGGTGCACCAGAGTGCCTTAGACCTCCTCTGCCGCCTTCTCACCGGGACTGGTCTTCTCACAGACTCCATGGAACTGTTTTTAAGTACACCATGTCCTTACGCTCCTGTGCCCTCCTTACAAACACCACTCGTGGCGTTTGCTGTGTGAACTGTGCAGTTCACTGATGCTGGTGTGACAGCAACTGGCTGGACATGCTGCAAAGAACCGAGAGGATTGGGTAGAGCCATTAGGCAGATGGGTCCCTCCTCATGCAGGCTCCTTTCTGAGTGGCACCCCACCAGGCACCTGAGGGGACCCGTAAGCTGCATCCTGCGCAGGGGCTGTGAAGGCAGCTCACCTTGGCCCTGCCTGCCCCAAGCCCCACGGACAATGCTGGGCTACTCAAGGCATCTGCCACAGAGGCCTGCCAACCTCCTGCTCCCGAGCCACCGCTGCTGTGACAGCACTGCACGTGGGCATCCTGCGGAAGGGAAAGGCCATCCGCAGGCCCCCATGAGCGAGCACTGAGGTGAGTCCGCCGGGCAGCCAAGATGGCGCCTGGCCAAGGTGAGGGCAGGCTGCCGGGGGAAGGAGCTCCGCGCTCCGCCAACTGCCCGGGCCCCGCCCCGTTCCCTGGGCGACGG
>NW_008824986.1:4439522-4452097 GCF_000699105.1 Pygoscelis adeliae | reverse complement strand
CTCGCCTCGCCTCGCCTCGCCCGCCTCGCCCCTGAACCGCGGCTGGTGAGCTCCTCACCTGCCTTCCGCACCTCCCACCGCGCTCGCCAGTTCTCAGTCGGTTACAGATTCTCGGTTTTAAGTGTATGGCTGTTTCTTGGCTTATTTGTGGTGGTAGGAATCTCCTAACTTCTGATTGCTGAGGGAAAGGCATACAGTTTCCTTTCAAAGAGCACCGAGGGTGTGGAAGCAAGCTCAGACCTTGCTTCCAGCAACATCATGATTGTATTTCTCACCTTCCATTGCTTTAGGTAGCTGGAGTGCTCCACAGGATTTCACAAATCCATGTCATTCTCTTTAATATTTGCTTTTCTTCCTTGTCTTTGGCCTCCTCCATTTTTGGGGGGTTTTATTTATTTTTATTTTTTATTTGCATTGCATTTTTTGACTTGGTTGACAGAGGTGTGACTTCTGATAGTCAGGCAACTCATCTTGCGCTGCACGTCAGGAGAAATATAAGAATACAAGTTATTCCTCCCAAGAATGTATGAGGTGTTGTGTCAGCTCAGAATTTCTCCCTCAAGCCTGTCTATATAGTTGTAGCTACTACGAGATAATTTTCGTCTGGTTGAACTGCTTTGTTGTCTTAGATGGCCGAAAAGTTACTGTGACTGTTAATGGAAGTGATTAATTGCTTTTAGCCAGTGTAATGGTTGCATCTGTTGGCACAAAGCTACCCTAGCTATTGTCGGTACAAAAGCTTAACGTTTAGGTTTCCTTAAATAAATAAATCCTCTTCCATGTGAAATGTATTATTACGTATTCTAAATGCTTTATGAAAAATATATGCATCTTTCACAGTATTCTCTGTTAGTGTTTTCTGTAAATATTTTGGCAGTTGGAACAGCGTAACACTGGGGTAATGCAGTCAGATCATAGTAAAAGGGTACAAGGGGTACTGTATGGGAAATGACAGGCTGTCAAAAATATATTATACATCCACTTGAAATGTACCACTGAAATTTTTTGTCATTTTTACTTCATGGCTTTATAAAGGGAATTTTTAGAGGAATTCAGTGAACGTTTTTTTTCCCCCACGTATTTTCTGTTCCTTATGTATTGAACTTTGTTCTACACATGATAGCTTACCTTTGTGATATTTCCTACTATCCTTTATGATTTTTTTTTTATTGTAAACTCTGTGGAATTGTGCATTTTTATAAATTAAATTATATAGTCTCCATTTTGGCTGAAGCTAGCTTTGCATGGTCTATACCTAAGCTGTAGGGAACACTCTATTCTGCCACTGTTTTTGTTATATTTTTTCTTAGATCTTGAGACAATTCCTTTTGATTTAAATTGAATATTTTTATAATTGTTCAGACTTTTAATTACTTTCAATAGAAAGTATATTAGAAAATGTGAATCCTGATCTTAGAAAGTCTTGCCGCTGCTTTATTTTTAACAATGGTTTTTACAATAAGTAGTCTGCAGCTGTAAAAACATCAGTAAAGTTTAATGTCATAATACATTTGGTCATCCATAAATCTTGACGTTTGGACTGTATGAAATTTTTGAAACATATTTTGTTACTAAAAGGACACTATCAGCATCTGTTGTTTATAATGGTCCTCTCTCATTCCATATAGGTTTTATCTTTTGCATTTGACATATCTGCATATTTCTCTTTTGAATGTAGCTGAAATTAGTGTTACTATTTTTATTTCCTTATTTGTTTGACAACAAAAGAAATACCATGACTAAAAATAGTGACTATTGATTTTAACTTCCCACTGTGGGAGCGGACAAGTGACGCTTTTTTAAAACAAACAGGAACAGTGAATGCATTTCTGTTTCTGCCTTAACTATTTATGTAGACAGCTTCAAGATTTTCTGCTTCTGCTGAAGTATTTGACAGCTTGATAACAAAATGCGTATAATACAAATAACAGCCTGTGTTGCTGGTGCGTGGGGTTTTTTTTTTCATTCCCATTTTGATTAAAGTTGTAACTGATACGCAACACTTTCAGGGTACATCTGTACTGCTGTCAGCAGTATCGCTCAGACAGAGGTAGCTGAGCTAGCTTTAAATGAACTGGCTCAGGTACTGGAAACTATCTAGCTTGTCCAGTCTAATTTCCCTGATGGAGTGAGGACAGAAGCATCTCAGGTTCCTTACAGTAATTCAGGTATTTGCTATAATTTAAGAGAGCTGGTAAGCTATTGCTTTGTGAGTGTATTTTTGAAAGTAATGATTTTGCAAAGCATGGTGCTGTATTGTCAAAGAAATGCAAATAAGATCTTCAGTCACTGTAGAGGGCTTATCCCAAAGGACAAGCTTATTTTCCTTCAGGAATACTGGTGCTGATTTCCATTGTTGTGTTTCAAGGTTTTGCCACTCTGGAAAGGCCCTCACTAAAACTGCAGATAGTGGGGCATTTTTTCTAGCCAGGGATGACTCACTTGGGGTTTGGGTTTTTGAGAAAGTGTTCTTCCCTACCCCCCCCCCAAACCCAGAGGTTTTTTGCAACTTACTATTTAACTGTATCACTCTTCTGCTAACATTTTCTGCTTCATGGTGGTTTGTGAACATTGGCTGAGAGACTCAAGGAAGATCTTATTCTTTTGTTTTAGAATATCTGATTTGGTATTTTGATTTGATGCTGTTGACAAGGGGTGCCCAAAGCGTTTGGAGTAATGTATTGAACAGCCAGAAACATATTATACATTCAGAACAGCTGAAAATTCTTTGAAGGAAAATAAAACAGCAACAAATAATTCTCTAATAGTAGTCTGTATTTCAATAGGGTTAAGTCTACTGCTGGGAGTATTGGGAGGATTGGTTTGGGGTTTTTTCCCCAACACGTGAGGATAGTGTTACCAGAATTAACTCACCTGGAGTTACCTCAGGATGGTAAATTCTTTGACATCAGTCAACACATATATAAAATAACTTCTCTTTGAATTTTCAGTGGTGGTTAAAGACAGCAACCAAAAGACAAAACAGTATTCAATCAAAATAATTATAATCTTTTAGTTGTGTTTGTGGGTAGGTTCTGCCCAAACAGAAAGTTACCACAAATATGGGATTGTTCAAATGATTCATGGACTTTCACTACTTTTTTAAATTACAGAAACATTGATAATTTTAAAAACTAATTTTCTATATTATGTACTTTCTCTCCCATAGTTCTGCATTGGTCATTTGGAGCACTGTTTCTTATTATCTGATACCTGTGCTTGTAGTGGACAGTGGTGCCACAAATCCATCCTTATGGGCAGCAACAAAGATAATAATACACTGGTGAAGGGTGTTCCTGTTAGAAATACCGTTACAGATGCTAGGTGACGAAATGGGAAGCGTTCACCTTGCCATGTAAACTGTCGGATTTTGATGTGCAGAGTACAGAGCCTTATCTGCAATACTGAGTTACAACAGCTTGAATATCTCTTAAGTTTAAACTGCAAACTTTAGTTGGTTAAAGAATATATTTCTAATCATAGAATGGTTTGGGTTGGAAGGGACCTTAAAGATCATCTAGTTCCAACCCCTCTGCAATCGGCAGGGACCCCTTCCACTAGACCAGGTTGCTCAAAGCCTCATCCAGCCTGGCCTTGAACCCTTCCAGGGATGGGGCACCCACAGCTTCTCTGGGCAATCTGTTCCAGTGCCTCACCATCCTCATAGTGAAGAATTTCTTCCTTATATCTAATCTAAATGTACCCTCTTTTGGTTTAAAGCCATGAGCCCTATCACTACATGCCCTTGTAAAAAGTCCCTCTCCAGCTTTCTTGTAGGCCTCCTTCAGGTACTGGACTGTACGAGGCTTGGTAGCCTCTCGGCGGCGTCCCTGATGCAAGCCCCCGGTAAGCAGCACCCCTCTCTAGAGAGTGTGTCTGGTCAGCAAATGGGTGCCTCTGTACCTCTCAGAAGAGAGTCACCTACTACTATCACCCCTCGCATTTTCTTAGTGGTGCTGGTTGTTACACAGGGAGCAGATCAGGCTGCATTACTCAGCTCCACCGTCTCTCCTGCTGTGACGGGTCTTTCCTCTTCAGTCTGCAGAGCAGTGAAGCGGTTCTACAAGGGCATCTCAGGCTTCGGGGGAAGTCTGTTCCTCCTGCTCGTCCTTGCTGTTGCAACCATCCATTCCTCTGCATTATTGGTCCTCCCTTCTGTGTGTGCCGGTGGGGGAGTTTTTGGCTGTTTGGCCGTGGGCTGTGGGTCCACTGCAAACTGTGCTTGGAACCAGCTATCTAACTCCTTCTCTGCCTCCCCAGTGTTACGCAGCCTTCTCACTGCCTCCTGCAGCTCAGCCACCTGCTGTAGGAGGTCCTCCTGGCCCCGCTTTTTGCAGGCGGGTCGCCTGCCTGTCCCTGCCCTAGAAGAAAGGTCTAGGCGCTTCCTGCAGCCTGAAGTCTGCACTGCAGCCTCTCCCTTCAGCAGCTCCATCTGGGTGGAGGCATGGGCCGCCGCTGGGGTAGATGGTGCAGACCCCCCAGCCAGAGTTGCACCCTTTGCTCTCAGACGAGTGCCCACCATTCTGCCTTGAGGGTCAGGTAGGATGAGTGCCCTTGACCTGTGCAGATGGTCACAGAACGGTGCCCAGTTGCTGGGTTATGTGCGCTTATGTACATAAGTCTCCCACTCAGCCAGTGGAATGCCCCACCTTCAACGAGGTGTCCTCCCATGTCATGCCCTGGTTGCTAGTGCTCCCTGGGGCTGCCTTTTGTGGGAGCGGGGGTGGCAGCCATTACTCTTGGCCCTGCCCATGCCTCGTCAGCTGCTCTTGTGAGAGCTGCCGCTCCTGGCTGGTCTCTGCACTCCCCTCGGGTTTCCCCGGCTCAGGAAACCCCCCTAATGCTAGAGGACCTTTAAATGTGTTGAAAGAGATTATAGGTGACTGAGTGCAAGGTGCCTGGAGTTACTTTTAAATAAAGTTTTTTAATCTTATATAGCTTATATATTGCTATAATACAAAACTACATACTAAGACTTCAGCAAATTTTCCCAGAGGTCCTTCTTGCTGTTTGTAATTCAGAGAATGAGATGAGCCTTAGCATCAGCATGTTGAGTGTGCTATGCCTGACAATATGGTGTGGGTTAGAAAGTTTCATACTGTAGTAAGCCAGGTACATACTGGAGGCAGGAGAAAATTCCTGTTTGAACAATCTTTTTCTGACATGATGGCTGTTGCCTAATACCTTTCAAGAAGCAGTGAGGAATTAGTTTGGATAAGATTCTTGGGAGTTGAGGTAAAAAGTTGCTTTCCAGAATGTTCAACTTTTTGCCCACCAACCTGTTCCTTACAGCATGAGATGTAAGCAGTGGGAAGGAAAAAAAGTCTTAACTACCTTTATTTACAGGGCTACTGCTGTGATCTTGAATGGTGGAGGACTGTTGTGCAGGTAGTTGAGAATGTGTTATGGGAGGGTCTTTGTTCTTACTCACACCTGGCCTGTAACCACAGAGGAGAAGCTGGAAGATAGCTTGATGAGAACAAAAACACTATGCCTTGAACTTTCTTATGCTTTTCTTTCTGATACAGTGCTAAATTCATCGTGCTATACTGATAAAGTCCATCTGGGGTGATACCTGTAAAATGTTAACATTTTGCCTTATAAAGAAGTATGGTCAGTAAGGTGTTGACTGAGTGACCAGTAATGCCATTTATATAATGGTGCAAAACCACATAGTAAAGTACCCTATGTATTGGACATCCTGAGAGAAAGAGGTGAACTGGTATTAATTCAGTTTCCAAAACATCAACATCAGTTACTCTTTTAATTCAGCTCTCACTACTTCTAAAGAATCTCTTGTGTTAGAAACTTGTTGAACCATTGGTCATTTCAGGAAAGCATTCATATTTTTCCTAGTTACTCAAAAATATCTTTCAATAATTGTATAATATTAGCATGTTGAGCTAGTAATTTTTTTTTTTTTCCTAGCTAGGGCATGCAGCTTCAATTATATCAAATTTCTGACTGTAGGAGTACTTCTTTTTATATCGCATGAATTATTGCTAATAAAAACAAAAGCAAACTAATGTCATGCTCCTAACTATGTGAAGGAAGCCTTCGTTTACTTCATTCCTGTTGTTCTGATGAGACATTGGATCTGAGACTAACTCCTTCACAGTTGGGAACAATAATTTTTCATATTAAAGTACATGTGAAAGTACTCTAGTACTTAATTACAGGAAAAAACTAGTCTGTCCACTAAATGTTCTTTGTTGCTCACAGTCTTGTTTCATCAGTCTTGAATGTTGTAATTCAGCTGGTCTCAGAGTTTTAAGTATATCTTGCAGTTTGGCAGCAGCAGGGGGAGTAGTGTAGCTTTATTTAGGGGCTCTCCTTGACCAGTGCTAGAGTTAGTTGATTATTAGCCCAGAACAATGCTGTTCAGGCTCAAAAATCAGCTCATGTTAGGAAATCTTCCACTTCTCTAAGTGAGCTAGAAACATTATTCTGCAAGCTTTGCCTTGCTGCGCTTCTGTAAAGCCCAAGTCCCACAGATGTAGAAGTGCACCTGCTACGAGTAAATTATGATCAGGTTTTACTCAGACTTTTTTGTGTCCTGGTGCAGAAGCAGGTCAGGACAATTAGACTCACAGTCATGAGGCTGGAAAGGGATCGCTGGGACATGAGCTGGTTCAGCTGCCTGCTCAGAGCTGGGCCAGCACTGAATGTGGACCAGGGCTTTGTCCAGTTCAGTCTTGAAAACCTGCAAGGATAGAGATTCTTGCACCTTTCTGGGTAACCTATTCTAATGCTTTATTATCTTCATAGTGAAATATTTTTCCTTATGCTGTCCCATGATAATGTATCGTAGGTCCCTTCCAACTGAAATGTTCTGTTCTATTCTATTCTATTCTATTCTATTCTATTCTATTCTATTCTATTCTATTCTATTCTATGACCATTGCCCCTTGTTCCCCTGCCATGCACCTTCGTAAAGAGTCTGGCTCATCTCACATTTTATAATGTGCTTTGGCACCTCACTTTGTCACCTACATACTCTATTGTAACACAGGTTTTTTTCCCACTGTTTTATTTATTTCATAGATTTCTTACTGAAGTCTCTGGTCAAATGTTTTTGGTCAGTGACACACACTAAATAAAATATCATCAAATGTTCCTATTTTTTTGTAAGATCATTACATTGTTGGTTCATGCTCAGCTTGTTATCCCCTATAACATGTCCATCCTTGTTTTTCCTATAAGGACCTGCCTTCTGTATTACAAATATACAGACCTTCCCTGAAACACTAGTGTCAGATCCTTGTACGTGTATCATTGTGTTGCAGCAAACATCTTGGACTTTTTTTTGGTTAGGGAAGGAGTCAATGTAGAAAGTAAATTTGAAAATGCAATCAAGTACAGGGTGGAGAGCAAATAGCATGGTAATGTGTACATGTACTCATAATATCTTAAGCAGAAACTGATTTTAAAATTTAATTACTGTGCAATCTAATATCATGTTGGTCAAATCTACATCCATGGATTTTTTTGCACCTTTATATTTCTATTGTTTTTACTTGCAAGTTAATTTAATCTTGTGCTGCACATAATATGTCACTATGTTCCCACGTGAATTTAAGATAAAAATATTATTTTCCATGTATCTGCCTAGCTTTTCTCTAGTGAAAATGTGTTAGGGTATTGTGTTGCTGCCATGTAATTATAGCAGTGTTAGATTTTTGGCATTTGTTGAATTAATCCCTTGCATAGTTCCTCAAAATAAAAATGTTATTTAGATAAGTTAGTGACATAATAAAATAAACCTTTTAAAATTATATTCCTGTATACATATGTGTGTGTAGGAAAAAGACCGAGATCAGGATGCCATAGGTGGAAAGAAGATTATTAATCGGACGTTTCTTTCTCTTTCCCAAATTACTGCTTTGTCAGAACAAAATGTAGAAGGAGTTCAAAAGTAAGTGGCAATGATAACAATGCTAGAACCAATATAATAAAATGAAATAAAAATTATAGAACATTTGTTACATTTCTTTTGTGATGGTTATGTCATTAGTCTTTAGTTGTTCAGTTAAATCATTGATATTTAATATGGTTCATGAAAAATAGGAAGAAATACTGTTGATCTCAGATCTGCTTTGTTTTACTGTATTTCCTATATCTCTTGATTTTTCTTTGACTCCTTTTTTTTCCCACTGATATTTCACATTGATATGGTTTCTGAGTTTACAGTAGTATTAAATATGCTGTAAATGAAATACTAAGATGTAAATAAGAACAGGCCAATGCTGAGCTTTTTTCATAAGTCTCACTTGGTAACTTTTTTGCTAAAACATTTAAGATTCTGTACTGTAACATGAGTTACTGAAAAATCAGAAAGGTTTTAAAAGCTCAGAAAGGGATGGAAAGCTTAAGAAGGTATTAGTAGGTAGCCATTACGGTGCACTGGGGAAATAGGAGGCAGCCAAAGACTTCTGATGTAAGCCCATCTTGTCTTTCCTGTAGCAACACTATCCCTTGTTATTAGTGCTTAATAGCAGCTAAATTTAGGAGGCCAGGAGTTCAACCTGAGACTCTAGACTTATATTTTAAGGATGGGATTTTTCAGAAATGCCTGAATTATTTAGGAGCACTTGTGTCCCCTAGCAAATTCTTACTGAATTGAAAGCCAAAGGGCTAGTCCACTGCACTAGTTTGGGGGGGGGGAATAAAAAATCCAACCTTGTCCCTCTGAACAGATAAACCATTTAATAGAGATTAAAATATTATTCCTGAAATATATTCTGTTCCTCCTATTTGTCACTGTTCTGAGGAAAAAATAAGTTCTTTCTGGGATTTTTTTTAAGAAAACTGGAATGAAAATTTGTTCCCATCAAATAATAATAAAAAAAATTTCTTTCATTTACTGTTTTCTCTTGTACAATAGGCTTCTTATTTTAGAGGAGGCTGAAGCATAAAACTCACTGGAGACTAAAATGTGCTTAATGACGCAATTTATTGTGAAGCTTTCTCATTAAGATTAAAAAGAAAAGCATTGAAAGATCATACGTTTCTTCTTAGCCTCAGCTGATCACATAAGTATTTATATATATATATACACACTGTACAAGTGGAACGTAAAGTATATACTGCATCTGACTGAAAAGAGGATAGTTACAGGGTATTTTATGTACTCTAAGCAGTTTAGCAGCAGCATTGAAATTTTCTTAGTTTACCACAGTGCATCATGTCTATACACAAGAGCAGTATGAAGGCCACAGCTTGGGTTAGAAAATCAGAATAGATCTGATTCAGTATAAGAATTTTCATGTTCTGCGTTCCCATCTTACATAGAGTTTTCTACTGCTGTCCGTCTCTGTAGGACTTGAGCACCTTCCGTGAAGCAAGAAATAGGAATCAGGGTAACTAGGAAATCTAAATGCCCCATCATTTCCCAATCATTTATAGATAATCTTGTCAGTGACATGCCTTACAGAATATTGAAAAGGTGAGTACTGGCATTGTTAGCAGCATCAGAGAAAATCTAAATCCCTGAGAAGCTCTGATTATGAAAACACAGAGTTGGCAGAAGCTTCAGAAAGAGAGGATATGGACTGTTTCAAACCTTGGAAAGTTCAGCTGGCCACGTTCCACTTCTATTTCAGTACACAGTTAAGTGTTTTTAACTGACTTGCATGTGTACAGCCATACAAATTTGTCATGCAGAACAAAGGAATACATGTTTTAAACAAAACTGATTGGATTATATGCTTTACTTTGTTAGCTATTGAGGCTTTAATTAAAAAAAGAAACTCATCTTATTTGACAGTGTATCTCTACTGGCTTAGTGAAAACCCTGAAAAACTAATGGTTGCCTATCAGTACGTCTGAGATTAATGCCCTTCTTAGGAAGAATGAGAAGCAGCGGGGGGAAGGCTTTGGTCTTTTACAGGGGACTAGAAACTGTAACTGGCACCTGTATCGTCAGGTGTAGTTAAGAAGCCAAGGATTGCTTTAATGTAAAACTTAACTATCTGAGGCATGGCTGAAGTTACACTGGAAGAACTGCAAACTGAAGTCCTAGCCCTCATCCCCTCTCTTCATGTGGAAAAATGTGCACAATTATTATAAAAGACATAACTAATTCTATGTTTGGATAGAGTAGACATAAATGTGTCAGCAACAGCATGGTCTCCTACAAGGGAGTGTATTTTTTCATTACTTTTTCAAGTTAAAGTAAGTGGAAAAATTTCCACAGCGTGCCAGTAAAATAGGATGAGGCTCTTCTTAAATGTCTTGACCATTATGAAAGTGGAATTTAAACTTCTAAATATTTTAGGTACTTTCAGTAATTTTATATTACACTATTTACATTAATTTTCAAATGTAATTTTTCTTCAGAGGCTACATGACAAATAATCTTGAAAGGGAAGCAAGATCTTTTTAGTACTGTAAAACCAGCTCAATCAGACTGAAAGAGTGGTAGTAGAAAGTGGAGACTAATTGTTCCATTTCATCCTACAAACCCCTTCCTGAACAAACACTGATTTTCTCTGGGATTTTCAGTGTATTTCTCTTTGTTTTTTGTAATGCTCTTATTTTTGTTATTTCATTAATCATACCTTAACATTTAAATAGTGTCTGTTGAAACCTGTAGGTGTTTGTTTACTTTTTTCAGTTGATATGTCCTCCAATCATAAACATTCATATTTAGAAATTGATGTAGCTAAGTTCCAGGAAGATATATACATATATGTATAATATAATGATAGTAAATATTGTAGATATAATTACAAGTAGACTAAGTTAAACTTTGGAATCTGTAATGTATTTTTTAATTTCATTATTTTACTCTGCAATTTCTTCTAGAAAGCTGGAAGAATTTCTGAATTTAAAACAATTAAAGACATCTTTGAAAGAAGCTATTTTGCTAGATTATTACACTGCAGGATTTTGGTGGGCTAAAGAAATGAACTTCAGTCTTATAGAGCTCTCAGGTTTCATGGATCTATTAAATTTCCTGTTGGAGAACCTCAGTGGTAAGTATAATTAAAAATTGTAAAATAAATATCTGAAGTGGAAGGCAAGAATATTTTCCAGTCATTTTAATAAAGCAATATTTAATTACAAGTAATTGCAAAATGATTTATTTTCGTCTTGAATGTTGGCAAGTTATGCCTTGTATCTGAAAATAATTCTTACTGGCAGATGTTAAACTTTTGTTAGAGAGGACTTTAGTCTTTTTAGCAGAATATCTCTCATTCTTTGTTTGTACAGTATGTGGTGCAAAAGGGCCAGGTCCTGAAGAGACCTTATCTTTGCTATGGTAAAATAAATAATAATTACAGTAGAGAGAGAGCAAGGAGCTCCTAAATTCCAATTCCAGCTGTCTCAGTGACTGACTCACTGTAACCTTGGGCACATTTCTCTGCTGTTTGAGATATTCAGTACATCCCGTAGCATTGCAGCAGGTGAATTACATTTATTTTATCCTTGGAGGTCAACTCTCAGGCAGCTTTCTATATGGCAAATGCTGCACTTCTGGCACAAAATATATCAGTTAACTAAAGACTGGTGACGGAAGTAAACTGGCATCGCTGCTGAAGATGAAAAGTGGCAATGAAAGGACTGTAGCTCCTGTGGCTATGAGGAGGTTTGCAACGAAGCTTGTAGCTTGGCTCTAGTGGGAACAAAATAGCCAGAAAAAATGGTGGCAGCATCCTCTAAAACCTGTTTTTCAGAGATCACAATGCTTACTTAACATTCACTTTGACGGTGATTATGTCGAGAAAAGTCCATCCCAGAGGAAGAGCGAAAGGACTCAGCGGTTCCATTCAAAGAGAGGATGAATATTTAAAATCAAGCTCATAATAGTTATTATACTCTTTCATTGTAATTTAATTCAAGGGCCTTTCTGACTTGGAATTTTGACAGAATATGTACGTGCTTTATGATCATTGGAATTCCAGTTGTCCTTCCTGTCTCCAGTGAGAAAGTATCTTAACATATGCTAACTATATTAATATAACAATGGAGAAGAATGGAAACATGTCAGAAATTAGTTTTATGAGACTGTATGTAATGCACGTGTACTAGACAGGCTGGTAGCACAACTGATTATTAAAGCTGACTGACGTTTTTCAGGAATGTGATCTTAGTTGCATAAAGCTTTGCCAGACTTTAACTCTTTAAGCTGAAATTTTCCATGGCAGTGTCTGCCTCTGATTAATTTTTATATATAAAATTACAACTAAAACAGTTCAATGGGCTTGCAGACAGGGGCTGTGGAAAAAAAATGTATTATTTTGTGCCCTTTTTTTTTTTTTTAACAGCTCTAATACCCCTATGCTTTGAAGTAAAGACATAAGGTTTGGCAAGCAAGTGTTCTGTCCTGTGAAAATCCATTCGGATTTGGCTAAGATACATGGCTTTTAGGGGGGAAAAAAAATGCAGTTTGTAAATACTTACAGGAGACTTCTTATATTTTTTTCACAGCTAAGTTCTCTGAATAATTCATCTTATAAAGTATGCTGTAAGCCAGGGCTGAGATGAATTTGCTTGTAATTACTGTTCTCAGCTGGTGCAAGTTCCAAGACCAAACATTTCAACTAAAAGCAAAAAGCTAATGTCTTCTATAG
>NW_008824986.1:4424850-4439491 GCF_000699105.1 Pygoscelis adeliae | reverse complement strand
ACTGGACCTAAGCAGCCTGCAGAATTAAGCAGATTTGACCGTAACAGGAAGAATAGCATGGAGCAGGAAGAATGGATTTAGAGAAGAAGGGTAGTGGAAACTCATTTAAGGCTGGTAAAGGAGAGAGGAAAACTGAGGTTTGGAAACCGGAGGCTTTGGTTGATTGGGAGCCAGGACAAATTACTGATGCGATTTGGTTCATCTTCTATACATTGAGGCTAAAGTGCTCCTTACCTCACAGAAGTACTGTGAGAGCCTTCCTGAGAGAGGTAGCTGGGGCTGAAAAATCAGTTGTGCAGAGGAAAGAGAAAATTTGGACTAGCTGGCAACAGACCTGGGCCTGGGTGTTGCGACTTCTCATGACCTTGTTATGTGTCTTCACTTCCCTACTAACTGTGGTATTTCTGGTTCTATTGCTCTTTCTCATTTCCCATGGCTTCTATTCTATTCCATTCTATTTCCTCCACATTCTCTGTATTTCTTTCTTGTTTCTTCCATTATGGTTATTTATATTGTGCTGCCTCTGTTACTGAAAACTGAGGTGAAATTTTCAGGGTTTTGATTGCTGTACCACTAAAGGGCAAAACTATAAAGACCAGAATCTTGTAAGTTTTTTAATTTGTTTTCTGTACAAAGAACCAATGAGCAGATCAGTAGAGAATTAAAACAATAAGGAAAATAAATCTATTTCACCACTGGTGGATACTTCCCCATTTTCTACTCTAGATTTTTTTAGACTGAAAAAGAACAAGTAAATTGTGTTTGAAACTTTTTTTTAAACTCCACCATGGTTCTAGTGATGGCACACACTGTACGCAAAACAGAAAGATGAATCCTTTCTTTTTAAAGGTTCAGCAAACACTGATATATGTCAGATTTTCTTCTTTGTCGAGACACTTAAAAAAAATTAAATTTTAATTCAAAGCTGTTTTGGCATTTGGTTTTGATTTCCAGGGTAAAAATGTAAAGTAATTATCTATTTTGGGGGGTGCAAAAATGTCTTCCAGTTTGATGATACGTGCAGAGTATTATGCATATTCACGTTTAATCAATTATGACTGTAAGCACTTAAAAAAAAAATTGGTTACCCTTTTTAACATCTGTTCCTGTATTACTGGTTTATATTGCAAGGGACGTGGTCAGAAGAACAATCTTTTACGATACATAAACAGTAGTACATTTATTTTAAAGATAAAGATACTATACATCTCAAATTTACATACTGTTCTGCCTGTGGTTATCTCTGCTTAAGTAAGAGGCCAAGCTGTAGTATTTTAAACACCCACTATTGTGATCCTTACATTAGGAAGGTGGATCGGTGATTTTGTGATGGAATCTTAATGCACATTTTATTGATAAGAATAATGGCAACAGTCAAAAATATTTGACTGCTGTTGCTTTTTAAGTTTCTACATGGCTCATAATGTAACTTCAAGAAGTCTTAGAATTAAAATGGGCCAAAAAACCCCACCCCACCCTGTCGTGTTTATACTTAGTTTTTGTTCTTCGGGATTACTTTGCAGGCAAACATATGACCTTAGGAGATAATTTAAAAGAACTTGGAAAAGCAATGGCTGGAATAGGAGGAACTGATTCAGAAAGAAGTGGTGACTTGAATTTCTTCAGCATTGAGCAAGCCAAAGCAGTCATCGATTACTTGAATATCAGGTATTTATTTCTACGGGATCCATTATTTCTTATTTGAATAATTAATGTGGTGGGAAATTGGCTAATAAAATAAGTTAAAATTATTTAATTGGGTATGTTCATACTGTGCCAACATGCTGCAGACACCAAACTTTAAAACATTAAAAAGAGGAGAGAATATGCAAATGGCAGTAAAGATCTGGCCTCAGATGCCAAAGCCCAGGAAATAAATTTAGACTTGAAGTGTATCAAAATGTAAGGTGAAAAGCTTCCTTCTGGGTTTTGTTTTGGGTGATAAAAGGGAAGGAGGAGAGTAGTGTATAGAGAATATTGTTGGTCTGCTGTTAAAACATTCTATTTTTAGATTCCAGTTGAACAAAATCCTAGGTCTTGTCTATAACTTGTAAGTATTTGTCTGGCCTTGACAGCTGTAGTGGACTTCTTAAGTGGTTTAAAGTTACGTACTTTACAAAATTAAGGCTACAGTCGTATATGAGTCACAAAAATGTTGCATTTTGAAGTTAGCAAAAGTTCAGTATCTACATGAAAAGGTTTAATGACAGGTCTCAGCTTTTAAACAGACACAGAAAGAGATGCAAACAGCGGTAATTCAGTTATTTATCTGAGAAAAAAATTAAGGGTCTGATAGCAGCCAATCACACCTCTCCATGTAAAGTCTTAACTATACAATAACGTATACAGACATTTCTCCACTGAAAAGCCATAGTTAGGACAGTGGCTATACTCATATACCACTGTTGCCAGTACATGATGGATGGAATGGTTCTCAAGCTGTTGTATCACCCGTGAATGTCAGGGGCAAGGAGGTGGAAAATGGAGAAGGTACTATGGTAATATATGCTCATACACTGTACAACAGCTGTACCTTTCAGCCCGTTTTCTGACCTGAATGGTGGTTAGAGGGAGAGATTTTGTGGCAGATGGGCATAAAAAGCGAGTAAGGTCATGACTGATCCATATGTAGAATGGTTGGGAATTTTCTGACTGTTCTTGTGTTTTCTTGCATGAAGAAAAGTATTTCCTCTTGAAGACAGACAGAAATACTAGGATGGCTGATAGCCTTCCAGTTTAGGGTACTCAGATTCAGACTGGGGATTTAAACCCATCCCAGGTGATTTCTCTTACAATTGGGCTATAAAGTTTGTCTCTTTCTCCTGCTCTCCCATTTTTTTCTTTTGTTTCTTTTTCATGGAAAATATAAAAAACTTCAGGTTCTTCCCATATGAAATGAGAACATCTCTTTAAATCTCAAATTCCTGTAGTCAAGGCAAACCAATGTCCTGCCAAGTACTAGCCCTAAACTAAAAGGAAACTTGGCATTTAAGATGTCTCACTCAACTTCTTTTACTTCTCCCTTCCTGTCTGTGCCTTTTGTATATTTATTTGGAACAAATGTTCTTTCCAAATAGCATGTCTGTAGCTCTTGTGTAAATTATCCTTTGAAAGATATCTTGTCCATGAAGTAATTCCTTCACAGTCACAAGAATTTCATCCAAGAGATTAGGTGCTCCATCCTACTACCACCGAAGTATTAACTGGGCGGGAATACAATCAAGCCACAAGACTTTTGCAGCAGAATGGTATTTTGGCCACCAAATATGTGGTTGTATGTTCAAACTGCTTAATTTATTGCAAGTATGTGCTCTTGCAAGGTCATGGATATATACACATACACTGAGATGTGTCATATGTGTCCAGTTTATACAATCCATTATTTCAGTCATTTGAATATTTTTTTCTAAATAAGAACTGAATCAGCACACTTATCTGGGTGTATTTTGAACTTTATGAACTCAGAAATAGGTTGACTGAGTTTTATTACAATTCAAATTAATGTATTACTTCAACATTTTTTCTTGTTCTTCACTTTTTTTGGTTTAATTTTAAATGATAGGCCTATAGCTTTTTTTTCTACTCAAGTTAGTATGACATATTTTAGTTCAGATCACATTTTTACAGAAGAACTATAAACCCATGGGATTTATAATGGAAATGGGGACAAATGCTTAACCACATTGGCGCAAACTGTGCAGCAACTATAATGACACCTTCAGGTTTGGTGGAAGGTGACAGTTACCATCTTTTTATCTTGTTTCCTTGGGCAAACACACA
Organism: Pygoscelis adeliae; assembly: GCF_000699105.1. Lineage (NCBI taxonomy): Eukaryota > Metazoa > Chordata > Aves > Sphenisciformes > Spheniscidae > Pygoscelis > Pygoscelis adeliae. The sequence goes on along the minus strand of NW_008824986.1, from coordinate 4,435,711 downwards.
TCAACATAGCTCTTGACATTTTCTTTCAGGAAGCAGTGGAGCTAGGGAAATATGTCATTGTTAATCACCTTCAGATTCTCAGATGACATCATAAGAGGGTCTATTCTGAACAATCTTACTTGCATGAGTAAAATTATTTTTGTGTAATTGCTAAAAATGTTGGTACAGAATTTTTTAATTGTTCATAAAGGTAGAAACAAAAAAGCATTTTATATAATGCCTGATAGAAGAAAGAAAACTACACTGTTGTTTCAAAATAAATACTGATGTATAATTTACGTGATTTGATTTAAAGAGCATTAAATGGAGGAATTCTTTCCTTGATACAGGATTAAGGGTGCCAGGTTGAACAGAGTTCTGTTTTAAAATGAATAAATAAATAAAATTCAGAAATGCCAAAAGTAATGACTTCTATTTTTGGGAATATTATAAATTACCTGTACCTGTAACACAGTCCATAAAGAATATCATAACACATTTAGAGGGGAAGGGGAAGAGCTGATTTTCACGTGCTGTAAATCTGGCTCTTTTCCAAGGCACTGGAATAAATAAAAAAAAAAGCTTGAAATGTTCAGTTCTGCCAGTGCAGTTTGAAAGATATATATCTTATTTCTAGTGTGTCCGTGATGTTCATAAAATATTTTTTGTCTTTTTCAAATAATCCCTGTTAGAATTTTACCAAATAATAGGTGTGTATGTGAGGGGACACATATATTTTCATAAATGGGTGTGAGTCATTTCCAGGTTAAGTCCTGAAGTCTGCTTAAACATAATTCCTATAACTCCACTGAAACATGGCAGGAATTCTTTGAAGTACTGCAATAAAAATGTAGTGCAAATGAAATGGCAACTATTGTAACAACTTAATTGCCTATGTGCTTTGGGTTTTGGGGAAGGGAACTTGTAGTTTATGGTAGCCAAATTTCTTATGCAAGTTGGTAAACAAATTTGTTTTTTAACTAATGGTAATTGAATGACTGAATTAAATGTAACTGTAGAATAAAACTTTTATTTGGCACTTAAAGAACCAAATGTTGAATGAGGCTGCCATAATACTTCTCACCAAATTAGGAAATGCATCTGTACATATGTGCAAAAATGTCTGCGCCCATTTGGGTAAAAATGTATTTGAAAGTTTCACAGATGCATTTGACTAACTGCTGGAAGATGTACTGCTCTCACGTAAGAGAGGCAGGCAGTGCCACCATTTTAGTCTCCTAATTCTGAGCTGCTTTCATGGCTGGAAGAACCACTGCTGTACATTAGTCGGCACTTTAGCACTGCTTAAATTAGAGCAAATCGTCCCTGGTCCGCAGTATTTCGTGGAACCTCTGGTTCTGTGGCAGTGGCCTGTGGCAGTGTGTAAGTACTGGTGGTGATTCAGGGAAGGACAGTCAGCTAAAATAGTGTGTACTGAGCATCAACTCCCACAGCTGGCTTCCCCATTACCTCCCAGAGCCAGGATTGTATTTCAGACACCTACGTCCCACCACAGCAGCCTCTCGCTTTGCATGCAGCTGGCTGGTCGAGCCCTTCTGCTGGCCGTGCCGGGGTGCGAGGCTGCTGGGTGGGAGAAAAGCCTCAGCGCCGTGGGGTGGCCAACCAGGGTGGCACCTGCGGGGGCTGGCTCTGAGAGCCTTGGGCAGCGCCACGTCTGAAAGAGCAGCCTGTGCTGGGTTGTGTGGCCAGGCACTGGTATTGTAAACACGTTTTCATAGCATTTGCATGATATCCTGCAGCTAGTAGCAGTGTCTTTAGCATTAGCTAGATAATTGCGTATGTTGGGTGTAGTAGGTACTTTCATAGACCCATAGAAAAATTGAGGTTGGAAGGGACTTGTGGAGGCCATCTAGTCCAAAACATTCCTCACAGCAGGCCTCAGTATTCCAGATGTGGCCTTGCAAGTGCCAAGCAAAGGGGCATTGCCATCCCAGTTGATGGCTCTCTTAAGAAAAGAACCTGTGTCCTGTCCTTAGCCGGAAAGCACAGAAACCAATTACAGATGTTCCCTGCAAATATTGCTGTATCTTTCATGGGTACATCAGGCAGGAGTGTGATAAACTCTTGGAATCATTCTTCAGCCTGGACTTGCTATGAAATCACAGAACTGTGTTTTAAATCACATGTCCAAACTCTTGGAATCATTCTTCAACCTGGACTTGCTATGAAATCACAGAGCTGTGTTTTAAATCACGTCAAAATGACATGACAGAAGCCAGAAGTTCTGTATCATGATTTTAAGAGGACAAGTAATTGTAACAGATGGACTGTGACAAACCAAACCTTTGATTAAACAAATGCCATATCATTGATCATTAGGAAAGGGAACAAGGAAAATTATTTAAAACATGTGAAAAGGAAAGCCATATATGTTTTAAGGAAGATAAATATTTTAGGCCATTGAGAAAGTCTACTTAAAATTACTTCTGTTGTAATACACAAAACTCCAGTGTGTCAATCTAGTTTTTTAGTTTTTCCTTGAGGAAATACTACATTGATTTTGAAACATGACCTTGAGTGAATAAATGCTTCTATTCTTTATTGTTTTGGTGTTCCAAGATCAAACTTGCTCCCTGGACTGGCAGCCCATCCCAGAATCTGAAAGCTGATTTGGCTTTGTTTCCTTCTTGTCCACTATTGCTCATATTAAAGGCATAAGTATCCTGGTGATAAGTGTTTCAGGAATTACTTTTTTCAGAGTAGAACTTTGTCTTCTCAGAGTTCAATTTCATAAGGACAAAGTGGATGTATTTTTAAGTATCATACTGTATTTTCTACAGCCATCTGATAGTAAATCCTGTAAATTAAATATTCTGCATATTGTACCTGAAGTTAAACAACCTTTTTCTTTTTAAAATTTGGAGCATTACCATGCTGGAGAGTAACTCTTAGTTTAACAGAATTTTTAATATTGTTACCTTTCCAAAGATTTACAGCTGTAATAGTACTATATTCTCTTGTTTCCCAGCTTATTTAAACACTATAAGCTATATGAATACCTCTTCCACAGTCCTAGAGAAGAACTTGTGATAAGTAATGAGGTAAGTCATTTATATAGATGGAACTCATTATGCAGAGTTATTTAATGAATGCACTGTGGCATATGTTTTTTATTGCTCAAAGCAACTTCATGTCAACATTACTGCATTACTAACGTAAAATGGCTGATTAAAGAATACAAGTTAGATGTTTTGATCCTCATATTCAAAATTAATTTTGGATTTCAAAAAAGTGTAAATGCATTGCTTGGTTAAGATGTTAGTTGTGTTAAATCAGGAATACTTTTGTGTATGTATTTATAAGTTGATGCATGTAATTTGAATTAGCAATGCGTGAGTCTGACTCTATTTTAAAATCAGCAATCAAAGTCAGAAAACGTGTACCAAGCCTAGTCTGACCGCAGTCCTAATATTTATGTATGCATGTGTATGTACAGAGTTTTGTTTCTACTGTAGCCACCAACAGTTAATTATACTGACTGTAAAGAAACAAGCTAGCTAGAAAGTCAGCGTTTTGAAAGCATTCAGTTAATAGTAGTGAATTGGCTTGACTGTAAACTTTGTCATGTATTCTAACTTATACGTGAAAAAATACATAGGAAAATGCATTGATGCGGGATGTGGCCTTTAATCAAATGGACAGATTCAATTCATCAAATAAACCTTCCTTTAGCCTGACTATGCATTTTGAGGATATATGTTACAATACATTGAAAAGGATTTACATTTATAATTTATATTAGGAGACAACTGGTTGCTCAGAGAGGCACGATAGTAGAATTTTTTTGATGGCACTTATATTTTAGCTTAGCAGTACACAGTGAAGTTAAAATTAACGCACTGGAAAATTTTCTTTACACTTTTTAAGCTGGTGGTTTGACTCTGTAAGTGATGTGGGATAATTTCTTTCCGTGTTGCTTTTAAATAGCCATATTATAAAAAAGAAGGACTTTTCTTGACATGGATGCAAATATTAGGAAATCATTCTCATCATTTGTAAGGTCGGTTAAAATTCCAACTATGATGAAATCAGTGACAAAACTGTCATTACATAAGTAGAGCAGGACTTCAGCGTTACTATGTTAGGGTGGTTGTTTTATATTAGCTAATCAGACCGATGGCTGGGTAGCACTTTCTAATTGGTAAAATTACTTAAAGCCTCATTAAAAATAATTTCTTGTGTAAATTTGGGTAATTTATCTTATCAGTTGTAGACTACCTTAAAAGAAATGTCTTTGTGTTTCCTTAAAACCAATTTCTGGATGGCTGAGATCAGAGTACACTGCCCCAGACACGGAAGAGTGGTTGCTCTGCAGAGTCTGTTTGCTGGGGAGTACCACCTCTGCTGAAGGTACCACCTCCACTAGGGAATGGCAGAAATGTGTTTCTGTTAATTACTTTGGTGACAATCCATCAAAGGAACAAGTGCAGTCTACAATTATAACTGTCACAAAAACCTTCATGACAATTTTTAGCCATAACTCTTTTACGGCCATTTCTTACCTATGCGCCAGTTCAGTTTAATCCATCTGTTTTGTATTCTGAGTTCCATGGCAGAGAGTCTTTAATTTGTCCAACCACACTGCAATGCCAAGAAAATCGATACTTATATTCCTGTTGAGTTTATTTTGATAGGGTGATACATTGTTCTTCAATAAATAACAGCTTAAGGCATTGAAGCTACACATACAAATTTATGGCATTATTTGCACTTGCTTTATGTGTTAAAATGTGATGAGAGGTGAACCCAACGTAGACTTCAAGTTCTTTTGCTACAACTTTGTTATATTTAGAAATGCTTATCCATAAAGGAGAGCATTATCTTATATGTTTGCAGTCCCTTAAATGAACAGCTCAAACCCTGACAAGTTAGTGGGGCTGATGTAGTTTGGTGTGTATGGCTATGGCAGGAGCACGCCTGGAGTCACATGCTCTGCAGTGCATCTGCTCAGGGAACAGAAGGGGGCAGGAGATCGACTGGGAAATCTGCGTGCTGAAAGTAGACAATAAATCTGTGCTGAAAGGCTGAGTGCTGTCTTGCTATGTAGATCAATGTCTTACAAAAAAAAAAAAAAAGCCCATGTAGACACACCATGACCCACAGCTGGATGTAATCCTTACTCTAAGCTGAGAGCTGCCAATGTCTGAAGAGTTTTCTTTTAGTTCCAGTGATAAAAGTCTGTTCTTTTGGAATGGGGGACTGTAAATTGTAATGGCCAGATTTGCCCAAATAACAAGAAGCGTGGTGTTTCAAGATCTTAGTTACAGTATTATCTCCTTTTGCGAATGAAGACTTTGAGACGAGTCAGTGAAATACTTGCTCCAACTGAAATGATTTGCTTCAACTGAAATGGCTTGCTTTAGCTCAGTGAGTAAATTCGTGCTCTACGTGTGCTGAAAGTATTATGTACTGAATAAAAGTCCAGTAGCCTAATGAGAAGACCTGCTTCTTTAAAAGAGATGCAGCTACAACAAATAAAAGCAGTACTTAGTGTTGTAATGGATATCCTTTCAGAGAAACGGCGGTATGCATTTTCCAGAGAAATCTTACAGCGATGGATTGTAAACTCATTGGATTTTATTTTTTCTCTAGCACAGGCAATTACACAGTGTTCTCAATCAGGTTTCCTTTTTGATCTTTCACTGCAGTTATTTCCAAATGACCCTGTCATTTCCTGTGTAGAATAAAATCAGACAAGAAAAGGGAAATGACTCAAAACTCATTTAGATTATGCATACAATATCTGTGGCCATGCCACTTAACAAAATTTAAGATACTTAAATGTGGCACGTAATTAGTGGAGCTTCACAGTCTGATTAATATTCTGCGTTTGATGCAGCTAGCGTAATAGAACTACCTTTGTAAAATACAGACAGTATTTAAGTCTTTTAAAAAAAAAAAAGTAACAACCGCCTGGCTAATTTAAATATCTTTTTACGTTGGCTAAAGCCTTTAAACCGAACTGCCTGAGGTGATCATATTGCCTAGGGGAAAAAAAAAGGTTAAAACTGAAAGACATGAATGCTTGGTTAGATGATAAAACACACATCATACATCTAACCTACTTTGGCAGTATTTAAAATTTAAAACTTGCCTTTCCAGCTATCAAATCCCTTACTTCTCCTTCATTCCAGATCTACAAAGACCTATATATTATGTATGCATGAATACCTGTTAGAAAACATGACGGTACAAGGAATTACTGAGAAGTGTTAAGATCGCCAAGTAAATTCGTTGCTTTTTTTCTGTTACTATTATGAGCAGTTCCCCACATTTAGAATGATTACATAAGAAGCAGTGCTTTAGCTGAGCTGTGGCAGTGATCCAAAATAACATGCATGTAGTGCTAACATACCAGAGTTCTTCAGGAATATTGTTGTTAAAGATACTGTTTTTTCCTTTGCCCGTTCTGGAGGTTTTACTCTCTAGCTGTGATTTAGTACACCTAAATACACCTGCAATTTCAAAGAAAGCGAAAGGAGTACAGACTACATCTTGACGTGCAGGGATTCAATGGAGCAATTCCTATTAACACATGTCAGATCTTATAACAAAGGTTTAAATTGTTAATACATGAATTGTGTAGAAGTTTTTATTCTTTTCTATTTCTATGTTCAGTTAATTTATTTTGCTTTGATAGGATGATATATTACAGCACATCTTGTATTTTTTTTTCTCACATTTACAAATTGTACCTTATACCGCAGTTCATGTTTTTGCTGCTCTCTGTTGTGTATTTTTGGACGGAATGAGGCTAAGGTCTTTTGGGATTATGTCTGCTTTGAAACATTTCCTAATAAAAATAATGTGGTTGGTAAATCTAGTTTTATTCCTAGTTGCTTTAGCCAGCCTGATGGAGTAATCTGCTATTTTATGGCCCAGATGACTAGCTAAGTTTGACTTCTTGAAATAGTAGTGTACAATGTAATTTTCTTTAGAGATGTCATAGTGGGTCAGGTTGCAATAAAAATATCGAAGATTAAGTTTAATGGCAGTGCAGATTCAGTATTATAGCAGTCACTAGATATCATCCTCTGTACTTAGAGTTCCAAAACAGTTTCCATGAATGCCTTCTTTCCATGTACTACTTACTCGCTGAAACATTATGCTTTCGGACTATGTCTGGTCTTTATCCAATTGTGGGTTGGGTTTTTTTTGAGCTTGAACAAAATCCCTTCTGTGTTTGAATTTAAGGGGGTGGATAGGAAGAATATACTATTTGAAAGCTCATAAAGCTTTTTTTCTGATGGCAAAAGACCTGAAGTCTGGGACTTGACTTTGATATGTAATCCTCATTAGGTGTTGCATATTTAGATTGGTTAATCAATCATTGTTAAAACAAATTTGCTCAATGATTTCTTGAGAACTGCATTTTAAAGATGTATGAAACCAGAATATTTCAATAAGCATATCAGTTCACACTAGAGAGACTCATTCCCCAGCTAACGGAATGCATGCTTTTCAAAGCTTGGAGGTTTCAGATATTTGTAATGCTTAAAAACCACTGAGTTGATTTTCTGTAGCTTTGTTTTGTAAATATCACCATGGCAAAGACATCAAGACTACTTTGAAGGAAATAAGAGCACAGGACTGGACGGGACTTCTTCAATTGTCAGCTCTAGTGCCACTTTCTCATAGCAAAACATACATAATCCTCTTCAGAAACTTGTCAAACTCTGGCTTAAAAAGTTAACTTTTTTGTCTTTGCTCTTCCAGTTAGAAAGCTGCCCCAGTGCCTGGTTTCTGTAATGGTTATAAAACTTCTAATTTCCAGTCCAAGTGTATTCATGACAAGTTTACATGCGTTTGTCCTTGTGCCAATTTGTGCCAGCATTGACCTTTAGTTCATGTTCCATCCCCAGTGTTTATTTTTCTAATGTATAAAGAGACAGCAATCTTATTGTCAGCCTTCATTTAGCTAAACTAGAAAAGCCAGCCTTCTCTAATCCTTGCTTTTGAGGTAGGCTTTTGATACGTGCATTCTTACTTACGTACCAGCCTCTAGTCATCCTGTTGGCCTTTTTCTATAATTGTTTCACTTTAAATCAGTTTCATTTGAGCATAAGTGACCAAACTGACATAATATTGTTGCTGAGATAAAAGCAAGGCCTTCTACAATATCACTAGTGCTTTCTTTTTCTCTACTGGGAATAGCCTACATGATAGGTCCTAGAATCACATTTTATACCTGTATCATGTGGCTGTCTCATCGTATATCTGCTATTCTGGTTCCCCTTTATTACTGTATTTTCCAGCTGAGATACTCCCAGTGCACACTAAGTTTTAAAAAAATTATGTCCCTACAATGTCACCTCACAATTTGTCATTTAATACGAGTGAATAGTCTTCAAGGTCATTCAGTCCCATCTGTATGATATTCCTGCCCTCTCATGAATTGATCATGTCTCTCGCATTTCTTTTGTTTAGAAAATTAGTTATCTTATTAAATAAACTATGAAATTAGTCTGGCATCGTGTATCTTTGATAAACTGATGTTGTGTTATATCTCATTTTTCTTTGATTTCCATGTCTTTATTTATTTTTTCCTTCAAAACGTGTTCCTCAAGCCTTTACTGCTATGAAGATCAAAACTACAGCTTCAGGAGTAGGTTCATTATTTTATGATTATGAATGTTTAAAACTAGCAAACTGGTACTTGGTCTTTTGATGTTTGAGAGGAAATTTTTGATGTCCGTTACAGAAGCGTGTAGTACCCAAGACCGGATTACTGAAGTAAGCAGCTGGAGAGCCAGTGAGTTTTGTGACAAAAATCACTGATACTCAGTCCTTTGATCTTGAAGCTTGCTGTGGCTATAACCAGAGAGATCTTGAAGGACATGTGATTAGTCTGAATAGTGGAGTCTGTTGGAATTGTGTGCAGTATTACTTGAAATATTTTAAGCATATTTTGCACAGTAGAAACCACCTTTGTTTTTCAAAGATTGTCTTTGGTATACTCAGTTGCCAGTAGTGGAGATACACTGACCTTTAACAGTTACGTTTCCATGTAGGTCACATGCTGATGGTCCTCTACAGCAATTTTAAGATTCCTGAGTTTTGGTAGCTGAACTGTGCTGCCCTGAAAGCCAGTGAGAGCTCCAGAGAGCTAGTGGAATTCGTAAGCCGGTGCTGAGTACTTTTACAAATCTTGCTTTAGAGAATGACTGACAAAATGTTTTTTAAACTATTTTCTTAGGAAACATCAAATACAAAACAAACCTGCTTTTTAATTCAGTAACATGCGTGAAGTCATGAAAGTAAAAATTCAGGCAGGAAAAATGCCAAATAGCTGACATAGGCTATGCCTTCAGTATGCTGAGCACTATGGTTCTGACCCAGCCAGCGTTTAAACAAGTGCCTCTTTTTAAGCACTTGGGAACTTTTATTTCAATGGACCTATTCACATAGACGGAGTTAAACTGAGAAGTGACTGCGGTCACATTGTTCAGCACCCGGGAGAATGAAAAGCTAAAGACACTAGAGCAAAAAAAATTTTGAAGCTCATCATAACTTTTTATTTCAGTTGTACAGTTGACAAAGCATCACATTTTTTTGACTCTATGATGTTAAATAAGAGAGAGGGAAAAAACTTGAATTGTTGGCAGTAAAACATTTCTGGAACTGTGCAGGAATTTATATACACAGATGTGCTCTCTGAGTTTTTAAATTATTTATTTAGAAAGTGGCTTGATTTCTGTATGCGTGTGTGTGTGTGTAAACATACGTAGTTCTGATGACAGCAGTAATGGCTTATTTATTTGCTGGAATGCAGGTCAGCTAGGAATTGTAGGCTTTGACTGGAAGGACAGGCAGTATATTAATGACCACATGTTTCTGCTATTCATCAGAATGTTGTAAGATCCAAATGACTAAGTGCTATATCAGAAGACTAGAGCACACGTTTAAAAATATTTATCGATCAATATGTAAATTTTAATGGAAGACAATGAGATTGGCAGAAATGTATTGATTTTGGGGAAATTTTAAAGTGGTTAAGCAAAGTACCTGAAGGTAGGCTATTAGGATATGAATTTTGTTCTACTTTGCTAGTATTCCTGAATAGCTTACTCTCTTGATGCCCTTTGGGAGTTCTTGTCGTTTTACTTGACCAGCATAAAACAAAATAATCGGAGCTGAGCAAAGATTGGTAATTCTGTTTTGTAGAAGATTCTGAGATTTTTGTAGTTTGATTTAATTCCAGTTTAAAACAAAAACCAGACACTTTCAACAGAGTTGCTATTCTTACGTGTCTCTGTTTAAACTCCCTCACACCAAAGCAGTGCTCTTGAAGACCGTTTCAGAGCCCAAGCTCCATCCTGGCGCCATACAGCGTAGTTGGCTCTGCTGGAGCAAGGTCCACGTGATTCTGGGGTCTGCGATATGCCCTCAGCTGTCCATAAGGCATGTTGTTGGGGAGCCAGGAATCTAGAAAGCAGGTTGCTAGGTCAGCCAATGTGGCAAACTATGTCGAAAGAGCTTTGTACGTAAGCCGGAGAGAACCAGGTAGGCTGCTGCTGGCATGTTGGTAGAAAGTAATTTGCGCAAACTCCATCCTAATTTTTTAGGTAGTTCAAAGAACAACATTTGTAAGGAATCTGCCAAAAAAAAAAAAGGACACATTTTATTTGAATTAACCCAATGCATTATGTCTGCTGCAGAACAGTACTGTTTTCAGTGTTAAACTCTTCCACGTAACATGGTATGGATCAAGGAGGCTGGCCAATGTGACGCCCATCTACAAGAAGGGCCGGAAGGACGATCCGGGGAAATACAGGCCTGTCAGCCTGACCTCGGTGCCAGGGAAGATTATGGAGCAGTTCATCTTGAGGGCGCTCACAAGGCAGGTGCGGGACAACCAGGG
>NW_008824986.1:4397013-4423874 GCF_000699105.1 Pygoscelis adeliae | reverse complement strand
ACCAGGGGAGGTTTAGATTGGACATGAGGAAAAATTTCTTTACTGAAAGAGTGGTTAAACATTGGACGAGGCTGCCCAGGGAAGTGGTTGAGTCACCATCCCTGGAAGTATTTAAAAGACGTGTAGATGAGGCGCTTAGGGACATGGTTTAGTGGGCCTGGTGGTGTTGGGTTGACGGTTGGGCTCGATGATCTTAGAGGTCTCTTCCAACCTTAATGATTCTATGATTCTAAGGAATTATTCAAGAAGGTACTGTGTTTCATTTATATTTTGCTGGTACAAATTTAGCTGCTTTTTTTTTTTTTTTTTTCTAAATTGTGTGCCAACAGGTACCATTTCGGTACTTGCTGATCCAGTGTGACTTACTGGAGACTGATTTGCCAGAGCAGTTGCCCTATTTCCAAAATTTCCAGCATCATTTTTGTTAATTGGCAGGCAGAAATCCATGAACTTATACTACAGTGGACAACTATTTTTGTACCCCCTACCTTTATCTGCAGCTTTTCATCATCTTGAAGGTTAAATTGTGTTCATAAAAGGGTCTGTGGAATGGACAAGTGATGTGATATTTCATGGGAGTGTATCCCCATGGGTGAATATTTATGTATCAAATTCATACATCTTGTGACCGTGTGTTATGAATAACATGTTGACCTTATTCATATAAATAAACAGCATGACATTTCTTTACTGTGATGATTTATAATCAATATACATTTTTACAATTTTTTATCCTTTTAGTTGGTGTTATAAGGGCAAATGTATTCAAAGTCTAGATAACAGACAAGTTTTGCAATCCTTTAAAGTCCCTTTTTAAAATGCACCAGAAAGTTTGTATGTTTTCTGATTTCACCTTGAATTTTACGACTTGTCGTAAGATAGAACATAAAATATTTTTACTGAACATTGAATCTGATGTATTTGAATATTTGATTCATAAAATGTTGTTTTGATTTCCTATAAATATACTAAGCTCAGCAAAACGCGGTGTTACTAATTAGAAAGCTGAGTTTTATAGGATGTCTGGTTGGTATGTGAGGTAACTTATATTGCTACTTAGGCTTACATTTAATAAACTGTAGCTAGGAAAATTGTTTAAATTTCAAAGAAAAGATAATAAATGAAATGAAGGCATAGAATATTAATGTGAACTGTGCCTTTATTTTGTTAAAGCATTCAAAGTTAAATAGTGGTGGTCTGTTAACAATCTAGGGCTAATTTGGCAAGTCTTTAAACTTACTCAATAATCAAAACATAAAAGGACAATGGAAACTTTTCACAATAAAAGAAAAAGGAGTTGAGTACAGAAACCAAACAAATTATTCTCTGCTTTTTCTTGGTAAGGAGGTGAACTTTATAGGAAGGGCAGCAAGCTCTGAGTTGGGGTTGCCTTTTCCTGTCTTTGTTATAAATTACATCTGTCTGTGAAGAATCCTCTCCAGTTACTTCGTGGTTCATGGCTACGGGGGAGGTGTGCGTGTCTATCTGGAATGGAACAGACAAAGGCAGATTGGGGAGGAGCCTTCTTTTAATTTTACTGGGGTTTTTTCACTTAGGACATGGCAATTCTTCGCATTAATTTGCCTTGCTTACTAAATATAAAGATGGATAAAATTCCTAAGATCCCAGCTGTGTAAATACAATATTAACAAAACAACTGTTTTCTTCAACGTTTGTATTAGTTGTTCTTTGCAGCTTGCTAGACTTTTGGAAGAATTCAACACCATTTAGGTTCAGTGTAATCATTCAAAATGTTTTTATTAAGGCTTAAATGAGGAAAATATTTGGCAAAGGGATGGACTTTATCCAAAGTGTAATGCTTCATTCTTTCATGAGAGTCTGAATACACTGCAACAATATTATGAGGCACCAGAAATATGGGAAGAAGCTGCCAAATGGTACTGGAAGGAGAGCCATATACTTGGGATTAGTGCGCTTTTCATTATGTATTTCCAGCTATTGCACTCAGAAAAACATCGAATAGGTAGACTATACTGCATCTCCTCAGGGTGGGCTTGAAAAGATGGCAGCTGGAGTCTTTTAGAGTGTTTCATGATTAAGACTATTATCTGAAGTATTTTATGGTTTGGCTTCCCATTGCACTGTTGAAAATTTCATAGTGAGGTCATCCTGAGTCTCCTCTTGACCAACTTAAAACAGCTGAGGAGAAATACTTAATTGTTTATACCTAATGTTTGCTTTTTCATACTTGTAAGAGTGGGCAGAATCCTTGGCTGACCTTAAGATGCTATGGTGGTGAGTATTTGTATGAACTTTATTTGCCTTTTTTCTTTTCCAGACTGATTTCACCCTCAAATTTTGTCTTTGTCTCAGATTGCAAAGCCTATGCCAGAGCCTGCATAGTTTCTGCAGAGTTACACTGCAGATGGTGCTGTGTCCAGGATAAAACGCAAACAAACATGGATGTTTTCAGCTGAAATACATTAATATTGTGCTCTCCACTTTTTATGATGAGTGGTCCTTCTGATCTTTTTGGTTGGTTCTACAAGAATCCAACAATATTGTAAAAACATATTGCAGAAAGTATTGTTACTGCTCTCACAGCACAGAACATTTTGCATGAATTACATGCTAATACCTGTATTACTCTCTTTTCTTAGTGTTAGAATTCATGTGCTTGGTAAAAGTTTTATTGTCTCTGTTCTATTCAAATAACGCTACACAAGGAACAATATCTTCTGTGCAGTTGCCCTGTAGTTTATTTTGACTGTGCATATCAAATTTGGCTTGTGAATACAGTCTAAGGAAATGGCATAGATTGATTCCAAGTGATAAAGATGAATGTTGCGTGCTTCATTTATAGCAAGGCCATCCAAATATAGTCTCAGAGTTGTGAAAACATCCCATGCTTGAGAAGTCTTGAATTTTGGATCGATCAAGGCTGTGGGCAAGTTTCAGGCACTAACAGGCTGGAATTCAGGTCTATACCTTTAGATTCACTGAATATTGAGTGTTGTGAACAGATTTGCAATACATTGACAATGTGCGTAGTACTCTTGTTTAATAAAACGGAGGAGTGATAGGGATGTTCCTTAGAGCTTATTCTACTTTGAAAATCTGCCTAACATTCTCTCAGAGTTTTTCTTAGCATTCATTTTGTATTCATGACACCCATTTATCATTTTCATCTCTGTCTGCTATACATTTAGGAGTCTTAATGATTTTCTTTTGTTCTAAGGAAGACATTTTGCCAGCTTTTTGTATACTTCAGGAGTTAGGATGTAGTTGAAGATTTACATTTGGAGAAATGTTAAATTACCTGTAATGATCATATTTCAAATGAAGTATTGAAAGGTTTTACCCTCACTTAGGCTTGTTGCAAGACACTATTTTCAATTTTTAACATTACTGTTGTCCCTGCAGGCCTAGATTAAAAGAAAGTGAGGGCTAGAGGCTAGGTTGCTGACTTTTTCTTTTCTTTTTTTTTTTTTTTTAAAGTCCTACCAGTGGTGCATTGTGGTGCCCTCCGGTGGGATTTCTAAAAACATCATTATGTTTCTGTCCATTTTGAGAATGACCCCTTGAGTCTATTGATAGGTGCATGCATGCTGGTATGTAACTCAGTACTGAACCATTCATTTCTGTTTAATAATCACATTTTGTTTGAGAAATCAAGAAATTGTCAAGATGGAAGTAAGGAGCCAAACGTTACTCATTTTGCCATGACAGAGATTTTATCTTTTGTCCCTCCCTCCTTGCTGCTCTTGCAAATACAGCTCTCTGAATTACTGAATGTAAAAATAATATCCTTTTCTTTGCAACCCTGGCACAGCAAAACACAATAGGAGAAGTTAAAGACAGGATTTCAGTCTTATCTCCGTGTTTCCTAACTACTGCTGGTTTGACTTCAGTTCCTACTCTTGTTATTCATACTGTTTTTATTGCAGTGTATTTAATTGTCTCTCTTTGTTCTGATCAATCCTCCATTAAATGGGTAAATAAGAAAAGAAAGAGGGTACATAATCAAATTACCAGAAGTAATTGGTCAGTCCAAGCATTACTGGAACTTCATAATGAGCAGAAAGAACGGGGCTTTGATATCAGAGTCCTAAAGGCCAAGCCTTTAAAACTGACAACACAAACACATTGCTACATTGGCACATTTTTTGTGAATTTAAATTACAAATTATTGTGTATAATCAGAATCAGAGCAACTGAAAAATCATAAAGCATGGATAGACTTTATTAATTTTGGATACAAATGACAGACATTAGACAAGCTTAGAAGTCTGACAGACTAGGAGAATCTTAATATTAGACAAATGCAAGATAAAATGAGAACTTCTGGATTTTTTTTTTCTTTCATAGTAGTGGGAACAGTACACAAACTAGTAAGCAGCAAACCATATACATTAGAATAAAATGTAGAAGTCTGCAGTAAGGGAGCTTATTTAGGAAACAGGAAAGTTTAAAGACTGTACATTAAACGGCCAACAGGATATGGTATATTAAACAGGGGACTGTGGGTTGCTCTGGGAATTGGGAATCAGACACTAAAGTTTTTCAGTGCTCAATTGCCATTTTAATACGTTTACCACTTTGCAGACTAGAATGTGAATTGTTCTTGTTCCACTTCATAGTGAATAAATACAATTAAAAAGACAACCTGCTTTCTTCCTTAGCACTTATCTGTTAATGTACTACCAATTTTAGAAGGAAAATTAATTGCTTAATCAGATAGGTGTCAGTAACTCCAACCTATACAGAAATACAGAATTTGATTTTTTATTTTTATTTTCCCTTTTCTCTTTCTGCCAAATCAATTGGGGGAGAATGGATGAAGAGTAAAGAAAAGGTAGCATGACTGTTAACAAACTAAACCCTGCTCTGTGGAATTCATTTGTATAAAAGGCCATTTTTATAGATTTGTGCCACTTACAGGATTCTATGTGTCAAGTTCAGTAAGATCCGTATGGCAGGAGGAATAAATAAAGGTTCTCATTAAGAGTACACTAAACTTGGCCAATGCTACAATAAACAGTAGTGGTGCAGTGGGGTATTGCAGCTTCATTTTCACCTGGGCGTCAGATTGACTCTGTCAACTAGTTCCCTGTTAAGACCCAGTTTACTTGGGCTACATAAAAACTTGAATGTGACGCTAATATTCTGTTGAACTCTATCTTCAGGGAACAGTAATTTCTACTCATCAATGACATCTTGAATTTGAAAATTAAAGAAATTGTTGAGATGGAGACTTTTGGACAAATTCATCATGGATAACCCATGAGAAGGCTTTTAGTGTCTGTGCTTCTTTTACTGCTGTCCGGTATAAATTTTGTGTGTGCAGTTAGGATTTACAATCCAATTCAGGTATTCTCAATCCACTGTACCCCAAGTAATTTCAGGGGATCTACTAGGATTGTATCTAAAATAGACACTACATTACCATGATATGTAATGGTAGCAAAATTTGGCCTCAAATTGAAATCTATTAAATTCAAAAATATTCTTGCAAAAATGCAAACATCCCATATTTACAGTTGTATAAAATTCTGCCATAGCTTTGTCATGTGTGTGTATGTATAAGTAGAGTAGAAAGTGCTGTACTAGTTCATCTTGTGGATCATTCCCAAATAAGACTTCATATTCAAAGCATTTTAAGTAATTTTGCTTTGTATTTTCTGTAGTAAATTAAGGAGCCTAGTAGGTTTTCAACATAAAGAGAAGGTTGCTGCAGTTTTTCTGCAATATAACAGGAGTTATGTTTGTTAATATACCTTGGAAGCATTTAAATTCTAATCACACAGACGAAAGGAAATTTCAAGTAATGGCAAGTAAATTTAAATTACACAACAGTAAAGACTTTCATACCTTTGAAAATATTTCAGCACAGGCTTTTTTTTTCACTCACTTTGATTATCCATGATCACAGCAGCAGAATTCTGTTGCTGTTGCCATAATTTCTAAAGCATAACTGTGCTAACATGAAATATGTATATATAGGTACATTTGCCAACTTGTTTTAATTTTTTCATTCGCTTTCCACCTCACGTACTGGGAGGGGCTGCTGATCAGTACACTGGCTGAAGGAAAATGCAGAATTGTTGCAGGAGAAAATGGAAATATGCAGGCAACATTTGCAGGAAAACTAAGCTTTTTTACTGTGGCTTCAGAGTGAAGAAAATGAGGTTTCTATCCCATAAAACCTGCCTCTTAGACCTCTGGGATTCCTCAGTACGCTAGCCAGCATTTGCTGGCCATGCACTTGCAAGTGTCTCACAAGTACTGCGTAAGAGGGTATTTTTATGCCACATAAACTTGCCAGCTTTGCACCCATTGAACATTACTCTGGATCGGGCCTCACAAGCTGTGTATGTCTAGTAATCGAATTCTGATAGCTTGGCTCCTCCTGCAAGCCGGGTCTTGGCTAAGATAAAAAGCTGCAATACAAGATACTTAGTGACCGTGGAAGGGAGGAAGATTCTGTCCAAGGAAGCATTTTCCTACCCTTCTCCAGCTTGATGCCTTCCTGTCATGAGACTTTCCACCTCTTCAGCACCACCTGCTTATTGTAAAAATGAGAAGGGGCAACTAAGCACCACTGTGACCAAAAATAGAATTCCCCAATTTTTTTTATTGCCGTGTTTAACCTCTGCTTTTTTAATCATATGCACAGCAGGAGAAAGGGGGATGTGCTTTAACAACTTGTCAGGTATTAAGCAGTGCAAATTTTTAGCTAGAAATCATGCTATCAGTTGGAAGTAAACAATAAGGCCACATATATTTAATTTTTAATAAATTTTCAGTTATGCTATTCTTTTAATTACATTAATCAGACAGGCTCCAACACTGCAAGCCTTAGGGCTTGAAGTGCAATTTCAGTGCTTTGTAATAAATTTGCCGAACTTTGGAAAAAGATGAAATGGCTTAATATTAAACATTTGCTTGATTTAAATTTTACTAACCCATGCACTTTATAATACATTTTTTTCAGTGCAATGTACTGCCACAGCAGAATGATCATAATAGTAATTGTGAGTAAGCGTTCCTTTTGCACACAGGTTTTGCTTATAAACTAGATGAATAAAGGGGCCTGGAGTATCGAGGGAATGCTAAAGATCTACAGAGCCTTTCACTTCAAGGTCATTGGTTCAAGCACGCATCATTAAAGACAGAAAGTTAACATCTGACTGCTGCTTCATAATATACATGAAATGAGTTAGTGGTGTAGGTGGAGACAAGGAAAGAATACAACCAGTTTAACAACAAGAAAGGAGGTAGGACTAATGCATAGGTCCAAAAAAGAGGAGGAATCAGGAGATACCCAATTTACCAGGCTCCTGTCTTCCCCTGCATGCAGTCCTAAGGGCTGTATTCATTCTTCAGTCTGGAAAGGTTAGAAAGGTTGTAGCCACTCTGCTTGGTCTCATTTGATGTCATAAGCTTAATTGAGTTGAGCTGGGTAAATACTAGGTCAGAAAGGATCCAAGGAAAATTCAGGTACAGGATGGCTTGATGATGAAGTAATAGCGAACCTGGTTTGATGCTGCTAGGGCACTGCACAACAGGCTCTTTGAAGGAAGCTGCAGAACTGATAGCCTGACCACTTGTCATTACCTCAAGCATATAAATCACAAGCAGAAAACTGTTGGCCACGGTGTCCTCATGACTGCCTTCCAAGTGAGTAATTACAGCCTGCCAATGTTAATTCCCCAGTAAAGTTAATCGAATGAGGTACTCTCTCTTTTGATCAGTTGTGCAGCATTATTGTTGTTTAAGGCTTTTTTATAGTTGCTTTTCAGTGATGTGAGACCTCTGAGAAGATTAGGTGTGTTTAGAGGAAGGAGTGTGTGTAACATGGCAATGATTTTTATTAGCCATTTCATATTTAGTTGTCAAAATGAAGTAAATTGCTTCTTTCTACTGTTGTAAAAAGTGCATTATTTTTCCCTTTTGTTCTCTGAACCACTGAGATTTTAAAGGGTACTGTTTGGCAGCTATCTTTTCTCTTCCTTTGGTCTTGCTGTTGTCATTGTTTGTTTTGAAATCTGGGCTAAGACTTGACCCAAGGATGCCTTTGCTGAATGTACATGGTTTTTAGTGAAACAAATTACTTCAACCATTGTAAAAGAGCCCTATGATGACTTCTTTCCATAGTGGCTTTAGTTATGAACATATACAAAAGTAAAAACAAAAAAAGTCTCACATAAATAGTTACTTTATTAATAAGCTCTCTTAAAAACATTTTATGAGTAAGAAGGGAAATAAGGTGAGAAAGACCAGAGAAGGAGAAACTCAGCCTTCCAGACAAGGGGAAATACAAAGGAGTTTGTGGGGAAAAATATAGACATATGCAACCCCGGCTTGGTTTGGTTTGTTTCTCTTGCCCTTTAGCCCTTGTTACTTATATACTTAAAGTTTTTATACCATTGGAAGAGGCTTTAGTCACAGGTTCTTTATGGTTTTAATATGTGTATACATTGAAAATATTTAGTCATATTTTATATTTAACGTGGGATTTTCTTTTTATTCTCAACACTTGTCTGGAGCAGAAGGCATTTTCTGAAGACCTCTTACCCGTCTGAGCCATTGAATTAGTCTAATGTAGCAGTTGTTAATTTATAGGTGGTTTCACTTAATTGTAATGGGGAAATGCCACTGGAAGATTTTGTAATAGAATTTTATGAATGAAATTGTAGTTTACTTGTAAATAGGTATGTGATGCTCAGTGAAAGGATCTCTGGAACTTTCCTGAATTTTTTATTCAATAACCTTAGCCCATGTTTGTTTTTATGAGGAAAGTGAAGTTCCAAGTATTTAATTGAAGAGACTAGATGTCTTTTTGAGTTAATATGTCATAAGCTCCTTTATAAAAAACACATTTCAACCTCTAGGTGTTCACACATTGCAAGAGTATTATTCTTTTCATAAAAGATTCCATGTAAATTCACATCATAACTTTATTTTTGTCAGTGACAGTTTAAAACCCTAAAACCGGGGTGAAAAAAGGAAGGAGACAGAGGTCAAAAATGAGATATTTTTGCAGTAGTCAAGGGGGAAATGTGTATAGTATATGTCAGTGGTCTTCCTGAAAGAAAACATGATAACTAATCCTTCACTTTGCACCTTGGTTTTTTCACCTCCAAATTTGAATACAAAACTTTTTTGACATAAAAATCAATTAGGATTTAAAATTGTTGTCATCTCTGTAAAAAAGTGACACATATTTGAAGTAATTTTTTAAAAAAAATAATTCTTCAGTCACCAATTATGGCAACCTGCGATATTTAGTTGGAGGATTTTTAGAGTTTGAATGAAAAAAATGGATCCAACAGAACTTTTACATTTCAAAATATTAGTGCATCAGCTTTATTGGAAAAAGCTGAAATGGTCCAAATGACCACAGTAAAACAATTTGGACTACGATTCCCGGAATGCTCGTGAAGCTGACATGTCTACATGTTCTTAAAAAGTCATAATCCATCATTCTGATGCTAGATCGATGGATTATGACTTTCTGATGTCAGATCTGTGAATTAAGGCTTTTTTGAGTACAGCCTGCTATCCAATTATTGCCCCTATTCATATATTATAAATCATTATTCCTTCACCAGGTAGTCAGCAGTTTCTATTTCCTAATGTTTCAGAGCCTTCTTTTTTTAGCCATTGTGGTGCTCCCATTGAGCAATCAAAAATGGAGAGTGCTGACCTGAAAAATAAAGTTTCTATCACAGCAAATTGTTGAGGGAACAACATTCATTTCTAATTCTTGTAGTTTCTGTTGAAATAAAGGGAATTAGATTAGACTGAAACAAATCTCATCCCCTTCCTGCACAAACAAGCAATATAATAAATTAGCACAAAAGTTGTTGGCATGTACTGACTTCATTTTTAAGCGCTCATGCCTAAGTTTCTTAAAAATGCTTTCTTCTGATAAGTTAATTTTTTTTTTATATGAAGACAGATCGGCTTCTGATTTAAAGCTGAAATTTGCCAACGTGCCTACCTTAAGTGATTTGGTCTATTAGGTGCTGTTAAACTGAAGTTCCTTTGAATGAATTATTTATAGAGTAATAAACTTACTTCTAATGCAATGGAGTATATGATAAAAATAGAAAATGCTTTACTGTAACCAGTTTATGCGTGTCAAATCAAAATGCAACTTAAACAACTTTATTAAAAGATATTCAGGAAAAGAAGAGCTATTTTAGGATCTATCATGCATCCAGAGAAGTCATTAAATGAAATGTAATCATGCTATGTTGGAGGGTTATCTGAACAGATTTCTCAAGGTAAGGGAATTCAGGTCTAGTCCATATGTGGATGGAAAAAATCAATAGTATGATCTTGTTGTTTTTTATTTCATTTTGCTGTACTGATAGTTCTTCATTAGGATGCAGTTTTCACACTAGATGGCTGTGCGTAAAATATGTCCAGTCAGTACATTGCTAGTGGACTCGTAGTCAAAAAGGATGGTAATCAATGAAAGGGAGGGTGGTATAATGAATGTGGTAGAATTTGTCTTTTAATAACTATTTGTTCTAGCCCTGTGTCTGTTGTGAGAGAGCTGTCACAGAGCTGCCTTGTGCCTCAGTTTCTCCTTTATTTGAGCAGCCACGTGGATTCTAAAATCTGTGTCCCAAGGACTGTTTCTGTCGCATTTTTCTGGAAAACAGATTTGCGTATCTCGTGTTACCCCTGTTGCTATTCGGTCAAGGATGTTATCCGAAACCGCATGAGAAAGTTAACGTAGTATTTTGCATGTCCTGTCATTGAGTAGTCAGGGGGGTAATGCTTTAATATGCTGTAGTTTAATTCTTAAAGGAAGACATTGTCTTGGCATATTTATCTCATTTCTTATTGTTTATTTCAGGAGCTCAGGACACTAATGGCATCCTTGCTCTCACCTTCCTTTTCCTGGTATTTCTTTTACATTTTCAAATTTTGGCCATTAAAGCTTCCATGGTGCTGCAGAGTGTTAGAAAGAGCTGGTTTGTTGGGAGAGCACAGAAATAGCTATTCTGTGAATGCTTCTGGAGAAAACATGATTTCAAGGGCAAGTGCCAGCACAGCGATGGAACCACCAGCGGGGCTTCAATGCCTTGCTTTAGATAGATTTCCAACGTGATACAGCTTTAGAGCCCAGTTCTGCTGATGGCAAGTCTAGCGAAGCTCCTTCTGCCATCTGCGGAAGTAGGCTCCAACCCATTTTCAAATTTCCTGTTAAATGCAGTTGCCCACTAGATGGAGACATAATATTTTATACATTAGCGGATATACAGATGGTAATCAAACACACCAGCTGCTGTCTGCTCTTTCCAGGCACCTTGCCAATTTACTGGCAGTATGTTGACTGGGAAGCAGACAGTGACACACTTTGATCGAAAAGCTTGTATGATGATTTTTTTTGTTGTAATATTATTGTTTTTTTAAAAAATGATAAAAGAGATCAAGATGTGTATCTTGATCAAAGGGTACTGCTGTCTGCTTCCCCATCAGCAACTTCGAATTTATAGAAATCAGATTGCGTGGAAAGCAATCAGCAAAGGTTTGAGGTCTTTCTTGTTCTCACTGCCAAGAGATGCTGACAAGTGAGAAAATTAAAATCAGAGAAGGTAGGGAGAGAACTGGTAAAACACTGGTTGAAATATAATTATTTAAAGTTCACAATTTTAATAAGTTTAGGGCTATAAAAAAAATCTAGTTAAAGTGCTCAAATTGTCTATCACTTGTATTATAAGAGCACCTTAAGATCTTTCTCTGATGGAGGATGTTGCTTTGAGACTAATTTACCATTCAGAGACAAATATATCTGTTAAGATACTTGTTGTCACGGAGAAATAACCTGTCTCTGGTTTTGGGGCCAAGTTTTTCAAAGGTATCTCCTATCAGCTCTATTTCTTCCACATGGAGCTGTGCATCCAGTATGATTTATTAGGGTATACACATGATATAATGAACACCTGCAAAGAACACTTAAACCAGTCAGTCCTATAAATGTGAAGATAGTGTGTGCAGAGGGACTATACTGAAAATTTGCCTATTATATTTGGCGAGGTCTTTTCTCTTTAGGGTCTCTAGTAGGGTCTTTTTTCTTTTCAGCTCTTAGTATCAATTCCTTCTTTAAAAGCCATTTTTTGTTTTGGATTTTTTAGTCCTTCTACACTTAAACAACAATTAGCAGTTACAGATATATATATGTATGTATATATATAGATTGTGTCAGCTGGAGAAAGACTGTGTTTTGGTGCATAGGTGAATATTTCTGGCCAACATAAAAACACAAACCCAGTGGCAGTGGTGAGAGTTGCTTCACATTCTGCCAGATGTTAAAATCGAAATAAAGAATCATATGACAGAAAGACCTAGGATATGTGGCATTTTGTCTAGATGGAGCAAGGGATTATCAGAGGGAAATAGCCTGACGTAGATAAGGAAGTGAATAGGGCCTACCTCCAGAAGTCTTTAGAGTGCCATCTTTGATATGATCTTCGGATTATGAATCTATTGGAAAAGTAACTTAAAATCTTGATTTGGTGGCAAGAGATACTGTTGGAGCCACACTAGACATTCAGCTGCTTCATGCAGTCTGGCATGCTTGGCAGTTGGGGCCAAAGGGGAGTTTGAGACTAGAATAAATAAGTGTTACAGTTCAGCATTGCACTCTGCTACCGGAGTGGTGAAGATGGATCTGTTCAGCCTCACTGCCTCTCCTCGAGTGTGCAAGACATTCGACTCTGTTGTTAGCTACTTCCCATCGCTCCTGCTCTCTTCCTCTGCACATTGACCCATGCTTTTCCCTGAGCTGCTGAATGAGTCTTTCCTTCCACAGGACCAATTTAATTCCTGTGTCCCCATCCACCCCACCTTTCTCTCTATTGCCAGCTGAGCTTTCCAGCCATTAGTGATTTTTCTACCCTCTCCTCAACTTCTCTGCTTGGCAATCCAGACACATTTGATGTTCCTGATAGGTGTTTTCTTCTGAGGGTTAGATCGAAAGGCAGCAGCTTCAGAGCAGGCAATGTCATGTTTCTGGGTATAGCTGTGCATTCTGAAGAGAAGGTGCTGTTTGGCATTTGCTCCCTCTAGGTACTTACGATGTAGCTATTTAGGAAAGCTGCCAGGGAAAAGGTGCTGCTAAAAGGAATAAATAAATAAATCCCTTTGACATCATTGCTTCATTTTTTTCCATCAAAAGCCAACCATTACAGACATATTGTCTTTACCTCATTGGACAAACTCTGTGCAAACTTTGTGATCACATTGTCTTTGCCTATTCTTGTAGAACAGAATTTCTCAAAAAGACAAAACGCAGGGGAGTAGGGGAAAGCCTATAGTGTACAATTCAACGTGATACCCTTCGTGTTCACTTATTCTATGGCCAACTCAAGATTTTCACTTCAAAGTTCAAAGTGTTTGCTCTCAATCCTGACTTGTATTAAAATTCTGTATGATTGTGGAAACCTTCTTTGAACAAATGCCAGATTTTTCTTGGTTTTGTTACTTGTGTGGTAATTTTCTAAAAGATGACCTTAACTTAGAGTTTATAAGGGATAAGGAGTGTTGGTTTGTTGTTTTGGGTTTTTTTTAATTTGGAGCAAAATTACTCAGTAGAAATGCTTGTTTCTTCTCATCATTTGTTTAAACAAATTTTGAAATACCCCCATTTGATTACACGATTTGTCATGAACTTACTAACAAGTCAAAGCAGAATGAGATTTATACACTTTTTCACCAGAAACCATTTCATGCCCAAACAGAAATGGAAATGACTCTTTTTCTCAGAAACCTTCCAAGTCAAAGTGGGAGGAGATAATCTGTAAGGAGATGTTACCTTCTCAAAAACAACCTCACGTCATCCAAGGTGTGGTTGGCTTTGGCAGTTTACCAAGAGGAAACTTATTAGATTTCAAATCACCCATCAAGCCAAGCTATGGTGAAACAAAGCTTTGTTTAATTCTTGCATTCACCAGACTAACCCTGCCCCTATCCACAGCTGCATTTTTATTTAACGTGAATAACAGTATTATAAGATAGAGTTAAAACTAACCCCAGCATTCAAGGTGTGATCCAGTATAAACAGATTTATGAACATGTACTGTAATAAGGAGAGCCTGTTTACAATGGGATATGAAATTCAAGTGTGATATAAGGAAATGGTGGTTTCTTTTGACTAACAGGCTATGGTGAGAATACTGGAGATTCAAGTTATATAGAAACACAATTGTAAAGAAGTACTGATATCTTAGATTTGTGTGGTTTTTTGTGTGTACTGATGAAATACTCTGGTGCTAAAATAGACTAGTTTCACATAGAGAGGTGACTGAAAACTGTAACTCTGAAATTTGAGAGAAAAATTGGCTTACTTCTGCATTCTCAAATAGGAAAATGTGTGTTAATAACTTAATTTTGATGATAAAAACATGAAAAATAACTCCCTAAAATAGTGTCGAGTCAATTTTCTGATAAAGTAAATTTGTTTTCCCATTTGTGATTAAAATGACCTACAGTAAGATTTTTTTTTTTTAACTAGGTGTTAATTAAAAATATGGAAATGGATTTAAAAAACATTGCAATTCACAGTGGAAGAATTACCATAACTGATTTGTTCTCAGAGCCATGCCTGTTTTGAGATGTTTTTAAGATGTCTAAGTTACTGGTTGTTTTTCTGCATGATTGTTTCCAAAGCAAAATGTGATTCCAATAAAAACAGTAATTGAATTTACAGTCCACAGGACAAATCATTGTTTTAACAGAAACTTACACACTCAGGCAAAGACTTTATGTTTTAGGTCTAATAACAAAGAACACAAGCTCCCCATTTTTATGTGACCGTATATCCTGAAAAGTTTTCCATTGTAGCATATTTTAAAAAAATCTATATTGTAGTTTTAAAATTGTGTGAGCAATTTTTTTTCCCCTTAGCTCAGAATCAATATTCTTTAGGTTGTTTTTTTCTTTAATGCAACCTTTTAAATGTTAGAGCAGCTTTTTTCTGTAGCATCAGCTAGGAGTGAATCAATATAGACAAGCCTATTCACATCTAATGCACCTGATGACTGAGAGGAGTTTAGAGAGCTTGTTCCTTTGTCATTTGGTGGTGCGGGAACGAAGAGAGTACGGGGCAGTTGTGTGAGAGGCTTGTCCATGACCAGTCTTGCATGGAGAAAATGCTGGTTTCAGAGGAAATGGATAGGAAGGGAAGGCTGTTCAAGAGTGGCGGCAGACAAAGGCGGGAGGTGGGACCTCTGTCCAACTTGAGGCAGTGATTACACATTACCGTATCAACAGCAAAAGATTATTTCTCTGCTCTCAGACTTTCTCAGCAGGACCTCCCAATCACTTCTTGGATCCTTTTTGTTTCAAAAGTTTCTTTTAAAGTTTTCCTAGTTTTTGGGGAATCTTCTTGGTGCCTTTCTTTCATGTACATTGTGCTCATGTTTAGATAAAGCCTGAAGACTGTGCTTACTGAACCAAGAGAAATCTGGTGAGGTAACACACAGCTCCCTAGACACACGCCTGCTCTAACTGGTGTGTACACAGCGTGAGACATGCCAGAGACATATATGCTGGAGATAGGCATGTCTACATTAGCATTTTTTGGCAGTCTTAAGGCTGACCTAAAGCCCTGTGGAACAGTAATAGTTGGTGAGACATTGCTGCATCTCGGATGTAACACCTGGAAAAAACAGCTCAGGATAGTGCCAACAGCCGTCTGACTTTTACCATACGCGCTCGGGGCTGCAGGAGGAATGTGTGGTGCTGTTAATCCCCACGGAATTTCTACAGTTGTCCTTTGAATAAAAAAGGGAATATTTCATATTTCCCAGCACCAGGCAAACTGAGGAGCCTGAGTGAAGAACCCAGCTTTGCTAGGTTCCCTATACTGTCAGTGGGAGAGGTAACAACAGGCTGTGGTTGCTGTGGTCTAGGGCAGGTATATTAAGCAATTCTTAAGTTCTTAATTTATCTTAGTTGCTCTGACTTCCTCAGGAGATGCAGTCTTCTTTGCACTTACTACAAGGAGGGGTTTAGGGGGTTGACAAAGCCCCTAAAGCAGGTGTGATGAATACCATCCCCCTAAGCAATTTAATTCTTATAGGCCATTTTGTTGCTAAAAGCACCTGCTCTCATGCAAATTGATTTTCTGAGAGTATGAGACTGCAGCAAGTCTTTATAAAATGTATGAAGCCTCCTCCCAGAAAGAGGTACCAAAATGCACCTGGCCAAGTATGCTTTCACATTTTTATCATAATGTTTTCAGCATTCATATCAGATCTTTCCTGATTAAATGATTCGGAAAAAGAGATGTACGACAAGGAAATGTAAAGCTCTGGCCTGATAAGGTGTATGCCAGCAACATATTAGACTGCCTGTTGTGCATTGGGTTCAACAAAACTTACTTTAATGGTTTTCTAATGTGATCACATGACTAATTAAAAAAACCCTTACTTTTTTTTAGTATTTGTAGATCCAGCTAGGTGGTTACTGTGGGAAAGGTTCTTGTGGGTTTTTGGGGTTCTTTAATGGCTTTAGATCCCTGTTGAGTATAACTGTACAGCCAGAATAGGAGCTGCCTGCTCTCTGCTTGTTTGATGGGTGCCCTTGAAGTGGAAAGGGGAGCTGGCACTTTGAAGAGTCCTGACATGCAAGAGTTGCACTTTCAGGTACTAAAAAAAAAAAAAAGTCCTTCACCCCTCCTCAAAATCTGTATGCATTGTTTTTAAAAGGGTTTTGTTCACCTCAAGCACTTAAAATGGTGAGACAGATCCCAAAAAATCATGAGACTTGGTTAAAAATAATTGTTGTTTGGTTCCTTTTGCTTGCAGTCTAGTCTTTGAGCTTTCAAGATTTATGTTTTCAATCTTTCCTCTGCAACCATAAGAGCTAGATACTAACTTTATTTTTAAATGAAAGCTGAGATTCTCTTGTAATCCCATAACTCTAGGAGATTTGGCAATGCTAAACACAATGTGAATTTAGAGCGACCATTCCAAGGTGAATCATTTAGTGATGTGCCCTCCGCATGAAAGCAAGCTGGGGATTTTTTTCTTTTGGATGTCTCTTATTTTGTCTTTCTAAATAATCTGCAAATTGGCAGTAATAATTGGAAGCTTGGTAAAGTAGATGTAGATGACTGCAGCCCAGTAAAATCAGTATTTTTTTTTTTCTGGTACGTTAGGATATTCTTACAGAATCTAGGTATTAAGGGCATTCTGCATTAAGATATCTAGAGAAGGAAGGCTTTGGTTGTTTTTGTAGAAGCACCCTTTTCTACTCAGTCGAGCATTAAAATTGGCAGCAGTTCCTGGAGTAGCAAGAAAATCTTGGTTGTTGCCCTCATATAGTTACTGAAAACAGTAAGAGAATATGTAAAAGCTTTAACTCCAAGGAAAGATATTTATAACTGTGACAGCGTGTTTCCTTACAATAATTTATGGGCAAAATGTAGGAAAGGAGGAACACAAGCTATAAATAATATTCCATATGTAAACATAATGGCAGTAGCAAATTCTTTTTATTTAAAAATTAATATTGATGTTCATTAATATAAATTACCACATTTCAGATGACTCTGATGTCCTTGAGGCCAGATGTCACTGACTGATTTACAGCTTCCTGGGGGGAGGAGTAGATCCTGTTTTGTCAATGTAGGCACTAAATTGCTTCAGATAGCTATTTTGGACTAGATTAATTACTGATGTATTGTCAACAAAGTTGATTCACATCTCAGCTCAGAAACATGGAAAACTCTCTTTAAAACTTATTAACTTGAATTGTGAAGTGCGGGAAAAAGAGCATAAAATATACCTTTGACTTAGTGAACTTTTGCCTCATTTAAGGAATAGTGGTTTGAAAACTCCTGCCTGGGAACATGCACACAGAATTTCCATGTACATCATTAGCAACTGGGGAGCATACTTCAGAGGCCAAGTTTAGTCCCTCATTGATCTTAATTCTACTTTAAATATTAATACAAGCGTGTACAGTGAAGGCGTTCGGAAGGAAGCTCTGCCATCTTAATCACACTGCACAGATCATATATGTGGATTAAGGTTTTGTGTGCTTCGTAATATCCTTTGGTCCTTTGGACCTCGTGTGTAGCATTGCTGCAAAATAGGATGGCAAATGTATTTGTAGAGCTATCAGCGGCCTCCCAGAAACCTCCTCACCTGTGAGAATGCTGGCGGGCAGTGCCGCAGAAGGCAAGTAGGGTGGATTTGTTGTGTTTGCATATGCTGGCGGGTTAAAGGGCGGCGGGGGGGCGGGGAAGGCAGGCTGGTTTGAGTCAGTGAGACAGTGCGTCTCTGTCTATTAGTTATTCATTCAAATTCAGCCACGTGAAGTAGAGGCAGCTAACAAACCGTATACTTGTAAATGCCTTTTATTCCAGCAACTGAAACTCAGGGCATTTGTAGGTGTGTAGCTGGGCATGCTTAGCATGAATGGCAAACTAATGTAAATCCTGTATTAAATATTTTGGTTCATAGCAAATCTCACATATGTAAGAGAGAAGTCTGTGCAGGTCTCTGGTAGCATAAGGTCCTTTCGCATACAATTAAAAACTACACAGATGATATGAATATAGGGAATAATACACAAAGAACACCCTTTTTTAAATGCATCTGTCATTCATATAAAATCAAATCCATATCCACTGAAAGGCCATTGAAAGGCTTTGGAAGATGTTACAAGGCTTTAGAAATGGTCCATGCTGAATGTGGGATATTTTTTCCAATCCTTATAAATAATTATTTTCCTATGTTTGGTAAGATTAGCTACAGAGAATTTATGTTAAGACTCTGTGGAGAGGAGTACAGAATTTCAGATAATATTAAGCTGAAAAGGTGGTTTAAAAATGTTTCTGTGACACAAAAGCCTTGTATCAAAGAGGCAAATACACCACCCCCTCAGTCTCTTTTCTCATTTATGAAATAAGTAAGCATAAACTATAAATTCTAATTTTCAGCAAGTATGTTAGTAAACCCAAACTGACCTTGACCTTAGCTTTGCTAATTTCCAAACTCTGATATTTATTCCCCGAGTAGATTGTTTCCCTTCGTACCACATACATAAATACTGCAAACCTTTCCAATGACTTGAATTAGAGTGTAAGTAAATAGCTGGGTTTAATCTATGTAATATTTTGAGAGCAGACGTTCTGTGCTATGACTATTAAGATGTACCCAGCAGCCATTTGTATAATACTAAAACCTCTTACATATATTATTAAAAGTAATGCTATCAGCCAGGACTTGTTTTATGCCACAGAGACTTAAATAATAAAATACAGTGTGGATAAAATCTGCAATAATAATAACTTAAGCAAAATTAATTTAAGTAACAGATAACATCTGGGGGGAAATGTAATGGTATATTGGTAAGTTATGCAAAGCTAATTTTATAATAACTACCACATCTGTGGAACTCGTTTATTAGAACGCTTTACCAATCTCCTTTCCTGCCATTATTCCGTTTTAGAAATTTTCCTGCATACTATTTTATTGTCTTTGCTCTGCCTACATTTGTAAAAAGGTAATTTGCTAGCTCTCAACAAGTATGTGGGTTATGTACAGAACAACGTGACGCTTTTTATACTTACCTCTCTTTATGCACACTTTTACTAGAAAGAATTCCA
Source organism: Pygoscelis adeliae (assembly GCF_000699105.1). Lineage (NCBI taxonomy): Eukaryota > Metazoa > Chordata > Aves > Sphenisciformes > Spheniscidae > Pygoscelis > Pygoscelis adeliae. The sequence goes on along the minus strand of NW_008824986.1, from coordinate 4,404,274 downwards.
GAGAAAAATTGTGGCATGGGGCTGTACATTGAGAGCAATGTTTGAACACCAGCTACGGTCCTCAGCTGTGACTACGCCGAGGCTTGATGCAACTGGGGTGGGAAAGTAGAGGTGACGCTGAATGATATTTCACCCATTAGCCTCTGCTGAATGTTGGAGCAGCCTCTAGCCTGCTCTAATTTGTCCAGATTCAAGTGGCCTTTTGGCACCCCACCGCACCTAGGAATTAGTAAGAGTATTGCATTTAACTTCTGCTCCCTCCAGTCTCTTTTGGAGCATCCTTTTATCTGCAGCTGACACTGATACGCCCTCTGCATTTGTGCAACTGCCTTACGATTTCTTTATGTTTGAATTCTCGTGGACCCATTGGACCGCAATGTGCAGGAAAATACTGCCAATTAATTTTAAGGCATTATCATCTTGCCAAACTGTTTCTCACATTTCGATAGTTATATTGATTCAAGAGGACACTTTGAGTAATACATCTTTGTCATAGTGAATAATGCTCACATAATGACAAATCTTCAGGAATTAAAAAAAGGAGGATGAATTTTTTAATGTAGGTCAGTGGAAGTAATTCACCATAAATTTACTCAGACTTCAGAAACTAGCAACATTTTTTAAAGCCACTGTAACTGTATAAAACTTACTGTGTCTCCTTCTCTGTTTTTAAATAGATTTTACTACAGAGCCATTGGTGCTATTAAACATGAGGTTTTGTTCAAAGGAAATACAAAGACTTAATTGTATTTTTTAAAGGAAAGTATTGCATCAGAAGGATTCATTTAAATACGTTTGTTGGCTTCGGGCTCTCACCACAATTCATTCATTCTAATTTTCCCCTGGACTTGTTAAGGACACAATGTATAGGAAGGAGCAATGCAGAATGGCATTTTTAGGTCACTATATTTTGGCTGTAAACTGTAGTACTGCTCACAAACTTATTATTACTTAACAAAATACTTCATATTCTACATTGAAGTTTCACAGTCTTAAAAAAACTTTTGGCTGAATGTTGAGACTATTATGGCTCATTAAAGAGACTGGTTCTGCTGTAATTTAGTTATTTCCTAATGATCCAAGGGTTATTATTAGACACGGAACAGATGAGTAAAGAATGGCTCTCTTTAAAAAGATGCAGAGAAGTAAAAATATTATTCTAAAACAGAACCTCTGAAAATCTTATCCATGCTACAAAAATGTATTTGATCAGCCAGGAATTGATTTTAAAAACCTGGTCTAGTTTTTTACATTATTTCATTTTTTGAAATTTGGACCGGAGGGAATAAATGGAATAATGATTTAATCTAAATAAAAAAAAAAAATATTTTGAGTGAATAGTTAACTAACCAGAAAAATGTTATTTTAAAGAAGCAGAAAGTAATTGTGAATTCTCATCCAATTCAGCTAATATTTTTAATAAGAAAATATAAGGTAAGAAATCAGAGAAAATGGAAATATTTGCTAAATCAAAAGAGCTCTAGTTTAAAAAAAAAATAGAACTTGAAAACAAAGCTTCTTTTCATTTTAGAAAGAATAACATTTAGCTGAACTTAAGGTTTTTTCATTTTGATGCAAAACCTAAACTTTCTGACTGTTCCTTTTGTGAGTCTGTAGGCACTAGCACAGTGCTGTAAAATTTGAGTCACAAGTGATACAAGGAAATGCTTCTATAAAATATGGCTTTCTCCTCACTTAAACTCTGGAAATCTTTCTGTCAGCCTTTTGGGTTCTTATAAACATGCGCTAATACTGTCTACCTTTTTTAGCGAGCTCACACATGACAGGGAATCTTGAAGATAACGACAGAGTCCAAACATGACTTCTGAAAAGCTTTTAGGACTACAAAAGATATTTTTAATGCAATAAAGTATAATGGCGAGGTCTCACTCTTTATTTTCAATTTTTGCTATCACTTTTGCAAATGTATAGAACCTTTAATATTTTCAGCATGTTTAATTGTAGCAAGTAACTAAATAAACCAAATATCAACCTAGCTATGATTTCAAAGGTATGAGGAAATTAGTTTCTGGGAGCTGCAGTTACCCAGATGTGAATTAATGCAGCTGACTTACACCATCCAAGCAAAATCATGTTTATAGTAGCTGACTCAGAACTGGAACATCTGCCTGGCGTTCTTTGTGGGCACTTCCCGTTGTAGAGGCCCCAAACATAGCATTTTAGTATTATACCTTGTTCATTCAAAAATGCCTTTTGTCACCCTATTTGGCATGTATGTTCTGTCATCCATTTTTTAAAAAAACACCACAAAACCTTTCCCTTTAGAGGACGCAGGGCCGCCTCCTGCATCACTTGTGAGAGCCTGAGCAAGAACTAAGTGCTGCATCCAGCTACTCCTGGGGGGGAGGAAAGTCATTTCCTTGTCAGAGCATTCCTGGAGCCGCAGTTCACATGCCAGCAGAACACCAGTGTGGTTCCCGTGTTCACAGGAAAGAGAAATGGGAGCAAGTTGATGAAGCAGCAAAACTTGGACTGTTAGCAATTCTTAAATTATAGTCACACATGAAAATACTTTTCCTAGGGCCTTATTTGATGCAGTGTCACTACAACTTTACTCCAGCGAACTCCTTTGAAAGAATACCCTGGTCAGCTGGGGCCCTTCATTCCAAAACGCAACAAGGTCCCTGTTCAGAAGTGACAAATTTACGTTGGGAAGACTGCATGTTGCCCAAACTCTGTGTTTTCTAAACTTAATTATCCACATGAGTAAGAAGCTGTAGTGTTATGAAATTATGAAAATCATCTGTTCTTTCCAAGTATTATAAAGAGGGCCCCTTGAGATGCAGCTAGAAATTAAAGCTGATCTATAATAATTTTCAGTATGCTTTCCAGTTCTGAGCACCTGGATAGTAACAAAAAAGGTATTGTTTTTGTTGTTTGCCAGCCATTTCATTTCCATTTAAAAAAATTTGCAATAAACCTCTGAGCAATAATTAAACCTGAATTACTACTTTTTTTTTTTTTTTAATACTGCCAGTATGTGATTGAACTTGCCCAACCTGCAGTTCCCCCCTTCCCTGCTCTGCTGGAAGAAGATGTACCTTCGGATATCTATTCGTCATTCATAGTATCACCAACAGCTGCAGAGACAGAATCTAAGGTATAGAGTTTTCTTCCTTTTTTAAAAAGCTGTTTTTCTATGAGTCTCCTACTTCATTTATCCCCATTGGAGCCCAGTCGCTAATGATATTTATTCCCTAAAATATAGCATGCATTCTCTTCTAAGATTGAATGAAGTTGCTTTTAATGCATTAATCGGTCAACAGAGGACATTTGAGTCAGCACCTCTGGGCAATCTCCCCACGTGACTTCATAACCTCAGGATCTGCCTGGCCTGGGCAGTGAAAGAGAGACGCTGACAGTCTCTGTCAGAGCAGGAGTTCTTAAAAGCAGGCTTCGTGTATTGTTGCACGTCTTTGGGCTGATGCTGTTTGGTCTTGGAGAGAGCAGAGGATCTTCTAACTCACGTATTTATTGTGGTTGGTTGCTGCTAGGGGTCTGATGAAGAGGGTTACCTGGAAGACCCCTGTCCAGAGGTAGAGTCCTTTGAGGCAGATGCTGTGGCTGGCATCGCTGCTGAAGATCAGAAGTCCGCAGTGGGTGAAATCCCAAAAGAAATTATTGGCAACCTTGAGGTACTATTACTAGGAAGCAATTCACTAATTCTGTCTATGGTTAATTAGCTAGCTCAGCCTTAATGAATATAAACTGTATTCAGGCTAAAGCTGGCAAAAAGCACATCCATATGCTGTAAAAATGTGAATTAGCCTCTATAAATAACTCCTAGTTTAGTCAGCTTACATGTGATAAGATAAAAAATATTCAGTAATATAACAACATATATCTTCAGCATTACTATGTGTTAAGAAACATGGGCCAAATCTTGCTCTCAGTGATGTCAGTGATAAAATTCCTTTTCAGGGGTTCAGGATCAGCTGCTGTGATGGAGCATATGCAATGTGTGCTTAATATACATTGTTAGATGCATCTATGTTACACATCCTTCAATCTGTGTAAGAAATAACACATTTATGCCAATTTTAGACTTCAGTTGGTAGGGGCATAACTATGCAAGAGTTGCCTTAATGGAACAGATCAGGTTTCAGTATGTGGTCTGCAGACTCTGAGGAGTCCATGAGTTCTTTCTATGGGGTTCATGAAAGGGAAGGAAGCTATTGTCAGTGGACTTAAATTTGTTGTAGGGTGATCTGCTTCATTACAGGGAGGTCTATAAATGGAAACATGTGGAAAGCCAGCAGAGTAGATCATTGTTATTTTGTAAACTGCTCCCTCAAGCATATGAAATTATTGAAAGCAAACCAGCTAGTACTCAGTTCCAGCCAGGAACTGGTGGAATTTTGTCTTGTTTGCAACAACCAGGTGGCATTAGGCACTTTAAACTTTTGATGCAGCACATTGGACATTGTTGACCAGGCAGCAGTTTATTAAATATCTAATATTGTCTGAAAATAGTGTGATACTGATAAATTGCTTTACATAGGTTATGTATGAATGGGGAATATAAATTGGAATAATGATGCCATCATTAGATCTACCTATTTGATTTCATACTCCATTTCAAAATGTATTTAGAAACAGGAGAGAACCTGGCCTATGTTGTCTTATTCCTGGCCCTGCCTACAGAAAACATGAAATGCCTGTTTTTCACTTCACCTTGATTTCATTAGCATCAGTCTAAGAGCTTTTTTTCTTCACAAAAACTGCACAGACTAGAAAAATGCTTTTTTTTTCCTTCTTTTGCAACTCTGCTTATATACACAGAAAATAATTTACTTTTAGTTTTTAAAAGTCCTCCACCGATGTATCACCTGATTTCTCAGTTTGTTGACCTCTGAGGTAATCTTATCATTAGGTTTTTACCTGATACATGGTCAAACTCATACCATTTTGTTGTTATGTGTGAACTGTGATTTCCCAATCTGCATTACATCTCCAGGGAACATGAGGCATCTCTTGTTGTAGCTAAGTCTAGAAAATAACTTTTAGTCTGAAGTCACAGTGCTGACACTCAGTGATCACAACAGCAGCCACAGTGAGTATGGTGGCAGCTGATTTGCACTGAAGGTAGAATCAGAGAAATAGGGATATAAAAACTGAAGAAGAGGCAGCTGGGGTGGCTGAGAGATGATTAGCCTGGAGGATCAGTGTTCCACAGCAAAGCAGCTAAGTATACATATAATGTAAAGGGATAGGGACATATTTGTTGATACTTGAGGATGGATTGAATATGGTGAAGGCCATCTCTAAAAGATACAAAGCTGAGATAAAAATTCCAGCTTTTTGGTGCTAATCTGAGCTACTGAGAACTTTGAGAACACTTTGGCTGTGGTTATCCATTGATAGGTTGCAGTGTAGCACTAGCAGGGATTTCCAGGACTGGCAAGCCAGAAAGTTCCTAAAATGGCAAGTTACTGCAAGCTTTTCTGGGCCAAATCCATTTGCTTTATCAAAATTACATGAAGTCCATTAGAACGTAACTCTAAGTTTTGGATCAGTTTATGTGGAGTCTGTAAAGGACCTTTGAGCCTGTTCCAGTTTTTTGAACAAAACTTTGTGACTCTTGGAAAGACTGTCATTGTACTCCTTCCATTTCTTATGTATTTTTGCAGTGATGAATGCTTATATTGAGAAATATACATAAATTCCCCATAAACCCCCAGTATTTGTGGTCTTTTTTCCAGTGATCCCCCATTTCCAAATGCTATAGAATTAAAGACTGCCATGCATTATCACTGCCAAAGATTTCACTAAAATATGTCACGACCCTTGCACCATCCCCACAAATGTTACTTTGCAAATCAAACACTCAGTGTCTACAGCAGTCTGGATTTCCAGAATGAGATACACATTCATAATTGTGTTTGTAATGAACATGACAAGCAACATCACAGAAATATGTTTTTTTATTGTTCGTGTTCAGTAATGCTTTCTAATTCCATCAGTGATTCAATAAAATGTACTACACTAGAGAACAAACATCTGCAGCAAAGGAAAACAGTGGCAACAACCAAATCCCAAAGCAATTTTTCTGATTTGGTGTTTATTGGTAAAGGCTGTCTGACAATACGGGCAAATTAGCCTATCTCCCAAGACAAGGTTACATGAGAAATGGCTGTCCCAGATCACTTCCTGTTCATGGCAGTCCTACCGTACATCGGGATTGTGCACAGTAAGATGATAAAGTGTTATCACGTAAGTACAGGCTGAAACACCATTATGTCTGCAAAACAGGAAGGTGTGTAGGATAGTGTCGGTCTTACTGCACTACAGTGTGTCAAAACCACAAAGACAATGTGCAGCCTAAGATAGCTTCATCATAACCACTCTTTTCTTCTGATTTTCTTTACAGGCAGAGATAAATGAAAAGCTGCAAATGCAAGAAGAAGCTTATACTTTGAGAACAGAAAAATTAAAAAGTCCTAAATAGCCAGATAAGAAAGGTGATGTTGAATTTTACAGAAATTGGGCAGTAGGGGATGGTGTGCAGAGAAGACTGGCTCCCTGCCTGAACGTAATTGGTTTTGTATAAAGGAAAATGGTTCTGTTAACATTTACCTAGAAACAGTTCATCCCAGTTCCTCAAATTTACTGTGTTCTGCCAGTGTTTTTATTTAGTTTAGACTTAAGTAGAAGATTATAAACAGAAGGCTATGTAATTAAAACATGTTGAAGTTCAGTTTATTTCTGAATAGAAATCCTAATGTTAAAAAAATCGCTGTAGTTTCATTCTCTTTCCTTTTTCCAGTTGAGAAATATGTAACAGTTTCTGCTTTACACCTATGGCATTTTTCAGGAAATTTTGCTAGAAGGAGAACACAGAGAGAGAAAACATCATTTTGAGGCACTGCAGATACAATAGGAGAGAACTTAATAAACATGTAATTACACACTTTTCACTGTAGTTATTCATTAATAATCATAGAACAGTTTGGGTTGGAAGGAGCCTCTGAAGGTCATCTAGTCCAACCCCCCTGCCATGGGCAGGGGCATCTTCAACTAGATCGGGTTGCTCAGAGCCCCGTCCACCTGGACCTGGAATGTTTTCAGGGATGGGGCATCCACCACCTCTCTGGGCAACCTGTGCCAGTGTTTCACCACCCTCGGTGTAAAAAATTTCTTCCTTATATCTAGTCTAAATCTACCCCCCTTTAGTTTAAAGCCATTCCCCCTTGTCCTGTCGCAACAGGCCCTGCTAAAAAGTTTGCCGCCATCTTTTTTA
>NW_008824986.1:4394855-4395559 GCF_000699105.1 Pygoscelis adeliae | reverse complement strand
CTCCCAGTCCCTGCCTTTGCCTTCTGCGGCTTGGGCAGTGAGGCTCGAGCACTTGCCGGTGAAGACCGAGGCAAAAAGATATTTCATTTTCCATTGCTTCCTAAGCTTTAAAACAAATTTGATATCTTACACTTCTTTATTTCCACCATATTAAAATTGCATAAATGAAGAGTTTGCGCTTTTACAGCATTCCCAGGAAGAGTTCCTTGTGATTTCAGTGGAAATTTTTCTGGAATGCATGTAACCTTTCATCTGAGAATGTTTCCATATTTTGTCAGACATTATCGAAACGTTTCGAACTCAAAAGGAATCTAACCACATAAATGACCTCAGGAGAACCGGTTTACCCTCTATGTTTCAAAATCGTAGCCCATACAAATCGTCGTGTTACAGAACTCTCTGGCCTAGAAAGCATGTTGAATGCAAGTCATGCTTTCAAGCGTTAAGGCGGGATTGGATCACACGCTTAGTGGAATATTTGAGACATAAAATGTTTTATTCATTACCATTTCAGATTTGTTTCCCATTAAGTAAGAAGTAAGGTTTTGTTTCGTTTCATCCCTGCTTTTTTATGGTGACAGTGAAAAAGGTTTGTAGGCCTGACTCGGCCCCGTCAAAAAGGGAATATAGCTTGCAAGAGTTTTGCTGAAAGGCCCGGTCTGGCGCTGCCTGCCTGGCGGGGCGTGCTGCGGCTGGTGCCAGGA
>NW_008824986.1:4393918-4394835 GCF_000699105.1 Pygoscelis adeliae | reverse complement strand
CCCTGCTGCTGCGCCTGGGTGCTGCTAGCCTGGACATGCTCCTCGGGGAGCGCCTCGGGCGTGGGCACGGAGCTCCCACAAAGCAGTGGTTTGAAATCTTAGGTGGTGGGCAGAGCCTTTGACTTGGTCTCATGCGTTAAGAAAAATTCTTCCCCTGGTCCCTGATCAGGAGAAGTAAGCTCTGTAACGATTCGCTCCCGAGTTCTCTTGGTTGCTCTTTCGTGAGCAAATTCATGGGAGCTTCCTTTCAGCCCTTAAAAGCTGACTGGTCTGCTTTGAACGCTGAAGGAATTCATTAAGAATTATTAGCTTTACCTTTAAAAAAAATCTTCTGAAAATATTTTAATCTTTTAAAATTGTTAAGATTCCTGGTTATGTTCTTTGTTGTTTTATTGCTTTGAAATATGATTTTTTTTGTCATCAAAACTTTCTGAAATCGAAATGCCCTTTATTTTGAGACATAAATTCATCTCCCAACACATCATGCTAATGTCACCGCTTTCCCTGGTTTTGAACTCAAAGGTGAGAACAGAACTTCTGAAGAGAGCTGTCCGTATGAAAAAAAGTATTTTAAATACTTTTTAGTGAAAATGTGTTATTGGCAATTTAGCATTGTTTAGCACTTCAGACCTAAATCTGAAGACTACAACATTCTTGCTATAGCACTAAGCAGAAAGGGACTAACGACGTTTTATGTTAAGACCAATGCTAAACAAAGGCTTTTGCCCATATCTCTTCCTCACTCTCCTGGATTTTGTAGAACCTCTGGGAAATTTTAAAGTGCTTTGAAGATGAGAAATTGTATATGAACATCGAGTATTACTGCAATGATTTGTTAGCATTCAGTCTTAGTACATATGCATAACAGCTGAGGTATTGCAGAAATCCAAAGTGTAGTTCAAATCCCACAGACCATA
>NW_008824986.1:4377252-4393888 GCF_000699105.1 Pygoscelis adeliae | reverse complement strand
TAAATAATGCTACCAATAAAAATAGCCCCAGGAATTTTTGGGGAGTGGGAGGGAGGATGGTTAGGAGGCTGAAGGAGGGAAGATGACTAGAAGGTAAACATAACATCTCTCTAAAGCAGTCAGAGTGCGTGTTCTGACACAGCATATGAACATCAAATTGAAGAATCCTTTAATGTCTTCAGAATGTTAATATGAAATGCAAAACGTCATGCTTTGGATAGATGGGTAGGAACAAAATGTTCAGATGCAATATGGTGCATTAAGAACAGTCTCCATTCTGCATTCCTGGCTTTTCCATTGGTTTAAATCAGGCTTGCTGTTTCTCAGGTCTCTCGTGTCATGTTGAGTTACTGCTATAGTCATCTCCAAAAATAATTATACTGTCATTCCTGGGACCTACAGTTGAGGCTTTGGTATAACAATCTTTGATTGATTCCCCACCCCACCCCCCAACACTGTTGATGTAACATAGTTCTTTACAATACACATACTTAATGTAGTTCCTAACAGGTTCCCACCCTACAGAGCTTTCAATTTAAATCAGACAGATCTTGTAGAAAGGAAGGAAAGAGGTGTTATGTTCTACCTTGTCTGCCAGAGAAGTGGTGGTTTTCCAGGGGACAGAGGACAGATGAAACACTGTAGTTTTTCCTATATAAGGTATAATATTGATGCTTTTCAGCATCTTCATGGTAAAATCCTGGTCTTCACTAGGATTTTATGATGAGACAATGAACAATTAGTAATTATCCTCTAGTAAAAGAAAAGCTCTATTTTCAGGCATTGCTTTCCTGCATTATACTGACAGAGTGATGGAAGTTTAGAAGAGATGGAAAGCAGTTTTTCTAGTAAAAATCTGGCTTGAAAAAGATGGGAAAGGAGACAAAAAGAGAAAACAGTTTTTTACCTGTTTCATAGTTGTTTGCCATGACCTTTTCTTCTGAAGCCTTGCTTCTCTTCTTCTGTGCCAAAACTTGATCTGAATTTGAAAATTACCACATTGTTTCCTTCCTAAAATTGTAACTGGCATTCCTAGAAAATTTGCTTTCCCAGAAAAGCCACTGTGCGTAGGCTTCAAATTCAGCTTTTCACAAGTGAGAAAAAGACATTTTCTTCAATAACCTACACTGCCAACCTGACCACAAAATGTGTGCATTGGTCCATTTAAATCGGACTCTTAAGCACATGATTCAGTTGACCACTAAAACACATTTATCCAGGTGTACATACCATACTTATTTGAAAAGCCTCCAGAGCATAGGTTTGATCCTGGGCTAAGCCAGAAGTGTGTCAGAGCGCGCTGTAGGAGGGAACTTTAACATGGGCTATGTACATGACAAGGCTGGTAAAGAATTCATAGCTAACACCTATAGATTTACTGGGGTGTGAAAGGGATGTTTGCACTCTTATTAGCACCCAGTCAGTGCGGCATGTCATGCAGCAGCGAGGATACTGCAGGTAACTGGACAATTCATCCTCTTTCCTCTCTCTCCTCCCTCATCTTAGGATGGTATTATACCTGCCCCTGCCACAATGTGCAACCACAGAGTCCTCCTGTACACTGGCAGTCTAGGGAGGGGTTGTGTTCAAGGTGAAACCACCTCCACTTCTCTGCCACGGTTCACAAGGAGGTGACAGCAGTGACAAAACACGTGGGCAGCGTTGCTTGCTATGAGCAACTCAAAACTGAATGTAACATTTCGGCCCGTTTCGTTGTGGCACTTCAAGTGCGCAGAGCAAGCTACAGGCTCCAGTAGTTGTGGATTTGGATTACATGTACGTGACAAAAAAAGGAAAAAAAAAATCAAAGGATAGTTGCAATGACTCATGTAATTGAGAGTCCCATTCAAATGCAGAGCGTTAAACAGAACTTGGAATTACTAATACTGCAGAAAGAACAGAATGTAAAATATTTCCAGGGTAGAAACAACCTGACTTTTTACATGGCTGACTTAGTAGCCCACTGCTTTAAAGCTTGCACTGTCACTGCTGCAACAAAGACAGCAGTAAACATGAGGTTTGTGTTTACGTAGAATTCTGCACTCACAGTGTTGCCTAGGCCTGCTGATAGTTGTATGTATTTTCCATATTTATGCAGCTGATTCAAAGAAGAAAAAAGGGAAAGGTGAGTTGCTACAAGTGCCCCGGCCAGGTGGGGTAGAGGAAGCAAGAGGGGAAACCTGTGGCCTGACAGGAGGAGATTGTTTTGAGGCTACAAGGAAAAATGGTCCATAAAAGTTATTCACCTAAAACGAGTATAGTCCTTCTCTGTTCTGGAAAAAGGCTACTGGAGCTGTATCACTTTGGGATGCTGATGTGGATGGTGATTCATGGCGGGAGCCTCTGCACGGTGCTCTGAAGCACCTTCTAGGTGAGCCAGTTCCTCCAGTGACTGCAAAGAAGGCCTCAGGATTTTGCCTCCCTCCACTGAGGTTAGTCTATATAAATATTTCAAAGTTTTCATTTAGCTCTTCTTAACTCTTTCTGAAGATGTCTCATACAACACTTTCTTAAAATTTGAATCTTACATCTTTTAAACTCCAGCCAACACAATTTTCGTGTCTAAACAGTCTATGATTGCATTGATTACAGTAAAAGAAGTGTCATGTCTGGACAGAGCAGCATCCAAGTGTCCCAGGGTCCTTCCTTTGGCATTGGCTATGGGAGATGCTTAGGAAAGAGTATAGGAACGGGGGACCCTGAGAGTGATCTACCACATGAAGGCATACCCTTCCATTGATCAGTGCTTTAGAAACTTGTGGAGCCAAAGTATGCACCCAGACCTGAGAGTGGTTTGAAATCAAAGGACATCTCCTCCATGAATTTGTCTAGTCCTTGTTTGAACTCAGTTGTACTCCTGGCCACCATACTATTCCATGGCCGTAAGTTCCACACTTTAATTCTGTGTTGTTGATTAACCCCATCTGGAACAGATACAGGAGGCTCAAGATTACTCATCTCGGAGGCTCTCAAGGTCCTCAGTTTTATTGGTCGCTTGTGTGTGTTGAGGTGGTGTAAGTGGTTAACCACGAAGACGCTGACTTTTCATGTACACCAGGAGCAGCTGAGATCCAGGGAAGGGAAAGCATGTGTTGTTCTCTGCAAGACTGAGCCTAAATTTCTGCCACCTGCCCTGTTACTTTTTGTCATTTCTTTTTGTGCCATATCTAACTTAGATTATAATCTTACTGAGCAGAGATGCATCAGTCAATCTTTATCTGTGTGATGAGGGACACACACGTGGCCCTGCCTGAACAGAAAGATACTGACAAAGGGAGGAAAAATGACCATCTTTGGTCTGTCAGGCAGACAGTGAATATTTTGCTATCCTAATCATCAGAGTAGCAAGTTTCTTTGGAGCATAGAAGTCATGAATTGCCATGCAGCTCCAAGAGGAAAACTTTGCCCTTTGATTGTTTTCCAAAGAAATGTTCTCAATTTCTTTTCTGCCAAATTCATATTACAGATCATACTAACAAATTTTCCCAAGCTTTCTTGACCTCCTCCCTTCTTCACAGTAGTAAAAGAAATTTCACTCATCACAGAGAGATGTTGAAGATTGCTAAATTTTGCTGATTTAGGAAGTGAGTGAATGAAACAAGCTTACAAAAATGTAGATACCACATTGCAGAATGCAGTTAGCTCCATTAATAAGAAAAATGGAACTTGTGATATTTCTGCTATTTCACAGTATGTTAGTAAATTGCCTGCTAATGTGTGCTTAGGTTGGGGGTCTGCAGTCTCTCCCTCGTGTCAAGGCCAGAAGTGTGCATACGGCACTGGGGAGTGCTAATTTGGGGAAGATTTTTTTTTTTTTTTTTTTTTAATTCCTCTTCCCCCAGCAAATCTGCACCTGGTTTTACCGAAGTAAGACAAGGTAACAGCGATGCTTACTGCATTGCTTTGGACGAGGTGTTTCATTTTGATTGGAGTTCGGAGTTCTCAATGTTCAGTGGCACCAGTTCCTCTGCTACTAAATCATATGTAGACAGCTGAGTGAGCCTGCCAAGCCTCTAGCCTGAGTAAGGATTTTCGGGTTGTTTGTTTTCCAAATGAGCAAGGTGAGAGAAAGCCACCTTTTTACTGTACTTCCCTGCTATTCACATTGCAGTCGTGTGTAATTGTTACAGGACAATTTTGCCACTAACACCAATTTTTCACTGAAGTTTTCTTACCAGGTGGCTGTTGGGATAAAAGCAGGATCCAGATTTTGTGTTGGTTTTGCTCTGAGATCATTCCAGCCTTTTTTTGAAATGTCACGTTTCAACTTAACAAATTGCCGGTTCATGCAGCTCCGATGCCCCAGAAATCATCTCCAATGACATACTATAAGAGTGGGACTGATACAGATCTCTTGACTGCATTTCAAAGACATACCTTTGGATTACAGGGTTGCAGATGAGACTTTAATTCTGTGGAACTCAGTGGAGAGATGCTCATTTGCTACCAAAGGCTCTTGCTTTAATTTTTTTTTCTTCTACTCCAATTTTCCGTGAGTAATGTAGATATGGGGGCTGATCTATTGAAGTAGTCAAATCAATTATTCAATTGAATTCAATTACTATCAATGCCAATATTTCTGTGAAATTATTATTGCATAGGGCTACATGAAGGTATGTCTGTTATATATGACAGCTTTTGATACTGTCTCCCAAATATAAATTATGGGGCTGATTTTTAAGCCCTTAATCTCAGTCTTACTAACTCCCTACTCAAGCAAAATGCTTCTTGATCTCAATAGGTGTATTTACCTTGGTGTGACTTTAGTGTAACAGAGGTGTGCTTGGGCTGCTTGAGGCTGTCAGGCTTGGACACCAGCAGCAGCCTGTGATGAGCCAGGTGGAGCTAGGCATGAACCAGTGCTCGGGAACCCGGAGAACCAGGCTGAGCCCCCAGCTCCCCCCGCCACACCGTTACCTGCACTCACCACACGGTGTAAAGCAGGTGCAGGTGCTTCCATGTGATGGGGGAGTCTCACATCCACTGGTGGTTTTAAGCGTGAGTCCGCCAGTCTCAAAGCAGAAATTAGGATCTATTTGCGCATCTCTGCACTGTGCTCCTAACAGGTTAAACCTGTATGTGTGTTATGTTATTGAGAAACAGAGTGATTTAGATGGATGCACGTTATTCTTCAGCTCTGTGTCAACAATCAAAAACGAGCTTTTGGATTTATTAGTTCCCAGTCTTGCACCAATCTTAAATCATTAGCATATAATAAGAACTCTATATGGTGCATTGTCAATAAAACCTAATATTGAGAAGATTACTGATCGTCTAGTGCAAATGGAGAGCACTGTAAATGATTTAGAGAGTACGTGTCAAACGTTAAAGCTATCTAATACCTTCTAAAGTAGGTTGATACTCATAAATCTAAGATAAACGACCTGTAAAACCACTTAGGAAGAAATAATACTCATTTAATCAGGCTTCCAGTGGAAAGACTAGGTGGGAGAGAAATTGATAAGGAATTATGAAATCTCTTCTAATTCAGTACTTTGTTGATAGAGAATGCAAACCTACATTTGATAAGCAATTTTAGTTACCTAAAACTATTGTTGTAATAGCACTAAATTGTGATCCCACTGCAAAAAGACAAGACCAAAGGGCATCTCTTTTATGGTTTACTGAGCTCTCATTTTTCCAGATTCAGCACTGTGTGTATCAGATGGAGATATAAAGGGTATTTATTGGAATTACAGTTTTGCTGGATCATGGGGATGGGGGGTTGGATTGGCTTCTGTCGGTGTGGCTGTTCATGTTCACTGCTAACAGTAGGTTTGTTTAATGCATTCCCCTGGGAGGAGCGAGACATCATTTATTGGGACAAGCGTGGTTAAAATTATAGTGAAACAAACTCCGTGTTGTCACGTAGTTGAGTGGTAACTTGTACAAACTTAGTCTATTGAGTTTAGTGGTATTTTCTGCACTTTGATCCTGAAGAAAATTCTGTTTCCTTTTCAACTTTTTTTTTTCCCCAGACCCATTTGAAAGGTGGCTAAATGTGGGTGTCGGAAAAATTGGGTCATGATTTTCATTACCAAAGTTCTGATTCTTAATTCTTGTGCGGACAAAACTTCCATTCTCTTCAATAGGTTTTTAAGGCCACTTGTTAATTCCTGTTCATCCTTTTGGCTTTACGACTGCTCAGAGCTCAGCATCACTGCCAGCATTTATTAGAACTTGACACAGAGCTTTTCTTGAAGCGACTGTAATAGTATATTTAGCCATGGAGAAATCTTTCCGAAGAGCAGTGTGCTGTGACTCACGTGACTCCGCTGCTGCTCTGTTGACCCTAGCAGACTTACTCATCGTTTACACAGTGGCAAACAAGATCAGATTCTGGCTTGATGCCTTGTTTCGCTTGATCCAATAAATGTGCAACTTGCAAATGCGTTTTACTTCAATTCATATTTTTAAAGATAAACTGGGTATCCAACTTCTTTCCTCTTATTGTGAAAAATAAGGACACAAATGCTGCTCTGAGTGGAATTAGTGAATGAAATGCAAATGCATCTGATCCATATATAACTCATTTATACTGCAAAAATAATAACAGGGGGATGACATGGTTGTGGTCAAAACGTATTACCACCTACTTTCTTCTTTCTTGCCCTCACAGCGGGCAAAACATACGTGCAAGCATACATATGCTTGCTATGCAACGACTGTCGTCACATCGAGTTGTAGCAGTGGTGTTTGAATTGGTTGTTTCTGTAATAGGGGTGCAACCTTGGTAGCAAATTTCCGTCAGTTGTGAATTTTTGAGATAGTGAAGTCTCTCCGAAAAAAAGCTCGTTGATTTACTTCCTACTTTCTCTTCAGCTGGCATAAAGCTGGAGTCGTTTTATTAAAATACCAGTTAAACCGAGCATACATTAAAGAACGATCATTTCAGAAATCTATCAGCCTTGGGAACATTGCTTTTCCATTTCCTGGGAATATCTAGGAGTAATTGGGTTGCTACTCTGAGGCAGAGCAGCTGTTGCACGTATATGTTGTATGTGTGTTGTGTGTGTAGTGTATTTGTTATTAGTTTAAAAAAAATAAAAATCAGAGGCAGCAGCTGGACTGACTTTTACGTGGTGGCTGGTGGTTACAGGCACTGTAGTGCCTGGCTGTTGACAGAGAGCAGGGAAATATTCACACACGATTGAGAACTGGAGAAGCCTCTGAGAACTGGAAGCTGAAGTCTTCAGTCATGTAACATGGCTTGTGAAGGGCAGAATTGCTTGGAGCGGATCAATTTTTATTTTGATGTCAGTGCTTTTTAAAATCTATGTTTTGGGGGTTCTTTTTAGACAAACAGTGAGGGATGATAGAAAGAGGATGATGTCAGGTAACTAGTTATTAGTTATTTTATGGTAGTCAAGTAAAAGTTATTTTATGGATGTCAGGTAACTAGTTAACTAGTTATTTTGTGGTAGTTAATTTATCAACAAGTCTGGGAGAGGCGGATGGCTCAGACCGGTTGGAAATGGAAGGCCATTGGCGTTTGATTAGGCATCAAGAGTTTGTGTTGTTGAACCTTAACGGGCAGCTAAACGAGCAAACGGGATGGTGGGGCACATCCTCAACTTACGTCAGCTGCAAAAACTGCATCAAGGGGGCCTTAGCGAGGCTTACACCAGCTGAGGACCTGCCCCCTCCTCTTCCAAGCTACGCATGGGAGAGACCCTCATTCCTCACTTATAAGCGGGCAAATCACACATGCACGCACACTCCTCGGTTATAATGAAATTAAAATCTCGTTAATTTGGAAGCATACCTATCATGTTCTCTTCTAGGAAGAAACTATTATTTCTTCTTTTATTCTCTTCTGCTTGAATCCCAAGCTATCAATGGCTTTCAAAGAAAAAGGAGTTTTTCTTTAGAAAAAAGTCTATTCAAATTATTCATGATTTATATCAAGAAGGGACCTTTCCTCTTTCAACTAGCAAAAAAGGGGGAGTTTGATCTTCCTCGAAATCATTTGAGAACCTTGTACATTTCTTTCCAGAGCTAAAACTTCCTTACAAAGCTTCGGATATTCAGCAGAATAATGACTATTACATAATTGAAGCTCAATACAATACCATGGGGCTAATAAATGGTCTCCTGGTTCTATAGAAAATGTAACAAATCATAATAGCACTTATTGGGACTAGGCCAGGCACAAATGACAAAGCTGCTTTTGAAAGTGAGTTGTGGCCAGAAATACTTTTGGACCAAAACCATTTTCCTGACTGTCAGGGGTACATTTACTCCCTTTAATTTTCAGCCTAGATTTTATGTTGATCCTGCAACACTGAATAAAATCAAACCCAACAGAGCTGCTACTGCAGCTGTTACAGATGTAAATGTGAAGGCAGCCATTTAAGACGACTCTGTTTCCCTGAATATGTAATTTGCAAAGTATGCAGATTATATTAAAAATGGCTTGATATGTCCTTATTGTGTGTTTTTTAAAGGAAGAAAAAGATGCTACACTATTAAGTGGTTTATTAACATTTATGATCGCAGCTCTTTTACTTGGAAAATAATTGTTCTATTGTGTGCTGCGAAGCTGCCTGTAAACAACTGGCAAAGGGGTATACTGCTTTGTATTCTCCATGGAGAAAATATCAAATTCAATTGATTAATCAAAGGGGACATTCTTTGATGGAAGGGAACCTTTTCAAACTTTATTAAAAATATTGAATAAACCATGAGCAATCAAAGTTCATAATCTGAACCTCCCGCTCTACTTTCTCAGATACAGTAAACCTTCAAAATAACTCATAAAGCAGGAGATGAGATGTCTGTAATAAAAAAAAAAAAACTCAGAGCAGCATATTCCAAAACCTCTATCTTGATCTGGATCTCAGCTACACCATTGTGACTCCACTGATTTTACTGGAGTCACTGTGTTTCCACTGGAGAGGCTGATAACAAGAATTGATCCTTGGACGTTTTTTCAGTGACTAATTCAGAAGCATCCTCGCATCCTCTGTCTTTTCATGGAGGGTTTTTCCCTTATTCTGAAAGAAGAAATGAGATTGCTATCAGTGAAGCTGCCTAGTGATTAAAGATAATCTAGCGGTGACCTGCAGGCTAAATGACTGTCCCCTCTGTGCCAGGAGGAAAGCAATCATATGGCCAAACGCAGGATGGATGGTGGGAATGAAGACAGGTGAAATAGAAATTCCCAGAGCTGAGGAGAAAACAGAAGTCAAACAGGTGGGACTAGCACGTCTCTATCTTGCAATCAGCACCGAAACCAGGGGCCCTATGTGAAATATTATGTGTAAAGCCATCATGCTGTTCAAGACCAAATTCAAGTGGACGTTAGCAAATAAAATGCTCGTATTTAGCAGCGGGAAAAAGTTATTGGAATGCTTCCAGGTATTTTGATGGGAAGAAAAAAAAACAACTGAGGGAAAGAATAATTGAAGGTATACAGGCAAAGAGTGAATGAGAGGAAGCGAACACAGATTGATCACGGCATAGTAATCTGATGCAGTTTTTAGTTAGGTCACAAGGTAGAGCAAGCTCAGCATAAGCATTGAGACAGCACAGATTGAGAGAAAGGTGTCCTCTGTAGCCACAGGGGCCAAATGTACAGACTTGAGTGAGACCCTGGGCAAGCAGTTAGCCCAGGTGCCTATCTAGGACAGCAACAAGAAGAAATGTGAGGATTTGATGGGCGTCCTCTGCAATCTTTTTTTTGTGGTACCTTCCTATATCATGGTGCCTTCCTATATCGTCCCCTTCCTGTCCGTATTCCAAGCAGAGGTGGCACCACAGAGCTGATTGCTATGCCTCAGTCAACACACAGGCTGAACCTCACAGGGGGATTTTCACAACGGCACCAGCCAAGGAGGTGAAGTGGGTAAGGTGCAGCTCACAGCCTGGGGTAACCTCTAGCTGGAAGGTGGGATGGAGAACAGGGGAGGGGAAGGCATCTGATGATACCCAACAGAGGCTGTCAGAGACCTTTACTCTGAAGGGAGCAACTCATAATTTCTTTTGAGTAGCACCCCTGTCCCAATAGGGAAACAAAAACCAAAAAACCAAACCAAACCAAACAAAAAAAAAAACCCACCCTGAGAGCTTTTGGGCCAGCACTCCTGCCTGAAAAGAAGTGTTGGGGATCTGTCAGCAAAGCCTCTGTCTCTGGTTCATAGAATCATAGAATCATTAAGGTTGGAAAAGACCTCTAAGATCATTGAGTCCAACCATCGACCCAACACCACCATGCCCACTAAACCATGTCCCTAAGCGCCTCATCTACACCTCTTTTAAATACTTCCAGGGATGGTGACTCAACCACTTCCCTGGGCAGCCTGTTCCAATGTTTAACTACTCTTTCAGTAAAGAAATTTTTCCTCACATCCAATCTAAACCTCCCCTGGCGCAACTTGAGGCCATTGGTTGAGTCCTCCTTTGCTCTGGAAATGAAGACTGTCCTTGGGTACAGAGACATTTGCAGTGAAGACCCTTGCCAGTCCTCAGCCAGGGTAAATACAAAACCTCTAAAACTCTGATTAGTTGTTTGGGTCAAAAGAGTTCATACTACATAAAAAGCAGCCTTCCTACATGTCATCCCATCCTTTGCAGTACTGCTGTTGAAGGGGCTTATCCTATACTCCATTCTGATATGGCAACACATTAAAAAGAAAAGAAGACACTTTATTAAAAAAAGAAGCCCTTTCACAGAGTGACAGCTGAATGTAGCAACAGATTAATATAAATTTTAAAACTTGAGCATTATCCTCCAAGGGGAAAAAGCTCCTATGCAAAACAAAAATGGCAGAGAAAAATCTCTGACAATGCATTGCACAGAATCATTTATTAGGTCTCTGTAAGTGATCGTTTACATGAAACTTGCATTTAATCTAGTATTCAACCATTCCCTTTTATCTTCTGGTTGCATGTGTTTGTGGGAGACAGTGGTCCCTCATCCTGTCTCATCTCCCTTCCCGTACCAAGCTGCTTTTGTTCGCTGGACTGTATGTGCAAGGGGACATAGGGCAGAGAAGGGAATTTGAATATTCCAGTTTCAAACTCATCTCTCTTTCTGATTCTGGCTTAGACCAAAAGAGGAACTTTGACCACCTGCGCTTTAGAGGTGAGCACGTTCTTTCAAAAACAAATAAAACCTCAGTTGTCCTCTTGGCAGTACAGCCCTTTTGGGTCAAAGCACAGGGGAACTGTCTGTAAGCTATAATGTGGTCTAGGGTGCACAGAAATACTAGTTTCATTACACTCTGCAGATGTACTTTTTCTGGGATGTTAGCAATGGCACGTGGGCTAACTACAGAAATTATTTACTTGTGCTGCTATTGCTAAAGCACCCAAGCGAGGTATTTCAGAACTAGCCCCATATATCTGTATGTGTGGCAATCACTGAAATTGTTGCACTGTTAACTCAGCTTAATACCCTGGATTTCTGCTTAAAACCGTTGCACACCTGGGTTGAGATCTAAAGCCATCTCCTTGACCTGCTCCTAGGAGTATCCTGCTTAGGGAAGCCAGCGTGATGTGAAATTGAAATTACCTCAGAGTAACTGGGTACAGGTTTGGGGCTCGTGTGTACACAGAAATTGAAGTAAATCCGTTCAGAGATGCTTGGAATAGGCATAGCTGGCAGCACGCAGCAAAGCAAATCGTTGGGTGAATTTGCATCTTATTTAGTATGTCAAAAAAAAGTTTTAAGCTGTGACTTGGAGAAGTCAAGCCAGGAGCAATAAGCTTGTCTGGAGAATTCTGGTATTAGAAACTAAAGGATACGGAACCACGTCCAAGGTAAATATTGACGTGACTCAAGATGAACTAGTAAAACATTTAATGAAGCTGAAAATAAGGCATCTGGGATAGATGTTTATTGTTAAAAATGAAACATTCGAGCAAAAGTAGCATAGTGATGATGGAGGTTATTCATAGGGAAGCCAAGTTGGGGAAGCAGCATCATCTGAAAGAAACTGACTCCAGCTATTTGTGAAACATGGAAAAAATTAGAATTACAACAGAGCTAAAAATGTAAGTGAACAGCAAACAGTCGTTATGGACATTCAGAGTGGATTTTGGAGACTGAATCATACCAAGGGACAAATTACTCAGGTGTCCAGAATAACTCTATTGACTTTGATGGATTTCTCTGTATTTGCCTTTGTGTAATTGAGAGTTTACTCCCTTACACCGTATGAGGACTGAATATTAAGAAACTTTGAGAAAAAATATGGACTTTCATTCATGCCAGTATCATTCTCTTGATGATAGAGAATAAGTCACATTAACTTCACAAGGCACTTCAGGAACACATTAGGAGCTTTCCCCTTTTGTGCAGTAGGGAAAAAACCCCCTTACACAATGCTGTGAAAATAATCAGAAAGGCTCCATTAAGCTGGAAATGGGAATAAATTGTGCCGCTATATTAGAAGTCTTACTCACATGTAAGTCTATCGTGTTGTCGGAATGCTTTGTTGTAAAATCCACCAAGCCAGGCTGCAGTGAGCCAACATTACATTCACATGTTTACCAGTGGTGGAGATATTGGGGAAGAGATGCCAAAAATTTAAATTGCCTGCTTAGGTGTGCTCTATAAACCAGCTTTTTTCTACATCGGAAATCCAAGACTAATGCATAAGGACTGATTACATACAAAAGGTACACTTGATCTGCTCCCATGTAGCATGCCTCTAGTTGTAGTGGCATTGCTATGTGTTTTTTTTATATATATATAAAAATTCAATAAACTATCCGATGATTATGCACATGCAGCTGCAGTCCCCCAGATGGCTTCATAGTGCAATAGAAGGGCGCCCACTCTCCCAGCCCCAAGGCATAGGATAATCCGTACGGCTGACCATGTGGCAGAAGGAATAGAAGCAGGGCAGGAGAAGCAGGGAGGGATGCCCAGGGAAGATAGCGATTAGGAGAGCCTGCCATGCTGGGGCAGTGCTTCCACCCTTGCTCCTTGGCTGCTTCTGACGGATTCAGGAAAACAGCAATTGTAGTGTTTGGCTTTGCTCCACCTCTCAAAACCGTTATCCTAGGAAGAGGCGAATGCTACAATCTCTCTTTGTCCTTCAAGCAATCTTTTGGAAAGCTGGGGTCCAAAATAATTTAAGACTTTAAGCACAACCATCAGCTTCTTGAGCTGGATTTAGAAAATCCACAGACAACCCATCCGCTTCCTTCATCTCCTATTTATCGAGAAGGTTTCCTTTGGCTAGCCTTCTTGTTAAGGCCACGATCAAATCATAGTTGCCAGTAGATTTTATTACTAACATAAACAAATAGCAGGTTATTTTGTTATTGTCCCAAGCTTCAAAGCCGAAGCTGGTCTTAGCATCAGCAGGTTCTACCAGTACTGACATGCAATTGGAATACAAAGGAGGTGTTGATAATATAAAA
Source organism: Pygoscelis adeliae (assembly GCF_000699105.1). Lineage (NCBI taxonomy): Eukaryota > Metazoa > Chordata > Aves > Sphenisciformes > Spheniscidae > Pygoscelis > Pygoscelis adeliae. Next base: position 4,380,514 of record NW_008824986.1, on the reverse strand, counting down.
CATATGTTGCTTATGTAGATCACTGAGCATCACTTAAATGCTCTCTGCAAAGCCCCTCAGTATGTTGATCGACCAGCAACCTCAGCCAAAATAATGCTACAGCTGCAAATTCTTTGAGACACTGCGCAGCAGCACAGTGGCATCCCAAAGGGCGCTCTTCCCAGCGCTGCTCGCCCCAGAGGAGGATGTTGACACAAGTGGCAGATATGAAGGATCACTGCTGGCATTGCTCTCTGAAACTCATGTGCAGCAAAGGTCTTCTCTGGGCATAGCAGGAAGGATTTAGTGAATATAAAAATACCTCAAAAGCAAATAAAGGGCTTTTTGTTGTCATTCCCCGCACACTATTTTATTGGTTTTGTGCTCATAAAAACATTAGCTGGTTAACTCACTATCAGAAATGCAAAGCTGCTAACTAAAAGTTGTGTGCAAAACCAGATACGTGTAATGCCTTGATAGCGGCAGGGTGAGATTTTTCTTTTTCCTGCTTCCTTACTTTTAAAACCCAGCCAACATAACTTTTTTCAGTCATCGTAACATTTGGCGCTATTCCCATATGTACAGATTGCAACATCTGCAAGTTTTAAAAATTAATATAAAGTTCCGTAATTGTATAAGCCTTGCTCATTTTAATGGTCCTAAACAAGCAACTTAGCTTTGATGCAAAGCAAGATGCAGTCAGTAGATAAAGCGTTCTACTTGTACAAAGCAAGCTGCTTTAATGGGGCTGGTATGTCCACGTCCATGTAGTTGACGCTCATGTGGATGATGATCGCAGTGTAAGGTCATGCTGTTGAGGAACAGAATGTGGACTTACGTTGCTGGCACACAGAAACTTAATAGGTTACTAGTAAGTGGAATCATGGGTGATAAATTGCAAAGCAAGTGCACTGGTTTGAGGAAAGCTTATTTCTGTCACCCGCTGCCTGTGGAGATCCAGCAGGAAGGTGTTCACAAATAGAGGATGACCTGTCTTCTTCCGTACTGCTAGAGGTTTTGTCAACATGATGCGATGATCACAAGGTGACGCACAAGCAATGGGAGGCTTTGTGGGGGAGAGACAGTCACGCAGGAGGTGAAGGAGCAGGCTGTGAGCGTCCTGGCTCTACTCATTAGCCCAAGTCAATGCACTGAGTCGTGTTGAACTGATCACAGAGGAGCTTGCCCAACATGAAGGGAGAGAAACCTCATAATCTTCCTATTTACAAGTTACTATTTATTATCTGTGCTTCTTCTTGCCATATGGCTGTAGTGTTAAAAACTGAAAGTTAAACATTTAAGGCATCTTTTAATTGTGTCTAAAAATACGGTGGCCACATTGTGGGTAAGAATTTGCCACAAGAGAGGGATTCCTGGAGCTGCCTGTTTATCTGTGGCTGTGGCAGCTTGTTGTCACTGTGATGCATGCTCTGGAAGCAGACAGGCTGCAGTGCGAGACTCTGCTTCCCAAGAGCAGCTACCCCCGACTTTGCAGCTCTAGCACTAGTTTTTGGTGCCGTAGTCCATGTACTTTCCTCCAGGGTCTTCCTATGAAGAGGGGGCAGAGCATCAACATGGCTGATGTTACGGTCCAGATACTTAAAAAGTTAAATCAAACAAGAGCATAAATTGTGGCCCATGTGAGACACAGCACAAGTAATCCCTGCTGATATGTTTCAAGGAGCAAATCACCCATCTCTTGGCTTCTTTTTTTCCTTTAATTCCTGTATTTCTAGGCTTGGCATGTGAGGTTTTATTTTGTCTGTTTCAAAGGTTTGAAAGGTGCACTATATGTGGATGTGTACTTGACTTTGCATGTCTCTTATTGAAAGCCATAAAACGACCCAGTCATTATAGATTCAGAGGTGTTGGAAGTATGGTTCAGCATTTCCAGATTTATTGAAATAATGGTCCCTTGTTTGTTTTTCTAGAGGCAGGCAAAGTAGAAACATAACTGTGAACAATAACATAAACCTTGCTGTTACCAAGCACTTGGCAAGCAGTTTTAGGAATGCTTCTGTTCTTCCTACATGTATATAAAGCCTTAGAAAACTCTCTGACTGCAACGTATTTCAGTGTAAGGGAAGCAGAAATAAAATCAGGCCCTATACTTCATGTGTTCGGTAATGGAGGACCGAAGCAGGAAGAGACAGGTGCTTTTCTGAAAAGAATGAAAAATCTGAGCAGCTGATTCATGGTGAAGTAACGTGCTTTTAGCTGGGAAGGTTTATTGTAGCTGAACCTCATACCATCCCTCTAGCCGATATCTTAGATGAATCAGCAACTTGCTATTTTTATCTCAGCTGTACCAATAGAGTTTATAATATTGTTCTGTCAGTGCTATTTATACATCATCACATGCCTGACTACTCCCGGCTGTGCTTTTTCTCCACAGTCTTGGATGATGTCATCATGAAGTAGGCAGTTGTATTGAACAAAGGCTTTCTTCAGAACAGCAACAATTAAATCTTATGGCAGAGTACAACACCAGACGCCATTGAAATTCAGAGATAAGCTTCCCAGTTTTAAGGTAGCTCTAGACAGGGCTTTTGATGCTTCAGTAGCTGGTCCCCCTGGGGAATGGCTTGAAGAGAAGTCTACAGCCGTCAGTGCCACACCTGGCCTTGGAGACAGAGATGTGTAGGGAGCAGTGTGCTCTCAAGTCTGGGACTGCTCTGCACAGAGGACTTGCAAACGGTGTAACTGGGGGGGAAGCTCCTCCGAGAAGGAGATTTTATACTGAACCCATTCTACATGTTTTCCTCAGCCATCCACAAGCAGAGAAACAGGGTTTCTCTTTTTTCTTCTGCCTGAAGATATTCATCCACCTTAAATGCTTTTGCTGTATTGGGAGGTTTTGAGGATGCCTGTGCAAGCCTGGCCAGCCTGAAAGCCTGCAGCCTTGCCATGTGCGTCTTCCCAAAGCCAGGGGACTGAAGCCCATTGTAGTATGAGGCATGAAAGATCTACAAATGATTTGCAAAGGAAGAATTCGGCGTCCTCAGTTGATCGCCTTTTGGTTTGTGATGTTCCAGCGAGCCTGAAATTCTTCACTCTGTCCCTATTCCCCAGTGCATCACGTGCATTTCCAGCTGTTTATCATCATTCCATAAGGCCAGCAACGTGTCAACATCAACAGCTGTGTTCTTCTCATCTGCTACTTGTATTTGAGCTCTCAGAGTTTTAACCACCAAAACTGTTGATCGGCACTGTTCAGACACGGTGTGTATAGCTTTTCCCTAGAAGCTGTTTCTCAGGAGCTCCATGTGTCCTCCAGCCACGC
>NW_008824986.1:4374732-4376980 GCF_000699105.1 Pygoscelis adeliae | reverse complement strand
CTTTGCAGTATGATCGCAATAACTAAGCAATTTATTTCAGAAGTACTCATCAGTTGGACACAATTACTAGCTACCCCAGAGACAGAGCTGGGACATGCTTATGCTGTGGTTTTCAACCTCTCTCGATTTGCAGACCTCTACCTCCACTTTCCAATGGAGGTTCAGACCCAGGCGTGGAAAGCTGCTGTCAACGAGGTTAGTTTTTTTCCCCGTTAGCCTTCACAGACTCTCCGGTATGTTCCACAGACCCTCAGGGACCTGCCTCCCCTAGGCTGGAGAGCACTGGCCTAGCGCTGGGGAAAACCAGCCCAATTGCCTTTTCGCAGTTACAGTGGCCACCCCTCACTTGGGAACAGCCCTTCCCAGCACTCTGACATTTTTAAGCTCCCCTTAAATGACTTCTTTCCAAAGCCTCCTTCCAAAGTTTGGCTCTGCACAAAACATGTCAGCATCTGATAAAGGCTCAAAACAGAAACAGAATTGTATAAATAGAAATTAAGTAAATTAAGAAGAGGTGCCAAAGCAGCAAAACCCTAATGATAGTGTGGCTGTGTGTGCATGTGCAGTGCAGCTTCCAGCACTCGCTAGAGTGCCAGGCTGCCCCTCAGTATTCTTAGAAACATATGCATCTGCTGTGTCACTGGCACTGCCTGCTCAGCCTTGGACGGGCTTTCACATCTTCTCGCAGACTCTTTAGAAAGCTTGGGTTCATGCAGAGATTTGGTGCCAGAGCCCCAGTCAAGCTAGCAGCAGCCTCTCTGTGGCTGGATATTTTTTCCACACGTGGTAAACTGGTCAATGCAAATAGCCTTACTCTCCCTTCAGCCAGATTTTGTGGAAATTGTGGTCTACCTGCGTTGTCAACTCAGAAATGTTACTGTATGGTTTATTTCCTTCATGAACCAAATTAAACTCAGGCCAGACTCCCAGCTGGTAAAAATCAACATGACTAAGGTGAAGTAATTTGTACCACCTGATGGTCTTCATTATAGCCAGGGCTGGAAAGAGAGAGCACATAATTTGCTACTTATTCATTATTGATGCTGTTTTTCCATAGGGCCATTGATCACAAGTGGACAGGAGATAAATGGGTGAGAGCCGTTCCCTGTAAGCAGCATAACAATGGTGGGCTCCAGGTTGAGGTCCTTCCAGAAATGGCAAGTGGTTTTAAAACCATGTGTGTGGTGCTGGGTCTGCTCAAGTGGCTCTGAGCCCCTTGGCTGGGCTCCTGCCCTTTTTTGCTTTTCTGTGGAGGGCAGCTTGCAGTTTGGTGTCCCCAGAGCTGTGCTGCAGGTCACTCACCCCAGCCTTTTGTGGGTCTCATTTTTCACTCCCATTTCTCCCTACTCTGCAAATTAGGACATGCTTAGTTTGAAAATACAGTCAAAGTTTTAGAAAACCTTTGGGATGAGAAGAGGATACGGAGTCAGGGGAAATGAGATGGAACAACGTGTCACTTCTGGGCCGCTTAGCCTACGTGTATGTTTTGGCCCTACCATATTGAGGACCTGTGCTTCTGAGGGAGGAAACCTAGAAAAGGAGGTTTACTAGGTCTTTATGTCATGCTGCCTTGCTTGAGTTTGTGCTGATACAGATTGCCTCGTGCTGAACCTTTGTTGCCTTTTGCTGTGTCCTGATGCCCCTCCTTGCCAGCTTGGCTTGCAGGTATGTAGGGGAGGACTCTAGGGCAAGGGAGAGATAATAGATGCTCTTCTATGAAGAGCTGTTGGTCTCCTGAGGCTCGGGGGAATTGCCAAGTACAAGCGCAGTCAAACTGGATGTCGTCTTCGATGCTGCAAAACAAATAGCGAAACTGTTAAGCAGTGTTTTAGGGAAAGGTAACATCTCCTGTTAGACCAACTGATACACTCAGGAAAAAGTGGACAAGGTTTTGGGCACATAGTTCTGTGTTATTAAAAGGAGCGCACTGAATGAATGGGCCTGGAGTAAAGGAGGCAAAAATAGAAACAGCCATCTGTCAATACGCTACTGGATGGCTAACCGGGAAGCCTCAGGTCTCGCCTGCTAAATGTCCTGCCTCATTTCCTTACAAAATAGAGACAGCAATAGCAGTCTCTCCTTGGGGACTGGGCACAGCTTACTGCAATGGGGCGTCTGGGTGAGCTTCCCCCAACGTGCTTCTGCAGCAGGTAGGATGCTGCTGCATGTGCCAGGAGGCATTTCTGTCCTGAGGATCACCATCTTCCTGTGGTCAGGCGACGGGAAAAGTCCCCATGGCAGAAAAGGT
>NW_008824986.1:4364874-4374697 GCF_000699105.1 Pygoscelis adeliae | reverse complement strand
CTGTTGTCTCCGCCTGCTTGGGCAGGAGAATTTCCTTCACAGTGAACAGCCCAGCTGCAAAGCCTGAAACAGAGAGGAGGCAGCCCAACTGGGGCTGTTAGATTTATCAAGATGGGATCCTTACATTACTTTGAGATGTTACCTCTACAAATAGCACTTGAACATTATAAATATGTATGTAATGTGTACTTAATGATTGATTTCATAGTCACCACACACGTTGGAAACATCGTTAATGCGATGCTATAGACAGGAGTTAGTCCAAATTAAAGGCAGGAAATTCCAAGGTATTGTTGTTACGGAAACTGTGACAGCTGAATTATATGGGCTTGTTAAGAAACTAAAGATAACCCCATTCAGAGTAGATAAAAACATTATGTATGAGCAAGGAAACTGAATTACAATTGCAGTGGGAGCCATAAGTCTGAATATCTTCACTGTTGTGTGCAGTAAACGGCAATTCCACCATGCTGTTATATTAATTTGGCACTTTTAAATAAAAAGGCACAAATCTTGAAATTCTTCACCTTAAAACTCCAGTGGAGGTAATGGAGACTTTTAAATCCAGGAGGATTCAGACATGGGGATTCAATACCTGGTTCGTATAGATAGGATGAACTTCCATCTTGATTGTTTCTTCTGTCGTGGTTTGGTGGTGGGCGTAACCGTGGAAAGCATCCTGAGTCGTCTTCAGACTCACTGGGAGGAGACTGCACAACTTGTAAACAAACACTGGAATTCATTTCTGGCTGATCACAGCCTCTTCTTCTGGGACAAAAACCATTGCAGGATCCTGGAGAAGAAAAGCAATCTGTCAGCATCCGTGGCACAACCTCAAGGGCCCGGTACCCCTTCCCACCACAGCATGCGCCTGCTCACAGGCAGGGGCACTCGCAGGCAGCGAACAGCTTCCCAAGAGCTCTTGAGATGACCATTGGGATGAAGGACCCAACGTATCTGCTCCCTTGCAGCTGCCAGGCAGTCAGCTTGGCAGAGGATCTCAGGGGAGCACTTTGGGCTGAGGGGAGCATCCTCAGTCGAGTTCACAGTTACCTTTGTGGGGTAGTTTGGGGACTGCTGAAAGAGGAAATGAGTTTTGGTACCTGCTGCCCCTGCCAAGTGACCATCCCAAGGGAGCATCCTGGCAGCCGCTAACCCCTGCTCCAGGCAGGCGAAGGGAAGGGACGCCTCTGCTGGCAGATTTGGGAGGGGATGCTCTCCTTTTAGCATCAAGTCAGAATTTTACAGTAAGAAAATCTGATTAAAAAATGTATTTCAGCTGGTTTTTCTTCATCCAGTATTTGAAACCTGGCATCCGTGCACCGGCCGTGCTTCTGAGACCCAGGGGAGCAGCCGGTCAGTCAGGCTTTCTCGCTGGGCTGGGGCTGAGCTTGGGTTCTGCTTCAGCCCTGGCAGAAAATGATGGCTGGGTTTTCCAGGGTGGCTACGGGAGTTGTTTTTCTGTAATTTTATTGCAACGCCCTACCTTGCCACTAGTTTTCCTCCTCTGAGACAGTAATCGCTCTAAGTTTTGTTGCCGTAGCGTTACGCACGTGGAATTGGAGACATTTTGCTTCTGCTTTGCTTTGTTTTAATCAGGCTTGCTTGAAATGTCATATTTAAATGAGGAAAAACAGCAAGGCTGTAGAAATCTCAGCCATAGACTGTGAGGCAGTAACTGTGTACAGAGCTTGGCATGAGGCACTGGGACTACCTGAAATCTCTAATTACCACCTATAAATATCAAATATCCGTATGTGTAGAGAAGGTGAGTGCAGAGGACAGAAAATAGTTTTACTCTATGCTGTAGTATGATTCATGCTTTTAAGATCAAGATTAAAAGTCTCTGTTAGGTTCCAAACTATGATTTTATTTTCATTTACATCAAAGGATTTAAGAGCCTTCAAAACCCAGCATTTTTAAAAATAACTTAAAACATACCGTCTGGCAATGCGAGTCCCAGTTAGCGCAGAAGCAGCCAGGCTCTCTTCATATAAAGCAAATAACTGAAAAATCAGAATTAAAGAAATACCTTGTCCTCAATTTAACTCTGACAGTTTGTATTGTATTTTTGTTTCAGGAAAAAGACTTTATGAAACGTGGGCCCTTGTAGCCAGGACGTAGCCCTGGGTAATAAGCCCTACAGATCAGCAAAAACCATGCACCATAAAAGCTTGTGCAAAGGTTCAGAGCCTTGATTTGAATTTTTGGGCTTGTTTGTATTTCAAAAGCAAAGCCACTGAACTGCATCTTGAAAACCGTATTCCAAGTGCAGGTTTCCTCAAAACACAGCCCGGGTTTGATCAAAAGGTTTGCAAGTCTGCAAACCTTTTGACAAACCCGACGAATGTTTACACTTTCAAAGTAAATCCCAAACCAAGTGCATGTGCATGGGCAGGCATCTTGCTATGGAGACTGCCCCCCCAGTTCTTGCCAAAACCCCATCCATGCCCTGGGACAGGGCTTTCAGGGCTGGCATGCTAATATTTTGATTGCTAAACATGCCAGCAGGCGCAAAAAATAAATATCTACACCCAAACAAAATATTTAGCAGTATTTTTAAAACCCCAAATAAAAAGCAATTTTGTATTTTGGTTTAATTTAATGTCCATTTATGTGGATCAGGCTGCACAGTGTTTGCTTGTCCAAACCACTAAGATAATCCTTGCTGCCTATAGAAATACATTTTAATTACGGAGCAATAAATATTGCGTCTTTTTTTTGCTGTATGCATTTTATCAGCAGACAAAAGCTGACATTTATTTTACTGATAGTCCTATATTTCCCCTCCCGCTACCACCGCAGCAGAATTTCCCTTGCCCAAGGAAATTGAGAGGATCAGAGCACATCTGATGTTCCATTAATTTAAAACGGCTGCCAGGACTTGCATATTGTAGCAGCTTTAAAGTGATTGAATTTGGATTATTTCAAACTCTGGAAAGTCCTGCCTTGCCTGACAGAGGCATATCAAGTGACAAAATAAAATACGATCCCGGTATGAGAGTATCGGCACGTACATACATTCTCTTCCTTGCGCGCACGGCCTTGCAACAGGCAGATTAGAAGCAATGGAAAGAACAATCTTAATTTTTTTTTTTCTGGGGTTTTTTTTGGTAGCGGGGCCCTTTTTTAAGCTGTAGCCCAGCTAAGTGGAGACACCTGGTGTTTGTTGCAGCAAATTCACTAAAGACAGGTGAAAGGGGGAGAGCAGGGGCGCCTGGGGTGCCCTGTCCAGGGGGTGCGCGGGGCTCTGCCATGCGGCTGCAAAATTCATCCCCCTTGCCAAGGTTTGCCGCCAGCCTGCTGCCTTCCTCCGCTCGTCCTCCTGCAAATATAACAGTGCCCCGAACACAGAAGGGCTGTTACACACGAGCTGTGTGTGGTTGGGGGGGGCGGGGGGAAGCTTCACCCCGTCAGGTGTGAAATTAAAGCGCTAACTTTTGGGTAATAGCCGTTTTGTAATGCTTAGTGAGTAGCTTGTGTAACGTAGTTCCAAAAGCAGAAGAAGTTTACACACGGCCAAAGGAATATTAAAGTTTCACTACAAAAGAAATATTGTGGCTGCCAAGGCCTGATTACTCATAAAATCCACAGCATTATCACCATCCATCACTGCCGTTCTTTTAATGACCAAACTAAAAAGAGAGACATCAAAGTTGGGGTGGCGGTGTCGTCGTTTTTTGAGAGTAAGGTTCCCTAAATATAGGACGAATACCAGAGCTCGGCATATTTTTTGACCAAAAAAATTGAAAAGTCATTTGAATGAATCACAAAACATATGTTATGTTTTGCTGTAAAAGCCATGAAGTTTATGCAGTGCTCTATTATGGTGACTGCTTGGCTTTTCATGCATTCCTAAATTACCATGTAATCTAAAACCTTGTTTTCAGCTGCTCTATATTGGAAAGTCCCTTGCAATAATCAGGATGATTACAGGCTAGCACGGAGAACAAAACTTGTTTGTATGATTGCAAATAAAAATGTAGTTTATCAGAAATTTTACCTTTCCAGGGGAAAAATAAAAATAATAATAATAATAAACGTTCTCTTTTCCCTGGCTGGAAATATTATAAGCACGGAATTAATTTTGGCTGCTCTACGACTTAAAAACACATGGATACTTGGTGTAAAAATATGTTTCTTTCCTGTAGGGACTTGACTCTAATTGGTGTGCCAAAACTATCTCACAGAGATTTCATTGTCTTATCTACTTACATCATCTTAATGCGATTTTATTTTACTTTGTCAAAGTCATATTAATGTAAATGTGTTCTTGATAGCAAACAGAGTTCTTTTTTTATGCTAAACAGGATTCAGCTGACTCTAATAAAACAGCTTGCAATCCATTAGACTATAACTGTAATATAGTTATTTTGTTTCCCAAATAAAGACTGTGTCAGAAAGCTGTATAAGGGTTTTTGCCTTGTTTTTCCACAATAATTGCTTGGGTGGGGTTACATTCTGATCTTTAAATGAATAGTATCGCTTGGAACAAACACTTCATATATCTTTTATCTTCCCCTTGCAATACAGTTCTGAGTTTTCTTTGAAAATGCAAAGCTACTTTTCCAGATAAGTCATCAAAATGTTTCCAAAGTATTTTAACTGCCAGATTAACTATATCTTGAATACAAAGATAGATGGCTTACATTCTTTATGCAGAAATCCTGCCAATGCATAGCAACTAGCAACAAATTAATTTCTTTTGCAACAGTGGGGAAAAAAAAAGATAACGCTGCTTTGCTATGCAAAGCTCAAAAAGGTAAATAGATATTTAAAAAGAAAATAAGGTTTCTTGTTCTGAAAGGGTAATCTGTAAGCAAAGAACAGAAGATTAAACATACATTTGCTCTCTTTACAGAATCTGTGTTCTAGCCTTCTCTTAATGTATTCAGCTAATTAAGGACTGCGGTGACCTTGTGGCAGATTTTGAAATCTAGGAATTTCTATTTTTCATTTTATTTTTATTTCTTTTAATGCTGCCTCCCCCACAGAGCTTAATACAATCTGTTTCAGGTCAAAGACTGTTTATGTCAGCAATGTTCATACTACACAACTAAAATGTTTTAATGCATTTATCAACTGGAAAATATTGCAAACATTTCATTTCCTTTGATACAGACACAAAAACCCCTCTGCCTTCATTGCAAATTCTTGTTCATATGAATCACTCTGAGTAATATTTGCTTTAACTTTCGTGTGGTTCTACAAACAGCCTTTATATGGCTGGACTTCAAAGCTGGTAGAAATAAAGGTTAGAAATGTGATAGGAGTAATCTATTATTAGGCATGAAACGTTAAACCACTTTTAGTTATAAGCCTTAAAACCTGAATAATCTGGGTTTTTAACTTGCTGCATATTTATTGTGTTTTCAGTTACTTAAGTCATTTAGTGTGGAGGGACTGTTTTGAACAGAAATATTTTCCATAGGAATACGAACCACAATTGGGTTTAATTTTTCCTAATATTTAATTTAGAAAAACTGCAATATTATAACAGACGTCTCGTATGTCAAAGCTGAAATACTCCGCTCGATGTTTCTTGCAGTGTAAAATTAATCTCTTACCAGTGTGCTGACCCGAAAGGCAGGTTTTAGTGAAACAGGCATGGGGTGAAGGGGGGAGAGGGTGGGAAGGGAAGATAAAAATCTTGTTCTTCAAATAGCAGGGAGGGGAAAAAAACAACAAAGAGGAATGTCACAGCCCGCCATTGACATCAAATGACAAAAAACAACCCGAATGTGCGTGTGAGAGAAGTTTCTTTGACCAGACACCCCGCGCCGTCGGCAGTTCATCCCTAGCTGCCCCCGTGGTGGGGATCTTCATTGCTAGATCTGCACGGGGGCATCGCTCGGGAGGGAGCGTGTTGCGCCCGTGCGCCGTCGCCTTCGCCCCTTCCTTCCCCTTGGTGTATTTACAGCCCGAAGAACGTGCTAAATGGTCAGAGGGGAGCTGGATGTCGCGGGTGGATCGCAATAGGTTTGGGGGACTTCAAACCATCCAGCTGACGGAGCGGGTAGGAACAACACTCTGTGTTGGTAACATTTTGTTCTTGATTAAGTTTATGTACTAATACAGTAGATTAAAAATAAGTCTGACAGTCAAAAACACGTTAACAGTTCAAGCCAAACAGGTCAGCCAGAACTAAACCATCATTTGAAATTCAGAATGTGAAATCCTCATGAGCCTGGGAAAGCACAGGGGTGCAGCCTGGGCCCGATCCTGGTCCCACCAGCGCCAGTGGGAGTTTTACCATTGACGACACAAGCCCCATTTCCTTTTTCTGTTGATTTCAAGCCTAAAAAATTCATTTTGTTTCCTTAGGTCCCTCTGTGCCGAGTTACTACAGCCACTGGCTTTCCGGCTGCCCCGCGCAGGGGGGGACGGGGGGATTCGCTTGCCCCTTCCCGCAGAGGCGCAGTGGGCTCAGCACCGCCACGTGCCCCCAGCCCCTCATGGGAGACATTGGCCGCCTCGAGTCGCATGGCCAGGGAGACCTCAGCAACATGGAAAACGAACCCAAAACATCACGCAGAGTGGGTGACACTCAGATTTACAGTGTGTGCATGGGGAAGGCGGCGTCTCCGGGCTGCCCTGCTCCCCCATCGACCGGTGTCGGGGGGGTCGAGGAATTTGGTGGCTTCCCTCACAGCTGCCTGTGGGACGGTCCTGGGGCGGGCGTAGGGGCAGAGCCCAGGGTCCCACCTGGGCCGGGTCTGAAGGAGGGAGGGGTCCCCGGACCTTTAGACCCACTGGGCGAAGTTGCCCATGTGTGACAACTGGAGAAACCAAGCGAGTCCCCTGTGGCGTGGTGTTGGGCATGGTTTACTTGGCGGCAGTTTGTCCATTGGGGAGTGGAAAACTCTCGCTGGCTATTTATATTTTGGTCGGCGAAAGAAAGGGGCCACACCCACCCATCTCATTAGTATGAAAAAGGCATCGACAACACTGTAGTCTCCACCTTTCCTTCTTCCACGCTTCTCTAGCGCGCCTGGTCCTGAGCCAGCCGGGTTTAATAGGTTACCCTGCAAACACTGGGACTGCAGCGCTGTGCAAGGTTGCACATTCACAGGAAGCATATGTGCACAAAGCCGTAACAGTTGCAGACTAAGGAGCGATAGCCCTGGCCAGCAACGGCGAGAGATGTTAATATTGCTGGGGAAGGTGAAAACATAATTGAAACCGTTTATTTGGGGGGCATGTGGGACTGAACGAGGCAATAGTTTCTGAGCAACAAATATCTGTAATTCACTTGTCCTGGTCTTACAGACTTTTAATTTGCTCTACAAATTTGGTTAGTTGGAGAATATGTAAACACCAAGAACAGTACAGGGTGATCCATTAAACATTTACTTATTGTAGACTTAAAAAAAACCCCACTCTTACGATATTAAAAACATAAGGGGAAAGAGATGCCAGGCTAGTGAATGAAGCCAGCTGACTGCTGAGAAGAGGCTATGGTTTTGCTCCATAGCTTTGCCGTTTTCAGTAATCTGACTCACCGAGATATTTTTAGACACAGTAACAACTTCCATTGTCAAGTAATTTCTCATTTGAATTTTCCTCAAATTAGGCTGTCCTCTCGGCCCTCAAATTCCTTTCGTGAGGCAGTGCTGCCCTCCACGCCCCGAGGAGGAAGGGGAGCTGTGGAGGACTCTGATGATTTGGACCACATGGTGGAACAAGATAGATCTCAGCGTCAGGTTGGCAGGATATTTCCCTCTCTTCAAAGGTCTCCAAACCCAGCAAGCTTTCCTTTGATATCTTTCCAAACGGATTTATCAGCATTGGGGCATACATTTGTTTAGATTGTTCCTGTAGGGTGGGACTTTCAAAAGAGCAGAAGAGTGCCAAGTGCAAAATTCTCACCAAGTTCTCCATAAAGATTTCCGTAGCTTCCTTTGAAAATCCTAGCTGTGCTCCCCATCGCTCTGCGCATCCCTGCTGGAAAGGCGCCCATGGTACCCTCACAATGTGGGCACAAGGGGCACAGAAAAGATTGTGACATTTCAAAAAACAGGCGGAGGAAGAACTGGCTCTAGACAGAGGGAATGCATGAAAATGTGGAGGTTGGGGAGGAAACAAAGAGGGAAATGGCCACCAAATTCCCCAGACCCATCATCTTTCTTTTTTTTTTTTTTAATCCTTTCTCGCTGTTTACTATTTCTCTCAGGTTTTCCCCGGCGTGTCTTAGTTAAAAAAGAGGTGAGTGTACACTGTGTATCGAGAGTATGGGCAGAACTTGGGCCCCGCAGTCAACTTCTGCTCGTGTTCTGGGCTTGAGACGTGTTGAAGAGATGCAGGTGACCTGACGGCGCCAGGCGTTAGTCTGGTCCTCCTCCAGGGTCCTAAAGAAAAAGCAGAGGCTGCTGCCCTAGGACAGAGGCCATAGGAAAGTTAGAGGTTGGGCAACTGGCCATCTTATGTACTTGTCATAAAGCAGTAGCCAAGACCTCACTAATTTTAATGCGCTACCTCAGAAGTAAGCAAGAGATCTACAGGGAGCTGCGTAGAAACGTTCAGGCTAGTGGCTACCAAATAACAAACGCGCTGATGGCAAAGCAAGGACTGCCAGAGCTATTTGTTCTCCTGCCTTGGGGAAAGGGCCTGATGAGGGCTGTTTGGAAAGGATGTCAGAGAAGGAATTTTTATTTTATGAGTAAGGAAATACAGAGGCTATTTCTGATCTGTTATAGGTGCGTTAATGATTTGTGAGCTACAGCAGGGTTTGTGGGTCCTCTGGTTTGTTTGCAGACTGAGAAGATCCTTCCAAGTTCTCTAATACCATATTTGTAGTCATGTACCTGGCTGTTTTTTTAAAATGGTAAGTGCCTAGAGATTGCCGAGAGCCACGAAGTGTCTTAAATCTAGTTTGTCCTTACTGCCTCTTGGTTTCCAGACAGAATTTAAGATGATGTTGCCCCCAAACCCCCATGGCTTGGTCTTGGCAAGGAAAAGTGGTTCTGTTAAGGTTGGTTTTACATCACGAGCTAAGTAAGCCTCAGCTCATCCCTTCTCATCCCACATGGATCCAAGGATTAGATGTCGGCTCCCTAATTCAGCGAGGTCGGGCATAGACCTGCTGCAGCATCTGTGCGTGGTGCTTCTGAGGAGAGCAAGGGCAGTGGGGTGCTGGGGCAGGGAGGGTGCAGGGGCCCTTGGTTCTGCATCACTCATGGAGAGCCAGGAGGGCAGAAGGGAGAGCCTGGAGGGAGCTCTTGGAGAGACTCCCCGTTTGTCACTGGCGGCCTGGACAGAGCCAGCATCTGGCCTGGGAGGTCCTCAGATCTTGGCACGGGGACTGGTGTTTGAAAGGAGCTTGGTTAGGCACTCCTGACTGTAAGCTTTGGGAAATCAGAGTTTCCCTTTAAGTTATTTCAAACATTCAGCTACCAAGAATAAGATAGGCACCTTTCTTATGTGTTTTGGAGAACTAATAAAACATACAAGTCTGCAAAAGTCCTTTGCCGTGCACAATCAAATCAGCATTGCAAATCTATCTGAACGTGGTGCTCTGGCATCAGCCTCCAGATGACATGTAACGCATTTGTGGTTTGATGGTCTTCACTCAGAATGTTGGCTAAAATATTTTTATCTTTAGATTTATTTTTAGAGTTTATGACTGAAAGATTTCAGCTCTGGGCAGTCCTTCCTGTGGCTTTTAGCAGCGACACTTGCAGTTGTGTTTCATGTAATTAAACAGCCAACAATACTTAATGAAGAAATAAATAACATCAATAAAGTAGTAAATAATTATATGCAGGCAAACACCAAAGACATTATCCATCAGGCAACAGCTGTGAGCATTAGTTTTGATTAATCA
>NW_008824986.1:4361327-4364823 GCF_000699105.1 Pygoscelis adeliae | reverse complement strand
CAGGAATGCTGGCCAGGCCTCTGGGGGAATCACCTACACTTTTCTAAGCAGCAAGCTTTGTTATTTTAACCGGAACTTTCAGCAGAGTCCTTAATTAAATGTAACAGCCAGGAGCTCCTCCATCAGCAAATGCCCCACTTCTCAAAGCACACCAAGCAGCATGAGTTTAACCAAGACCGGTTTAAGGCCTCCTCTGTAGTTCGTGAGGTTTGCTGATACATCTGTGTCGGGGGGATGCTAACGCGTACCATGTCCATCAGCGAAGGCACTGTTTGGCTGAGAGCGCTTCGGCGGGGTTTGAGTGAACCTCCTGGCAAGGGGCCGGCGGTGCCTGTCTTGTGCCACCTGGGGAAAACGAGCCAGTGCTTTTTGGCTCTGCCTCTGGAAAGGTGGCAGCAGGGCATGCCTGCCCAGTCTGCAGCTGGTGGCTGCGGGGCCTTATCCCAATCCGGGCAGCTATCGGAGTGAGCGCCTGTTCCATATTTTGTTTCAAAATGTAAATATGGTTGAAATTTCACTCATGTGCTGCTGCTCCTCTGGAACCCAGTGTGGGCGGGTTCGTCTACGAAGACGGAGAGGTCTAGTTCATCTTTAACCGTACCTCCTGGATGGAGGAGCCTTAACGAAGCTTTCAGGAGAAATGGATGTCCTCCCGAGCACATCCCTCTTCCCGAGCGCTCCTGCCACCAGCCCATTGATTTCTGCGGCACCGCCGCCTCCTCGGGCAGCAGCCCTGAATTGTGCTGAGAGGTTCCAGTCTGAACGGTCAGCCGGACCGCAGGCTTCTTCCTTTCCTTTTTATTTTTTTCCTTCTTTGACATATAAGGAGCTTAAAAGAATGCAAACCTTTCAGAAAGACTGATCACGGCACTAGATCCCAGCCTAGATAACAGGCACAAGGTTTTATAGCCCTTAACCCATTAAAAGAGAAAGAGGAGAAGGGACAGGAAGGGTTTCTGGCATGTTGGGGACAGGTTTCCAGAACCCATACTCACATCCTGATGGCTTGTTGTTCTTGGCATCTGAATAAACACCAGCACCACATCGCTTCCACCGTAAATCCAATCCTGGTGATACCTCTCCACCGACAGACAGGAGCACAAGGAGAAAGCAGGGAGCAAAGCGAAGGGCTGTAGCTTGGCTTGAAAGATGTGAACAAAACAGACATGTGAACCCACATCTGAAGGGTTATTTTAATTCTGTGCCATGGCAGATGCACCTACAAACTTCACAAGTAGGAGGCACACGGGTTTGTTGAGCTAGAAATGGCAACGCTTTGGAGACGGAAGGACAGGGAAAGCCCTCAGCTCTTGTTTGAGAAATGGCGGTTTGCAGAAGGCAATGGAGGAAACGTCCGCTCTGCTTAAAAACCCAAACACTTCCCAAAGATCAATCTTGGAACCTTTTTTTCCAAGGACCAGGAATCTTCTTGCATGATAATTGCTGATAGCGCAATAAAACCCAGAGGGTTTCCTTACCCACTTCTCAACACGCAGGCACTAATAAACTTCTGTGATAGCATTAATATTCCTGATAGTCTCTCTGGGCTCCTTCTCCCAAACGTGAATCTCATTATCGTCTGTGAACTCGAAGTAAATTTGTGGGCGTTTAAAGGTATAGCCTGTAAATTGTGGCACTGTTGCCTGTTCACAGCCCCTCATATGACCCATTTTCAAAGCACCTGCCAGCCGGGTACGGTAGTGCTGACTGCCCTCCTGGGGTCTGGCATGGCAAGTGGGTATTGCCAAATCTACACGAATCCGGTTCGGTCCCAGATAAACGATACCACATGAAATCAAGTGAAAAGTGCTCACAGTTCCTCTTCAGGATCAGAAGATACAATTATGGGTCTCCTCCTTCACCCGTGAAGTTTATTGGGCTTGCTTATCCCATCAGTGTGCAGAGCCCGTTTGGTTAATCATCCCCACGACATCTGTTGCGCATCCAAAGGCACAGGTTGCACACGTACATTTCTCAGTGTGTACGCTAAGGCTGGTGAGGATAAATTGAATATATTTCCTGCAAAACAAAATCTCAGTTGCATGTTTTTAAATAATTAATACAGTGTAGGTAACCTATAAAATTCATGGCTTTTCCTTTCCCTAGAAGACAGGAAAGCATATCAATAAGCCAAAGGTAAGGGCAGGGTTTGGGGTTTTTTTTTTGACTTCTTGGTCAAATTCTTTCACAGAGTACCCCCACTGGCTTCAGGGACAGTATTTATGGCAGGTATTAATTTGTTCCATGAGATAAATTAAAAAAATACAGAGAAAGAAAAAGCTTTTGGTAAGATATGGATCTCTCTCTCTCTTCAGAAAAGCAGCGTCTTAGTAACAGATAATACATATTGATATGACTTCAAAATAAATCCTTTTTCTAGGTCCAATTATAAAGTATCTTAAATAATGTATTTTTCTTAACTGGAAGAAGGTTTCTGCAGACCTTTTTTCCCAAGCAAACAATATTCAGCATCTTGTGAATTGCATCAGATAAGACAAGGATGGATGACATTCAGGTATTTCTCTGCAGTCCTGTTATTCCTGCTTTGTTTTATTGAGATGGAGTCCTGTATTTCTGAACTCAGGAAGGGCAGATCTCAGCAGGCCGCCTCCTTTCTAGCTGTTCTGAGCCTGTGGTTCCCATTGACTCTGCTCAAAATGGGTTTTCTCTTAGGTTACTGTGTTCTGGTTATTTTCGTACGGGGTGGAAGCAATCCCCTAGGTGCGCAGTGCCAGGCAGCCAGCTCTTGCCTCGCCCTCGGCGGCCGACCCTGGGGCTGCCACCATGGACCTAACTGTCCTCTGATTCGCTGAAATTCAGGCGTTGGAAGTGAGACATTTTTGAAGGACTGCAATTTTCAGAGCCCCTTTTATTGCAAAGCTAGGTAAACCACCTCTCAAAATCATTATTCAAATGTGGCATATGTTTTGCTGCGAATTTTCAGTAGAACACTTTCCAGTGATTTCCAAAATAAATGAGACTTTGCATAGTACTTTTTCCGTATTTAGCCTTGCCTTCCTGGCGTTGCAGCCAAGGCTTCCTTTTAAAGGCATGTGCATGAGATTATGCAATTTTAGTATTCCGGATACCCAGAGCAATTAAAATAAATCAGGCTAGGTATAATGAAGATGAGCCAAAGCATCTGTTTCTCAAGAGGATTTAAAAAAAAAAAACCCAACTCTATCATCCCCAGAGTCTTGGATCCATCGTGGTTAGACCTCAGAGATTCTTGTACTCCAACGCTCACTTGGGTAAGGAAAGGAGTTGGAAAGGAGAAGAAGAAAGACTCCCTGGTAGAGCAGATATCCGTGCTCCCTGGAAACAGCGGCTGGAAAACCCCGTGTGTTTGGCAGAGCTGGACCTACAGATCAATTCCTTTCCCCTTCTAGTATTTTAGTTTGACGTGTGTACCTGAATTGAGAGGAGAAGGAATGATTTCTGCGTCCTCTCCAGTGTTTACTAGACAAGTCTTGTGTATAATCTGTAGTTATTTCAG
>NW_008824986.1:4355490-4361288 GCF_000699105.1 Pygoscelis adeliae | reverse complement strand
CCTCACGCCAGCGCCGGGGACCACAGCGACCTGGGACAGAGGAGCACTTGCTTATTGGGCCAGTTGTCCTGCGAGGCAAGAAGCAGCCTTCAGGCTGTAGAGTTGAGGTACCAGGAGCTATTTGGCTTTGTTTCTCCTCTACTGCCACTTGGCACCAGATGCCAAAAGCCTTTTTCAGACAAAATTTGGGAGGAGGCGAGTTGCAGGGCAGTCCCTAGCAGATTGTTTGCTGAGCTGCCTCGAGTATGTACTTCGGCAGGAATGGCCTGAAGACAGCTTAGCCAAAGGTGAAACTTTGCTAAACTGTGCTAGATGATTGACTCATCGGTTTTGTTGCATTTGTAACTCAGATAAAGGATGAAGACATGGGAATAAATGTGTAGAAGTGACTACTAGAACTTACAGGGAAAAAAAACCTGCATGCAAAGGGAAGAGTGAGGTTGTGGTGGTGGACACACCAGCCCTGCGTCCTCCAGCTGCAAGCGCGGGACTGGCCAGCAGCCCTGCAGGTACCCGGGGGACTTCAGGAGCCCTTTCTCATCTGCATCTCATCCTAGTGCTGTTAAAAAAGATCTCGATAACTGAGAGGTCAAATGTCCTTGCACAAACCAAACTGGGAAAAACGGAAAAATGCCATCCCAAAACAGGAGAGCAAGAGTTGCCATAAGCACTTAGACGTGGGCAAGGCATTCAAAGTCAATGAGGAGGTGAAGTCCCCCGCTTCCAAATGAGGGCAGGGCAGAAAAAGGCAAATTTTGAGTTTGGCTGCTACATCCCTTGCCTGGGAAACCTGCCTTGCCCTCCCTGGCTTGCTCCCCAGCAGCACCAGCTGCTCCGTCCGAGATAGCTGCTTACCCTCCTCTGGGGCCCACCAAATTCATAAAAAAAAAAAAAGAATTTTCTCAGAAAAAAAGCCATGACGACTAAGACCTGCTAAGTGGAAAGAGGTCAGCTTGTTTACTTAAACCGATTTAAATCTGGCACACCAAGAATAGCAACTTGCTTTGACCACTGACTTGGGTAAATATGGCCTGGCATTCTTACGATGATATTTCCAGCTCCAGCTATCCCCATCACGCAGGGATATATATACATATGTATATTTTCACTAAAAACAGTTGAGGTAAATTATTTGACAGGAGCTGGTTGTGAAATGGCTGGTGTCCGTGTTTCCTGCACACCATTTGGAAACTGAAGCCCATCTAAAGCCCCACCAGACGACGTCCCCTCCCCAGCTTTACGATTAAAAAAGAAATAGTTTGGTCGCGTTTAGGACCATTTCCAGTGAGAGATTTTATTTGGGATTTTGTGAAAAGGCAGCTATTTTTAGCAGATAAATTAGCATGTTTTCTGAAGTGATATAGGCAAGAAAGGATAGCCGGGGATAGCTCGCTGGTCAGTGACTGTGTTTCAGCTTTGAAATGACAATTCAGCCCTTCCGACTTGAGATGAAATGATCTCTGTGGCCTCGGCTCCCTCTGTCTTTCGCAGCCGCCCGCGCTACCACCGCACATAACAAGGCATAATTTTACATAAGTAGAAGACTGTGCTCTGAGCCAATATACAAGTCATACCTGATTGAATATTGCCATTTCAGAGCCGCCATCTAATCACATTTTTCAGGCTGTGTGAACAAAATAATGTTGTTATAATTACACACACTGTTTGTGTGTATGCGCGTGTGTGTATTATATATGTATAATGACATTAGGATGATAATATAGCTGTTTCTATTAGCTCTGTGGTATTAATAAGGTATGACAGAAAGTTATTTGATACCATTTGAAATCCCACTTGCATTTTCATATTGCTCTCAGATGTAATTCAGGGACTTGATTTTTATGAGTTATGGCTCTGATGTCACTTGTATTTTTGCCCGTAATAGGTCCCACTGGAGCAAAATTCATCAGACTCAATTAACAGCATCTGAAAAGTGTATCTTGGTTAGCAACCGATCAGGCAGAAACCGCGTGGGCTCTGTTTTAGCTGACCCATCACCCTGTGCCACTACATGAAACCAGCTTTCCAGGCAGCAGGTAGCAGCCACCTCAGCTTACTGTTGTTACCAGGAGAGTTACGTATTTTTGGGGTTATTTGTGGGGCTGCGGAACCGCTGGCTCTTCCCGTCCCACAGCTGCAGCCCTCGTTACAGGGCTCGTAACACTCTGGCCATCCAGGCACCCTCCCAGTTTCTGCACTTTCACGGGATCCATCCCACTGCAGTCAGTTTTTTACCGTTAAATCTCTCGATATTCAGTGATGATTATTTTTCTTAACCAGCCCCGTCCGGGAGCCCTGGGGCAGTGGGGTGCTTGTTCCAGGCGAGCTCCTAGCAGTCCGAGAGGGGAGCTTAACAACGTGATGCCAGGACGACAAAAAGAAATGCAAGGTAAATAAAAATAACTCCAAATGCACATATGAATTACAGGCTGGGATTTGAAAGCTGATCTCACGTGGGGTTTTATGCTGGGTTAGGTCGCTGATTGGGGCTGGTGGATTTTTTAGAGGGAAGATAAACGCTCTGACTCCTGGTATTTTTAATGCTTCGAGCTGGTGATTTGAACGTCTGATCTAAAGGGCTCCCGAAGCGAGAGACTGATCCCAAAACCTGCTGAAGTGAACGGGAGGCCTCCCGGCAACTTCAAAGGGCTTTGCATCCCGCCCCACGTGCCGAGCCGGAGCAGGGGCTGGCATCGCCCTCACAGCTCCGCCGTGGCTCCATCTCCCACCCAGAGCACTCCCTGTAAAACTCCTCCGTGTCGTAAAAGCCTGGAAGAGAAAAGCTCCGAGCAGAAAATCAGTGAGTGAACTAAAGCACCCCAAACGAATGCTGGCTCGCCAGCCCCCACACAGGCACAGCCCAGCTCGCAGAGTGGATCAGGCTGGGTTTCCTTCCAAGCATAAAACCGGGTTGAAGACTCCAGTTGCTTCCTGTCTCCCAACATGCCTGACGACGACTATTTTTAATTGGAAGGCATGAAAATAAAGTTATTTAATAAATTAATGCTTTAAATGCTTTTTGGTTCAACTTTGGCTGCTTATGAGGACCAGTCTTATTTTGGCTTTTATGCATTCATTTCCAGCTACCGCTCTGTCTGATCCCCATCTTATTTCCTTCGTAATCTACAGATCCTCTGTTGTTATCATTGCTGTGTTTTATGGTTTTGCATTACTTTATTGACTCGGCATACTGTAGGCTGCTTTTTTTTTTCTCCCTCCACTGAAAATAGCCTTTTATGAGAAGCTTAAGCAAAAGCCTGGAATGTCCAAAGGAAAGCACGGAAACATTACAACATTTTGCACATTTCTTTTGGCCAGAGAAAGATACGAAATATTCATAGGAAGAAACTTATCCAGTGCCTGCAGGACAAAATCCAACTTTTGATTATATGTGGAATTTCAATTTCTGCTATAAACAAGCTGTGTATTTTATTTTCTTTTTATTATTTTGAAGTATAAAGGGTTTTTGGGGGGCAGAAGGCTCCTATACAATTGATGTCAGAGCGATGATGAACACGCATACCCTTGCTGCTGGGAATATGTACTCTTCTGCACTGCCACAGCCTCTGTTGCTGTCCCATTCAAAATGCTACCAACATTAGAAGCTTAAGCAGGATGCTGACGGTCCTACCAGCCAGCAGCACTGGCCGAAGAGACACTGGGGGCTGGGGGCTGGAGCTGCGGGGATGGAGGGTGAACGCCTCCTTTTGCCTGTGCTGGGCCCCCTCCCCTGCCCTACGGACACTGTGGGGGTGGCAGGGAAGGGACCTACGGCGGCGATGGGCAGATGGCCCCCACACACCTCAACCTCTTCTGACAGCTCTGTGCTTTGCTTCGAGTGAAGCAAATCTATACCTGCGGGAGACTAGGTGTCCCCAGCGGTGACTGGCCCTTCGGAATTGCCTTTGCTGGTGTCTAAGGCATGAAGCTGGGCCATCAGCTCACACTGGACACCAAACCTTCAGATAATCAAAGTTCGGTGAGAAGAAACTCAGGGGACCTTTTAGACGTTAGAGATCTGGGTCTTGAAGTGCACATCGGATCATCCCACCATCTGAATTCTGGATTTAGATGTAACCCTTACGGACGTAAGCTCAAGTATGGACTTTGGAGTTGAGCTCCCTCAGAATCTGGAGGTGAGATGGAGTCCTGCAGGAGCTCAATGCATGGAGTGGTGGCTTGGGTCATCGTGCATAACCCCTGCCTCCCAGCGTGCTGCACGGATGAGCAGTCTCTGCTGAGAGGACCAAAACGTGCCCTTGCGTGTTTACCCAGCCTCACCACCTTATATATAACTCATAGCAGCTATAGGGCCATGGCTTGGAGGGAAGGATGGGGCTCTGCAACAGAGCCGTGAGTGATGCTCCGTGCAGTGGGCAGGAGCTCAGGGCCAGCACCGAGGCTGCTAGCAGTGCCCAGGCCCCGGCTGCTGAAGGAGAAGCAGAAGCAGAGGGATTTGGGCACAAACGGAGATGGGAAGTTCGCTTTGCTACTTGATTATATATTGTGGGAAAGGAGCAGCCCTACCTGCCTGAGATAAAGAAAATGAATAAACAAATAAAAACCTGTTTGTGCCCAATATATTGTAACAATCGTTTGAGGACGGTTTTATCTGTGTGAGAATATAACCCTGATTAAACATGCCAAGGTCAGTGAAAACAAAGGTGAATTGCTAAAGAAATGCGAGTTATTCCGGCTGGGAGTTCACTGGGGGTGAAATAGAACACCACTCCCCGTTCTGCGGGGATGTGTTGAGGTGTGGGTCTACCTTGCATTACCTCCCATACCTACCCAGCCCCTGCAAAACATTCTCCCCTGGGTGATTGAGCTCCCAAGCACAAAGCGCCAAACTTCTGCGGCCAAAAGAGTTGCCATCCGCAACTCTCCTGAGCTGTTCTGCTGGTTTTGCCCATCCAAGATGCACACGAGCCACCGGTGCTGGGTGACACCCCAAGCACTGGTACCTGCTGGCTTTACTGCCTGCCCCATCCAGCGTCCCAGCCTGCCCCCGGCACCTGCAGCCAAGCAGCTGCTCTAGCGCCTGCCCTGCTTGCTCCCGCCTTCTGAAGCCCTAGGAGAGCACACCAACTCTCCCACCCAGCCTGAGCTCTGTCCGTCTTCATCTCTGGCACACCAAACGCTGGAAGCAAATTCCCCTTCCCTGGCGCCGAAGGTGCCTTTCTTCCACCTCGCCGCAGTACGAGCCGAGGGGCTGTGGGGCCACAGGCCGGATGGACGCTCGAGGCGTCTTAGGAGGACGTAGGGCGGGAAAGATGGAACCTTTTACAAACTGGAGTGAAGAATTTGGTGTTTCCTCCAGAGGATCCAGAAGAAACGCAGCCTCCCTCTGGAGAATCGTCCAACATCCCAGGGGACCGTGGAGCAGGCGCCTGGCTGGACGCGAGCACTGAGGATGTCGGGGTGAAATCCCCCACCCGCACGGCACCATTGCGAGCACGGCCCAAATTTCCGTACCTGCTCCGTGCCTTCTGCCTGGGGCCAAGCAAGCCTTCACCCGTGCCTCACACAGGGGTTGCTCCTTATTTCCAGTCACCAAAAATCATCCCCCACGGCTCACAGCGGGGTGGCCCCTCCTGCCCAGCGAGTTGTCCGGCTGCGCCCCGTGTGCTGAGGCAGCCCCAGCTGTTGGCATATTACGCTCCGCTTTATCAGAGCCATTTTGGCCACATGTGCAACACATGAATCTGGTTTTTCGTGACCCGGAGAGCGCGTTTCTATACGAAATGCAGTCAAGAGCACCATGTACTCGGGCCCACTAGGGCCGCGGCCCGCCGAGC
>NW_008824986.1:4344179-4352218 GCF_000699105.1 Pygoscelis adeliae | reverse complement strand
GTGCGGTGGGAGTTGCGGGGGGGGGGGTGTAGGTACAACGAGGGGCGGCTGTCCGCAGGGGCTGTTTTCGGAGGCACGCGTGGCTATAGGTGCCGACATAGCCGTGTACATACAGATGTGTACGCAGTCGAAACGCGTTTCAGAGCCACCTTCGCTCGCTGCTACCTCTTCACTTTAATTTTCTGTGCCTGCCACTGAGATAAGGGAGCCTTTTCCTAAGAATCAGGGAGATGACAGTGAGCAATGGATGCTCTGAAATTGCCCGTGGTGACTATTTAAAACTGTGCCTGTGTGTGTCTCGTGTGCGTGTGTGTGTGTAAAATGAAAGATATTTGGAAGGGGGTGGGGTGGGGAAAGGGACACAAATCATTTTAATACGCCTTAATGATCAGCTCATGTTACTGTGGTAGGAACATCAGAGAAAATTAATCCTACCATTACGAGTAAAACACTGCTCCGGTACGAGAGTTCTCAGCTGCGTGTACCTTCCTAATAATATGCACAATTTTATTTATTTTTACATGCAAACACTGCTAGTAATTAGCCGTGTGATTATACTTGTGCATTTCATTGGGGCTTTAACTGATGTCATTCTGCATTATTCAACCATATGAAAACAATTTTCAATTAAGATAATGGCACGCCTTGAAATTATGCAAATGCCGGTCATATTGTGTAGAATAATTATGACAAATGTAAAGCAGGTAAAAAGTTTCCTAACGCAGTTGTGTTTTACACCCCGGTGATGTCATTTCCCCTCTGGCCTAAGTTAGTCATTCATTAGCAGAGTAGCAGCAGCAGCAGCAGCAGCAACAGCTCTGAGTGATACTTCTCTGGCAGGGAGCCTACAGAAACCGGCACTGAGAGCCAGGGCCTAGAGAGGGCAACATAACACTCCCATTAAGAAATGTACTTTGTTTTCACTTACTCCATTAACTTGTTTATAGACATCGGAATGTTTTTTTATTATCGATTTTTAATAGTTTGGAACGATCCGAATTCCGCTCAGGGATGTGCAGGCAGCCGAGAGACAAAAGGCTGGGTGCTGGCTGGCGCTTTGCGAAGCGCTGTCTGGGGGCAGCCGGCTTCATTGGCGCGCAGGGCGGCTGTTTCACCTAACCACCCCGTGGTCGCAGTTCCTTACGTAGATGACATCCATGTCTGTCCCCAAAGCGGCGGCAGGGCTGCCCCTGCGGTCGCGAGGCTTCCTAACTCTGGGCTGGGCTCCTTCTGCGGGAGGAGATGCAGCTCTCAAGTCAGACGGGGCTTATAGCCATCACGGTAGACCTTATTCGTGGCGTGGGATTGACGAGGGGGTAAAACGCCTTGTCGTGCATTCAGGGAGCGGGGATGAAGTAACCGGTTCTTCAACGCGTATTGCAAATCTGCGGTGTCCGACGCAAAGGGTGACAGGGGCACTCGCTGTCAATAAAATTGCTGGTGAGGGGAGCGAGTGGTCGAATCACAGGCTTGCGCACGAGCCCACCAGAGATGTAGGCATAGTCGCTAGCGGCTACCTGCGCTAGCGGCATGATTAATAGAAGCAGTTCTGCCTGTTTTAATAAAATTGCTGGTGAGGGGAGCGAGTGGTCGAATCACAGGCTTGCGCACGAGCCCACCAGAGATGTAGGCATAGTCGCTAGCGGCTACCTGCGCTAGCGGCATGATTAATAGAAGCAGTTCACTGCCTGTTTTCCGTAATAGCAGCACTGACACTATGACAATATTCAGCTAGTGGCTGTGAGGAGGGAGGAGAAGCGAGGAGGTATGTAATGCTTCTGTTACTCAGAAATTTCTGATGGCGTATTTTATCTGATTGCCAAATGGTTGAGCTAATCAGCAATAAGTGTAAATATAAGTCTTTTTATAGCTAGCTGAATTCATCATCCAGACTTAAATATAACCCTGACTGCTGCTAAAATGGGATGTTTCCATACGCTGAGGCCCAGACCCAGCAAAGGGTTCAAGCCCAGGTGTGCTTCCGCTGAGGTACCCCTCCCTCCGCCTAAGGCTGAGCATCCCTGTAAGCACGGCAGAGAAACCCTCCTCCGGCCCCAGAAGCCAGCTGGAGATTGCTTCCTGGGGAGTCTCAGTGGACGGCAAACGTGGGATGGAGCCAGTCGCATGCTGCAGGTATGAGCGCTCCTGGTCCCCGATGCTCATTGCATCGCAGAGCAACATGCACGGAGAGGCTGGGACCAGCTCCGGCATCGCGTTCAGACCAGTGGTCTTGCTGTGCAGGAGCAGCCGAGACATTTTTGTGAGAGCGATGGTGCCTTTGGGCACGCTGTTAGGTGAGCTAGAAGAGTTTTGCTCTACTTCACTGGAAACTTTGTTGCTGCTTTTAAAACACAGGGGCCCAGGTGTGCTGCCTCTGACCTCGCCGTCAAGCCCAAAAGCTGCAGCAGGTGCAGCGCTGGTCCTCTGACCAGAGGGAGAGTGGGAGCAGCCTTTCCCCCCTTCCCTCTGGTGCGGAAAAAGTGGCTGTCCTCCGTTCCTGGGAGGGCCGCCATCTAAATGGGGAAAGCCTCTGTTTTGCCAGAGGAAATCACCACCTTGCCCTGGTTTTCTCAGCCACTCCTGGGCCAGCGCAGTCCCCTGCGTCACCTCCTGCGTGGGAAGGGAAGACCTCTGTGACGGCAGGCACCTCGCGCAGGGCTCGGAGGAGCATGCTTGGGGGGCTCTGAAGGTCCGGAGGGAGCAGCTGTAAGAGCACACTGTCACACTTGAAACAGTTTCACGGGGCACGTGTGGAAAGCAGCCCCCCAGCTTTTCTGGCGCCCGACTGTGAGAAGTAGCTGCCAGCTGGGTGCTGGCAGAAAGCCCCAGCCCAGTCCCCTCAAACAGCGCCCTGGACCCGCGCTGCTCAGGGGGCACGAGGTGGGCTCAGCCCCCAAGCCCTGCAGCCCACGGGGTCCTGGCCGAATCCTCCTCCAGCTCATTTACTCCTCTCTGCTCCAAGGGGGAGCGTGGGGCTGTGAACGACTGACCTTTGCAGAAGCAGTTCTAGAGCAAAATGCTCGTTAGTGCCTTGTATTTTCATGTTTTTAAAGGTGTTGGCATTAATTAGACTGGGCTTAAAAATATATATCAAAGCCAGTGCTTGTTAAATCCAGGAATGGTATTTGATGTGATGCGTACAATTCCTAAAAAACCCCAAACAAGCAACTAATTTATTTTGCATGGTATGACATTCCCTGTGTTGCCCTGCGTCGTCGTGAATGCCGCTTCTGCTGAGGCTGGACTGTCGGTGGGGATCTGCCTTTGGTTCATTCATCGGGAGCTAAGTTTACTACGAACTCATGTTGATTTCATCTCTTCTCCCAAACTGAGGATCTGATGCAATGCTCTTCGCCTTGCAAATAATCCTTACTCATGCAAGTAATTTACATGAGTAAGCGTTGCTCATACAGAGGAGAGAGCTAGTTTCCTGTAATTATTTCCCTAGCAGTATTTTGCATTTTCAGACTAATTGGGGGAAAGAAAAAAAAAAGTCGTCACTCCACAAATGTATGTCATTTATAATTGCAGAAGAGATTCTTCCAGAAAGTTCAGGGAGGCAGCAGGTTTGTGCTTTCTTCATTTTGGAACAGATGCTCACAGCATCCCTCGAAAGCCCGATTTGTTTCCGAGGGGCTCTCCATGTGCGGAGGACCTACTCCAGTGTGTAAAGGTAGCACAGGCTGGCCCGAGCGCGGGTTCTTACACCGCTCGTGGTTTATTGCCACCCTCCTTGAAAAATGTGCTACTCCCTTTGCACAGAAATAGATTTTTTTGAGAGATGTAGGAATCTGTACGGCTCTTATTTGAAATGAGAACGGCCCTGTTTTAGTCTCCACGGTGTGTGCTTCGTGCTCGTATCTGTCAACACTGGTAATGACAACACGTTTCAAACATGCAGATTATGATTATTAAAGGGTGCTTTAAAAATCATGCTAATAGCATCAATCTCCAATGTACACTTGCTCAAATTAATTCAGCTTTGGAAATCAGGCGCACTGTAATAGCAGTGTTAGAGAAATGGCATTTGTCATAAAATATCATGGTTTTGGTAATTGCATATCCACTCTGTATATTTTTATCTCTCTCGCCACCAGCAGCATATGCTGGCAAAGGAAGGAGAGGGCAATGATATTACTCAGAGAAGCCACATGTTGCTAGCCATTAGCCAGCAATCTGGTGTATCTGGTCACTTAAGGCAGATTCCTTTTTTTTCATCATTTTTTTATTTTTTTCCCCTTTCCCCTTTCCCTCTGCTTCCCAGTGCATTCAGACTGTAAAATACACCCACTGCTCTGCAGAGTTGCTGTTCCCAGTCTGATCAGTGGCACTAAACATTAAACTCTTGTCTTTGGAGAATAATAGGCCTCACATGGTACACCCTCAAGCATGTTGAGATACTGTGCAGGCTGGAAAATAAAAATGTTCTAATTGTGTCTTTTAAATAAGCATAGGAGTGAATTAATTAGACTATATTTTGTCTTTAGTTGCTTAGTTACACAATAGTATTCCTAAGCACAAGTAAGATAAATTGGCTCTTTTTGTGCTGCTTGTCCCTTAATCATAATTACTGTATTGCTCAGGAGAGCAACGCATACATAGATTTTGCATTTTTAATAATACTCAAACAATATGCGAATGATACAGAAAGTGTGTTCTGATTCAAGCTCTTATATGCTTTTATTCGGGAAGAAGTTCCACTGCTATGGGAGCAATATTTGCATTAGTTGCTCAGAGATGTAGTTCTGGGAACTACATAATTGAAATATTCTTGCAATGCTTGTTCTGGCCCTTTCATTCGCATTCAAAATAACAATGCCTTAAGTCTCCGAACAGTCATCCACTCTTGATTTAAGGGCTTTTTTCTGTGTGTGTGTGTGTGTGTATGTGTGTTTGTGCGTGTGCAGTGTGGATTCACACCCAGCGTTAACCCTGCAGAGACTAGACGCTCGTGTGATTCATAGTGTCATATCAAGTTGAGCTTTTTATTTTGTAGCTAAAATGCAGTCAGAAGGTCAGATGAACATCGGCATTTTATGGCATTAATCCAATGACCTTAATGCTTGGCAGGCGTCCATGTTTCTATGCGAAGGTGCCAGGGTTATAGATAATAAAAGAGTTTGTTTTCATTTTCTGGATATTTTAATCTTTCTTTGCAAAGCGTAGCCTCGGGTCTGGGGGGCTTGGGGCTGCTCCTGGGGGCCAAAACTTTAATTCCTTCCTGGGTTGTGGAACGTTAGCGTCTGCTAATGATGGGCAGATTGATACAGATACTGAACAATGGAAGGTTCTGGCAAGAAACCCCCTAGACATGCTCAGTGGATGTATGTGAAAATTGGCTCCATTGTTCTGCTGTATGAAAAGCAAGTAAATTATTTACAGATATTTGCTAATTAAAGCACATTGTTTTACCAGCACAATAGAACACAATATAACAAAAGACAAAAGAATAAGCTTGCATAATTTAAACCTGCTAATGCAATGTACTCCTTGTTAAGAAAAATATAATTATGTAATCTACGAGGAAAGATTTTCGTACTGTAACTGTAGTAGGCAAAATTAGGAATGAATTGCTTGTCAACTTGCCTAAACTAAAACAACTCTTTGAGATCTGTGAGCTATCTGACGGGAAAACATTTTGACTGAAGCCTATTTTCTCTTTGGTCAGAACTTCTATCTGCAATGACAGATATAAATTCAATTTGAACCTCTGCTCGGGAGCAGGAGGAGGGAGAAAAAACCACCCCAGAAATGAAGGAGGAGGCTTGCAATAGAAATGTCAAGTCTAGCTGCTCACAGCCGTCCCTCTGTGTGCTCCATCTCCACCCCACTTCTGGCCCAGATGTACCGGTATCCCACAAAACATCCTACAAAAACGCAGTGCTGCCCTGCCCCAGGACATTTTGCGTGTCTCGCTTTGGAAATACCGAGCCACATGGAAAAAGCTGCTTGCTAATACAAGGGAAAGCGAATACCATAGGACTTCACGTGCTTCACCTGTGTCCTTTATCTTGGTCTCTTCTTTTGGGTTTTGGACCCTGGCAGACGGGATGAACATGTCGGGATGTAGCGTTCTCTGTCCGCGTGCATTTCGGACAGCTGTGTGCGGCTGTGCTTAGACTGGGGAAATAGCATGGTAGGCTGGGGAAATACCTGTCACCTGAATTTAACGAGATCATTATAGCCCTTTAAAGGAATTAGTGAAGGATTACCAGAGGAAAGGTTCTGCCTTGGCCTCTTTAAAATTCTCCCGTGTGCCAGGTAAATTCCTCGGCTGTGCGTGTTTCCATTCTCAAGGCTCTCCCCGTAGGTTTATGGGTGGAGGGCAGTGGTCTCTGTAGGTCCCTGGACGCTGGCATCTCCGGGGAGCATTGCAGGCCCAGATCCCAGCGATCAGTTCTGCTCTGCGCATCCTTCGGGACGCGTCCGTCTGCCCCGGGCTAGGGGATGCACGAGGAGACGGCACCAAATGAGGCACTCGGGGCAGGGAAAGGGGAAAAGAAAGCTGCCCCTGCCTGTGCCAAATGCTGGAGCCTCTTGTGAGGCTTCCCCGTCACCTGGTGATCCCACCTGCAGAGCGGGAGCAGTGGTTTCTGCCTGGCAGAGCTGTGCTGCGGCTCCCCAGGCCTGCAGCCTGCTTAGAAAGGTTGTACTGGAAGAGCAGCATGTAATGAGGGAGTGGATGGCAGGAGAATCCTTCGTGTGCCTTGTAGGGAGGCTGAACAGGGCACTTCCCAGAGCCAGACCTTTTCTATGACACAGCCACAGTTTTTTAGCTAGTCTGTGATCGTGCAGTCTTAAAAAACCCCATGTATACCCCCAGTCCACAGCAGGCAGCAGGGAGACGGGACCTTCTTACTCTGGAGAAAGTCTCTGAGAGCAAAGCAGTCCTGTACAAACATTCTCTGCCCCTTTAGGGTTGAATATGGTCCCTGGAGGAAAGCTTGGGTGAAGTGCTGCATTGTAGGAGACGACTCCGGGGACCTGGGTTCAGGTTCCTGAGCGACTTCTGGCAAGTGGATTAGGACTAAATTGAGATGACCTGGTTTCCACCACTGTCCAGAGCCCTGGTAGCATCTGTATGGCAGAGAAGAGCTCGGTACCATAGACTCTCTGCTGACAGGGCCTTTTGGCTTGACTATGCTGTCAAGTAAGGGTGAATGTACTATCCTCAAACACACAGGTAAATGGATTGCTACGGGAGAAGGGTTTATTGGGAAGGAAGGAGGAGCCTTATTGGAAATAAACCCCTTCCTTCCTTCCTCCACCTCCACAATGCGACCTTCCTCTCCTGAAAGGGATCTATAGCAGGGAACCGGATTCCCGGGGTGAGAACAGCATCGTTGTGCAAGGTACAGGAAGGTCCTTTTCACCTAAATCACAAAAAAACTAAAAAATACATGGGATGTAAAAAAAGCCCAGAATAATAGAGACCTTTATGCCCAAATGAAATATGCAGTTCTATTATCCTCGGTGAATGCAGTCCGTAAGAGTCGCACTGTATTTTTTGCTCCCGTGGATGAATGTGTTTTCATCAGCAATGTACTGGGTTGTAAAATATGCATCCCCAGCTATCTACTGTGCTAAAGGTTTCAGTAAAAAGGCTTGAAGATGTTTTCTAATGCAAATCGTACTGATCAGATAAATGACACGCAGTGTCTTCTGTAGTTATTGGTAAGAGTTTTTGCAGTACGTCTCCTGTTTCTCTCTAGGCCACGTATTTGACGTTAGGAGACAGCCAAGCAGGTGTTCGACTCGCTCGTGCCCTCCAGAATTCCTTAAATGACCTCTGGAAGCACTGGAGTGAAAACAGTCTCAGCACGTCAAAATTTTGAGATATCTCAGTCGCTGTAATTCTTTTAAGGCTGCCTCAGCGTCTCCAAAATATAAATCTTTCCTAGTTATTGGCAATGAGTGAGGAGTTGTGACGTACCGTATGCGGGTGTGCAATCAAGATGTACGACCTCCCTCTGCTACCCTGTGACTCCCTGCCTTGTAAGAGTTAATATTTCTTCTAAAAAATAATTATCTGCTTTAAA
>NW_008824986.1:4243894-4344132 GCF_000699105.1 Pygoscelis adeliae | reverse complement strand
TGTAAGTATTTCAACCATCTGCTGAGTCAGGCAATATAGCATTTTGTGCTTTCAGGAGGCTGTGATGGTTGCTTAGACAACAGTGACATAATATTTAAGCGTAACGGCTCTCGAGAAGATACTGTCCCCTTCTCCCTGGATGATTTCTCTGAAAATGCAAATCCGATAAGCTTTTAAAAAACAGGAGAGGGATGAGAAGGGTTTGTATCATCATCTTTCTTAACCATCTTCCCATTTCCCACTTGATAGGTGAAAGTATCGTACTTTGCTCAGGAGTATTGTAAGATGTGCTAAAATTATAGGCTGACTAGATGCCTGCTTTTATAGAAACAGAAGAAAAAGTGCCTCTTTATATAGTCAATACTTATTTTGAGATTTAGACAACTTTGTGGCTGGGAAAAGTGTTGCCGTTGGTTGGTCAGCATCTGAAAAGGCACATCTGAGATAAATCTCATTCCTGAGCAGAGCTGAAATGAGCACTGGCTGTTCCTCCTGCAAAGCTCATCTTGCTGTAGCAGGAAAAAACTGCAATTAAAGACTTAACCACGCAATGGAGACCTCATAAACATATCACTTCAGAGCATAGCTAATACACGATGAGTTGATTTTTGTATAGATATATGTATGCACTGTATGCGACGTGGGTGGTTTTTCATGTTTACACAGAGATGTAATTATGAATGACATGAAGGTTATACAGCAGATTTCTTTAATCTTCTAAAGGTTTGTTAGTCATGTGTCACCGTGTACCTGGTTTTTATTTATTCAACATCTGTATTCCTTTGTCATCTCGTTGAAAGGGTTTCTCTAGAAGGGCTGCGGCAGTAGGTGCGTAGCAGTTGATACCAAATGGCTACGGGGGCTCCTCTGGCTGGCAGAGCCCTGCAGCTCCTGAAGCAACTTTTGTTGTGACACAGGGCTGCGAGACATTTTTGCTTAACAAAAACAGGAGATGGACTCTTTGTCACCTGCTGCTCCAAAAAAATAATAAGCCCCTTCACGACTCATAGTTTGGGTCTGAGCGCTTGGAAAGGTTGCTCAAGGATGTGTGAAAGCTTGGCAAGGCGCATCGAAATCCCAGAGCTGATGAAATATTTGGGTGACCTCTGTTTGGGTGGTGTTGGGGCAGATGACCTCTCATGTTAGCAAACTGCCAAGATGTGGGGAAGACAGCCTCTCTGGAAGCTGCCCGTGACTCAGGCTCATCAGAAAGAAGGGGCTGAAGCTACCTGCCATGTTTTGCTGCCTGACAGTGTTCATATGATGAGGCGCTGGGGTGAAAGTGTCTCTGGAGATGCGGTCCCTCGCTGGCGGGATCGGCATTGGCAGTGGCACTCGAAGGAGGATTGCGGTCCGACCTATGACCGCTGTGGTGTGTGGGGAGTTGGGGACAACATGGCTGGTTGTCTCTGAATTGGGCCGAAAATGAGCAAGAGCTCAAAAAATGAGTGGCAAGAGAGAGCAGGTCTGCCCAGTCCCACTGTGTGTAGGGCAGGGCAACCCAAGGCAGGCCCTGAAATATATAGGGTGATTTTTCCATTTTCTGGCTAAAAGTGAACTTGGCCGTGTTTCCCTGGCGCAGCCGTGGTGATCACTAGTGGTACAAAGGGAGGACACAAGGCCGGCGCTGGTGTGGAGGATGGCTAGGCACTCCCGGGCACTGGAGAGGCAGTGCCACCCGGCCTCTGTCACGAGGGGCTCATCCTGCGGCTGTCACCTCTGCAGGCCAGGCCCAGCCTCGGCCCTGCTTCCTTTGGGGCAACCCCAAAACCTCACAGCAGTGTCTTTAATGTTAGGAACATTAGCTCTGGCTTCCAGGGGGGTTGATGGCAGTGGAGCTGCAGTTACATCAGGTGCAAGATGGGTCCTCTTGGCCCGACAGCCATGAGGTGGGTGTTGCCATTGCTCGGCCGTACCACAAGGCCCAGCCTAGCAGCCATCAGCGCGAGGCCTGCGATCACCTGCCCTCCTCAGGCGATCCCAGCTGATTTGGGGGCCAGCCTGGTGCCCTTAGGGATGTGGCTGCCACAGGGGTGACGGGGACCAGGTGCCCTTGGTGACACAGCTGCTGCAGGGGTGACAGGGCAGTCCTGACAAGGGGCCATCGCCTAGCACCGCCCGCATGGAGGGTTTGGCCCACAACCTCAGTCATGGCACACTGATAGCCTGAATTTCTTTTATGTTTTATATTCATGTACTCCACTTGTGTGCTCAGCTGCTCTGTGGTGCCATTCTGGGTGCCCCTTTGCACCATGGCGGCTGTGTTTAGAGTCCCAGTGCCATTTTGTGAAGGGCTGAGGTGAGCACACGATGGTCTTTTCGCAGGGTGTTTTCCAGGCCCCTCACATCAGTGTGGGGATGCTAAACACCATGTGTTTTCATGGCCACGGCTGTGCCGCTGCCACAGAAAGCATATGGCTGGGGTGTGCTCTCCCCTGCCTCCCAAAAGCTGCCTCTCCCCCTGCTCCTGCCTCTCTGGTTCCCCCTCCATGGCAGCCTGGGCAGAGCCCAGCGAGTGCACCAGCATCGCTTCACCCTTGTTACAGTAGGGGTTTTTTGGGTTTTTTTTTTCCTTCCCTTTTTTTTTTTCTCCTGTGTACACATCATGTGCGTGTGTGCGAAGGTTGTATTCTCGAAAACAAGTTTATTCATTGATGATGTAATAGTGATTGTACTTTTCTTTTGGTTAATAAATTGTCTGCTCAGCTTACTTTGTATGCCAGCCAAAATTAGTCATACCAGTTCTTGGAAAGGATATGAAGAAACTAGTAATTGAAATCATAATCATTTGATCATGAGAGCTATTTGGAAAATAATATTTTAACCAAAAACACGTCTGATCTCCAAGTCAGTTTTTTTTTAAAACTGCTGCTAAATAGATTTCTCTAATGTTGAATATTAGAAATTGTGTAGTAACTGGTGATGGTATTCAACATCCTAAAAGAGGACTTCATCCAGAAATTGCTGAGACTGTCTGCAGGCAGACTGATATTTTTATATATATATGTATTATTTTTTCCATCCTGACATTTAATAATCACCATGTAATAGCTATAAAATGCATAGCAACTACAGCTTTTTTATTTCAAGTGGATGGTGTAATGAAATTGGGTGAAACCATCCATTGAAATTGTACTTTGTAGTACCCGATGCTTGTTTACAAAGTATTGATGTTTGTCATAAACGGAGATTTAAAACATCACTGTTATTGTTTGTTGTTCGGTGGAAGCTCTTATGCTGTGCAATGATAAAGGAAAAGATTTTATTACAAGCTTGCTTAGCTTATAAGCATGCCCTTCATTTCTGACCAAATATTTGTTATTGCACTAAATGTAATGAAGGTGCCTGCTTATAAAACGATTTTGTATTATGTAAGGGGGAGTGGAATATCAGATCTGCTTTTTTACTAGAGATACTTCAGGTTTTGTATTGTGTGTAACTTATCACAATAAAGCTTTTTTTTCCTATTGAGCAGTATTTTATTTCCTGAGGAATGTGTTCAGTGGAAAAAAAAAAACCCACACAGAGAGAATCAATCGTGCTTTTCTCTTTGTTTAATAACTCAAAGAATTTCTCTCCCCTTTGCAAATACTTGTGTTTATTTGAGAGAAAAATTGGATTCTGGTTTATTTATTTCAAGAACCTGTAACCTTATTTAGCACTAGAAATGTGCAGTGTGCAAGGTGTGGTGTGCAGCCAGCTCTCATTACAACATAAATTATTTCTGCTGTTTTAACTAAAAAATCTAGAGTGTATCTTGCTGGATATGCGTTGTATGTTTGTTTGTTTATTTTTTTGAGTCTTTCTTGAGCCCTTGCTCAGTGGAGTCAGCTATAAAACATTCTGCTTATTCATCATGACTGAGAGGAGTTGATTGTTTCCTGGAAGGATAAAATTCAGCAATTAGAGCTGTTTAATTCGAGTATATGTTCTGGAGGCTAAACTAAGTTTAAGTGCTTTTCTTAGAATGTGTATTTAAGAAGGGAAAAAAAAAATTACAGTTCTGATCTTGAAAAAGGCTTTAAGAAACATGAGAATGTGCAAGTTTCTTTTCGTGGGAAGCACATAACATTTATGTAGTATTTCTTTTGGGATTACATCACAGTTTTATTTAATTTTTAGGACAAAAGTTAAATTCAATATTTGTGTATAAGCCAAGGGAAAATGTACCATAAACACAGGAATTTTCTGGTGAGTCAGAGTTCCAAGAATCTGAGATTTACTTAGTCCATTTATTTCAGGACTAGCTATAACCATTAGTCATCCAGCCATGAATTTTTACATTTGCAGCTAATTGCACCTAAAAACCAAACTTTCCCTCAAGGCTTTGGGTTATACAGAATGCGATTTGGCAACCTGCATTTCAAATGCCTTTTAGGATCATTGCCTTGGTCCTAGAAATTGTCTTTAGATCATGTGTATTTGCTTCGAGTAAACAACTAGTATTTCCACTTAGGTGTCAGGAGAAATAAATTAAATACTAGCTATTCTGTATTACAGAAAAATTAATCTGCCAACAGCAAGATAGGCTTTTCCAATAGCCTGTGGGGGGGTGGCGTTACAGGTTTATCAATCATCATGGAGCCCCGCGTGACGTGTCCTATTCTCATTTGACCGCTTCTTGCAGGATGAAGTTATTGCTGTTTCAGAGAAAGTTACTGTGAAGCTTGAGGACTTGGCAAAATGGGCACAGTCCGATTTCTCCAAGTGGAAGTGTGGTTTCCGGGCTGAGCCGGTCAAGCCGATGGATGTGGGGAAGAATGGGCAGAAGGAGGCCTTGACGAGATACAGACAATCCACGCTCAACAGCGGCTTGAACTTCAAAGACATCCTGAAGGAAAAGGCTGACCTTGGTGAGTATCCCTTACTTTCTCCTGTGGGGAGGGGCCCGTGGGTGAGCGTCTTTCAAAGGCAGATGAGCCCGATCCTGCCAAGCCGTCGCTGATTCCCAAGGTATGTCTGTGCTTCGGGCGGAGGTGTGGTAATGAGGTGGTGGTGTGGTGAGCTCATCGCAGGCTCCTTCGAGATTAGCGTGGGGTAACTCTGTGATACCTGTCTGCTCCGTAGACGTGTCCCTGAGCACTAAGGCTCAAACCCTGAATATGCGCGCACAAGTAATTGTCAAGGGCTCTCCCTGGGGCTCTGCAGGCCGGGGGATCAGGTCAGAGCTGTGCATCGTGGGGAGAGGAGCCTGACACATCTTCCCGAGGCCTCCTCCAACAGGTGGGGGAGAGCAAAGGCCTTTCACTTCTCACGTCCCATCTTCCAGAAGCACAGGATTGTCACCTGCTTCAGGTGCTTGTTCTGTCTCCGTACGGTCAGCTTTGTGTCTCGTTTGGTAGGGAGATGTCCCTTCCGTAGCCTTCTATAGCTTTTCCTTGTGAGCTTTATGTTACTATACAGTGTAGGCCCGCTGCAAGCACCCTGCTGTTGCCTCCAGATAGACCTGTCCGTTTTTAGGGAGGGAAACAGTAGCTCTGCTACTTTGGATGGTTGCAGAGAGGCTTGCAGCCATGGGGCTGCTTTGGTGCTCAGACACTCACACCTCTAAAATCCGTGGTGGGGGCCCAAGGTCCGAGGGAGATGAGTCTCCTGTTGGTAAACGCACCTGTTTGTGGTATTAGGACCTTGGATGCATAATAGTTGTCAGAGACGGCACTTTGAAGTGCATCCCAGGGACATTTCTCTGTTGTACCAAGCTTTTAACAAATGTTCCAAGTTTGAAAAGCATCAAATTTAGGCCATAATGCGTGGAAAGGTAAGAAATCAAAAGCTAAGGCTGATGCATGTGAGGAGATGCTTGTGTACCTACGTGAACAGGAGAGGCAGGGCCAAGTTCAGTTTTATAATGGCATGACTGTGTTGGCATTGAAGCCAAATTACACTAAGCTGAAGATCTGTCTTGGAGGATTTATGTTCTGCATCTCATTTTTCTGATCTTACCAAATGGTGAAGTGATTTTGTCAGTCTTGCATTTCACCATTAGATATGTAGGTTGGAAGATTAAAGTACAATTGGAAGTTGATCTTATTTTTCATTACGTCTCCAGGAAGAAAAATAACCTGTGCAATTCTTTCTCTTTTCCTTTGCTTTTCTGTGTGGTTTCTTCTGGTTCATAATTACATGCAGTAATTTTGTTTGCTATTGCCCTGGCATCTTCTTTACACATTACATTTATTTGCATTTGTTTGTTGTATCAGAAGAATCTTAATGTTTTTCGGAGAGAACTTTTGTGTGTTAATGTTTTCTTGGTTTTGTTTTTAAAAAACAAAAAAACCCTTGTGGTAAGTTATGAAATTGCTATTATCTACCCTAGGAGCCAAAGAAAATTATCTTTAAGCCTAAAGCTTATAGTTGCATGTTAAGCCTTTGAAAGTAGGGGTTATACTGAAAATGCTTATGGAATGCAAACTATATGGTATAATTTTGATAACCCACATTCTGATGTTGCTTATTTTCAGTTGGTGGCTCTGGCTTTATTGTTGGGTCTTTTTTTTCAGTAGAAAAGGGTAGGTATTTTGACTAATGTTTGATTCTGATTGCCTTTTTCTTCATCATGACTGGTTGGCAGGAGCGAAACCAAAGGTTCAAGAAGACCTATAGCTGATTAGGCATGTTGATACAGACAACTGATCTAGCCTATGAAAGGCAATCAAAGAAATTTCTTAAATCTAGTACTAAGGTGATTTTTTTACTATCTGAAAGACCCAAGAATTTAAGCATATTTTGCTTCCCGATCTGAGAAAAACTTAGAAACACGGTGATCTTCATTGCTTGTGAAGCAGCCCTATTTGGTTGTGTGCTGTAGGCAACCCATGAGCTCTGGTGTTTGGCTTAACTATGGGATGGAGGCTTAACACCCACCAGGTGTTCTCTCATTCTGAGTGGTTGGTCAAGGTTGACATTGCGCTCTGGGAATTGTTGTCTCCCTAGCTGTAGGCAAAGGCAGTAGCGTAACATGCAGTGTCCAAGGCACAGGGATTTGAGCTGCCGGTGTTGTATCTTCTCTGCTGTCAAAATGGCAGGTTTAGTGCCTGTTACAACGTGTGCCCACAGACCTTTTCCAATACTCAGCATCTTGCTAACAGAGCAATGCTCAGCCGCAGTGATCAAAGATTTACTAGCAATAACTTCTGCAGTAAGTCTCCAGCACAATGGGATGGGGTAGTTTTTCTCTTAAAATAGGGTCATAAACTGTGAGGGAGCGCGGTGGAGTGTCATGCAAAGGTCCTCAGGTGAGAGCATCAGCACAGCTATATTAGCAAGGCTAATCAGCCCAAATGGAGAGGTGATCTCCTGCACATCCGCCGTTTCCCACCACCACAGCATGGTTCCCCTCCTAATCAGATACTCAGTGCTGTGCCCATGAGGATGTTTCATGGAGGGCTTCCCCACGGAGCAGAGTGGGGTGGCTGTGATGGGGCAGACCGCTTCTTACAGAACTTGCACTTGAAGGGAACGAATCCCTTCTTGTGCTAGCCTAGCAGGCCATGCATAAGTCTGTAGTGATGCCCACGTTTAACCCTGGCTGTAGATGAGGAAGTTGCTGAACTAGGTGTTGAAAAGGCCTGGATAAACCAGGTGATCTCCTGGACCCCTTTTTTTCCTATGAAATGGCATGTTTCCATTAAGAAAAATCCCATAAAAGTGAGTAGATTCTGAATTTTTTCCTACTAGATGTTTTTGAAGCAAGCTGTAGAAGGTAATAGGAAATTACATCCCTACCAAAGAGCTCAAAAAAACTTTACAGAAGAAACAAAATCAGTTTTCACACGCTACCCAGGAGTGGTGAAGGGTAAAATAACCCGGATGATATGAAAACATGACTGATACAAAACCACAGAAGTGGCACTGTGCAAACATACTTAATTAAACGTGTTGCTGCTGGGAGCCGGGCAGCTTTAAACAATAACCAGGCAAAGTGGGGCCTTGTGCGAGCAGCGTATACCCTGTACCATAGCTCTGTGGCACTTGCTCAGCCAAAACTAAGGCGACACCTGGTTAATCCACAACCCAGAGAAACCATGCACCTATAATTGAAAGTTGACCCTAATTCAAATTCAGTAGTTCTGTCTCCTTTTTTGTTCTCTCTTTTTTCTCTTCCCTTTTTTTTTCTTTTCTTCTATTTTTTCCCTCTTGTCTCTTCTTTCTTCTTTTTTCTTTTTCTTTTCTCTTTGCCTTTCTTTTCTGCAGAAACTGTTCTTTTTGTGTAAAATGCCATTGTTTTTATCACTAGTGAATTATGCAGAACTTTTCCTTAGGACTGTATTAAATAAGAGATCTAGCAATGGCATTTTTTTGTGTGAGCTTCAAGATTTCAGCCTGAAAAATGATTTTTAAGAATTATTTCTTTCTGCCTGTTGAGGTATTTATGTTATACATTCTGTCCCTTTCTACAAATATGTCAATACTGAATGCTAGCAGTTTATGTCGTAAGACTATTTATAGCTTTCTGAATATTTCTTTCAAATGTTGAGAAAAATAAAGAATAACAACAATGCAGCATATAAAAATAGAGTTGCTCAGGAATGCATTATTCATAATGAACATGAGAACCTGTTTTTCCAGAAGAATTGGTCTGATTAAATCATTCACTACTAAGGCCGCTAGTTATTTATTTTTGTCTTTAGAATTATTTAGGGGATTTTTCTTTGTAATAAATGGACTTGTATACCCATATTTGGTAAACCAGTGGGAAGTCACCAAATGAGGAATTATTTCATTTTACAAAATTTTTAGCAACTAAGCAATGTAAACACTATCGGTTAAATATGGCAAAGTTGCATATTTGTATTCCTTGGGCTATAGTTTGAAAAAAATTCAAATTATTTTATATAACACTGCTTCTTACAGACTTCCTTTAAGTGAAGTATGAAAGCTGCAGTGTAAGCTTTATTGGCCTATAAATATGTCATTATAGTTGGACTACATTTATATGCTTTGGATTGTTGTTTAAGCCAAGAAAATATGTCTCTACAGGTTGACTTTTTATTGAAACCCTTTGAGGCATACAACAGAATGTATTTTAGGCCAAGGTTATTAAAACAGCATTTTCATTTTTGCAGCAGACTCATTGTCAATTATGCTGCCACAAACTGTCTGTGGATAGGCAGTTATGAATGGTTTCATCTCTAAATGTGTCTTTAGAAAAAGAAATAAAAGATAGAGGAGTCAGAGCTGAAATTGAGAGAAGAGGCTGAGGGGAAAATGACTGAATTTAGTGCTCGGCGGCTCTGTTGGTTTGGTTTAGGCTGGGCTGCAGCGCTGCCTGGGTTTAGCCGAGGAACAAATGGCCCCTGTGCCTGCGCCAGGCTGGGGAGGTGGGAGCCGCTGCTGCCCCCACCGGGCAATCTGCATCCCTCTGGCTCGCGAGTCTGTCGTGACAGAGCTCTGGCTTTGGTCCCCAAACTGTCATTGCCACTCTTTTTATCCGTCCTTTAGGAGTCTTTATCATGCCAAAATGGATGGTTGAGGTTGCCGTGTGGTGGGCACTCCTGTACCTGCACTGGCAGAGTTAGTAATGGGGGTGAGCAAGTTCCAGTGCTTACTGAAGGATTTTTTGCTGCGGTTATTGCTTGTTTGTTTGGGTCTAGTGAGGGGGAACCCAAAGAAAATTTAGCAGTCAGTCCTGTCCTGTCTTTCATTCCCCATAGTCATGCGTTTGGGAGTGTAGAATGTGGATCTGTGTTCTCTCTGAAATCCAGGAAAATCAAGTACTGCTTCTAGCTGAGGGTTTATATTTTAGCAGTCACCGTTTTCCAGTCCATAGGTGGTTTTACAGCAGTTGTTTCCTACTTCGCTCTTTTGAACCCTCCAACAGAGCTTGCCAGACAGGGGCTGGATGCCGCAGGACTGGCCCACCCTCTCATTTCCTTCTCTCCTTTACCAGTCTGATAATTTGCATAGCTTCATCTGGGAGATTCCAGCTCCTCATCGGATCTTGCGTTGCCGTATAAATTGGCCGATCTGCAGCAGATTGCAGTGAGTTTGGAAGGAAAAGCAGAGCAGGGATGAGCTATCTTGCAGGTCGGCTCACTTGCTGACCCCTCAGTGCCCAGGCAGCCACAGTGCCCGGCCCCAGCAGGCACTGGGCTGTGGCACAGCCCTTCTGATTTCACTTACCGGTGGCCTTGCAACAGGCATGAGTTCTCCAGATGAAGATTATCAAGTTGTAATGTAGTCAAGCTATAATATCATCGAAACTGATAATCTGCAGCTGTAGTGTGCTCAGACACTTGCGGTGACTTCTGAACTGCGGTGACTCTTGACTCTCCTTTTTCATTGTTTGTCGCGTGCTGCTGAGTTCAGGCTTGCCTGGCTTAACTTGATGCAATAATTTTCTGACCAACTAATTGTTAGCTATTCAGAGTACAGCTACTTTGGATATTTTGTGCCTAAGCCATGCCTCTAACTCTTTTCCCCTCCCCTCCTTCCCTGTTTGTCTGCACTTTTTGCTTCTTCCTTGTGTCTTCCTGTCCCCATTGCCCTAGCTGAATGCCATTTTGATCTTGATAAAGCTCCTGTAAGTGTCCCATTATCCCATTTTCCCCTCTCTGCCCTTGTGCACCGTATGTTGTTTTTTGTCTCGTGGGTCAGAGTGACCTCTCTAACTCATTTTAACCAGCCCAATTGATACAGCTCTTTTGCCATAGATGAGGCTATTAGATGACTTGTCTGTTGTGCTCCATGGAGCCTGAATGGAGGAGGATGGCTCCCTTGGGGAAAAGGACTGTGGCCTGGCATTTTCTTCTGTGTTTGTGCAGCTCCTAGCACATTCCGGCACTGCTGCAGCTGAACGAGAGCACTGGCAGGCTGCGGAGCAGCACTGTTGGAGTTGCTCTTCAGAGAGGCCGTGCAGCAGGAAGGCTTTCTTTGGTTGTACATCTTCTTTCAGTTTAATTACTGCTTACCTTTAGTGTTAACATGTTTGGGATCGGAGATAACCTGAGGTGCTGAGCAGACACACAATTTTGTCTGGTCTTGCGTGAAGAGGGCAAGATAAATGTTTATTTTTATTATTTGTCAACCAGTTGGTTTAAGATTACTAATACTTGTTGGCTTGTTGACTTAAGTTGCTGGCTGCCTTTTGAATGCTGAAAGGTGATGCTGTTGTTAGGTGCGGTGTACCCCCAATAATCCTGTGATAATGACATGTTTTCTCCTGGAGGTGACCTTATCTCCAGTAGCGCTTTGGGGCTCCCCCTCCTCACTTGCCCCTCTCCCTTGAGCCACTGCTGCTCTCCGCTGCACCTTCCCCAGCCTCCCTGGGAGGAGGTTGGCAGGGTCCTCAGGAGGTTGTCTGTAGCCACCTGGTCCTTCCCGAGGCCACATGTTTGCCCGAGCAATGCTGGGATGATTTAAGTGCTGTTAATTTCTTCCTTTCTCTGGGGACAGCCTACTTCATTACAGAGGAAGCACATGGGGGTGACAAAAACATTTTAATATGCAGCGCTGGCTATGGAAGCCTTTCATTCGCCACTGGATTGTGTTGAGCCTCATCTATTTGTGGCTCTTGAAGGGAGTCTTAACACCACACATCTCAAACTTCAAGCATGCCTTATCAAAGAGATAAAATTCGGATTTCTTCTCAAACTTTGACCCACCTTTGAGCTCTTATAAAAGGGGGTGGTAGCGTTGCCCCTGGGAATTGAGGAGGTGGGTATTTTGTTCTTTGAAACGCGGAAGATCTGCCAAGAAATGTAAACAAAATCCCATGTAACTTCTCTCTAGGTAGCCCCTAAACCACAGTGCCTGTTCCCCACCCCCACCGGTTCCTGCAGCAGGAGCAAGCTAACATGATTATCAGAATTGTGCTGATAGCAGTTGTCACTGTGTCAGCGTTTTCAATTATGTATTGGTATGACAGGGCACTTTGTCGTTGGTGTAAAGCACAGCCATTTGCAATTGCAGTTCTGGTCTATTCAGAAATATCAGGGAAGGAATCACTGGTGCAAAACAAGAGAGGAGGAAGAGTTAAATTTTATTGCCTTGTGAAGCTAGAGGGAACTGCCCCACGTTCTCCTAAAGCCGAAGTTGCAGCAGTTTGCACCATCAATAAGAGTTTTGTTGCAGCCTCTAGTTGGAACAGGAGTAGCCTACATA
Organism: Pygoscelis adeliae; assembly: GCF_000699105.1. Taxonomy (NCBI): domain Eukaryota; kingdom Metazoa; phylum Chordata; class Aves; order Sphenisciformes; family Spheniscidae; genus Pygoscelis; species Pygoscelis adeliae. Next base: position 4,332,030 of record NW_008824986.1, on the reverse strand, counting down.
ATTACAAAATAAGTAGATAAAAAATAAGCACCATTCACAGATGGTGTCAAAGCGGCCAGTGTGGGACAGCGTCCCTTTAAAAATGTTTGACGGCTTTTTTTATTTTTGTCTGTTTTTAGCACTGAGATTGACCTTGCCAGGCTGTGTAATAACCCACATGTGTCTGCTCTCCAGGATTTTTTCCCTTCTAGTCACTGTTGGATCTTGCATTTAATTCTTACTGACCATGAGGTTTTGTTCCAGTAACTGGAAACGTGTGCCTCCTGGTGCAGCGCTGCTGTGCTCTGAATCTGACTTTATCTCAATGTCTGCCTTCTTTTTTTTCTTTTTTTTTCTTTTTTAACTTTTGGGTTTAGAGGGTGCTGTTTTCCTCCCTAGCCTTCCCTCTAGCTTCCGTCCCTGCCCATATTGTTTCTGGGTCCCAGGGGGACCCAGTTTGGGACATCTATTGTTTTGTGTCCCTGCGCTTCCCTTGCCCAGCACCGTGGAGGGAGGTGATCAGCAGTCTCCTCTGTGTGCCATAGTTGCTGGTTAGAACTGTTGGTCCCTGATAGATTATTGACGCCTTTTTCCTGCATTGTATCCTTTCCACGCAACCAGCCAAAAATTGGCTGAGTACCAAGATCCGTAAACCAAGCACCTATATAATATTGTGGTATAGTTGGGTGGGCCCTAGGACGTCCTCTTTTTCGTGCCTGGCTGCTTTCCTGTGCTGTAATTCTGCACTGCTGGAGCCCAGGACTTGGAGTCCTGTGGTCATCTTTGACTCTGAGTGCTCCGTTAATCAAGTCGAAGCTGTCTTCGTACCAGCTCATGAATCATTCTGGCTTGTGACCTGTGCTGCTGTGCTGAGATGCTCAGGCTCTTCTGTGGGTGCTGTTGACACCATAGCCAGATCTGGGTGTCAGTTCCCTTCCAGAGGGGGAGGAGAAAAGCCAGACCCAACTTACCCCCTTCCTTCCAAGTTGCTCTTCTGAGTTGCTCTTTGTTACTCCTGTGCCCAGAAGGACGTCTTGTCTTTTGTTTACAGGTGCACTGCTATGTGCCTGGCCTGTCATCGTCTGTCTTCTTAAATATCTGTTCAGTTCTGACTGCCGTGTTGCAGAAAGGCTAGTACTTGTTCTCTAGAGATACAATATTCATCTTCTTATAGATGACCCGTCTTGTGCCATGGGAGTTTGTCAGAGAAAGCATCCTTTGTGCATCTGGCATTGAAGGAGGAGACTTGCTTTTTCTCCCCCTTCTCCTCTTTTCACAAAATCATTTGCTAGGACAGAGGCACACAGGAGCAAAAGCCGGGCTACGCCCCAAGCTGTGTGGGGCTGTAATGCCAGCAAATGGTCATGTCAGCATTTATGCGGACCTCAGCAACAAGAGGCGATGGGCCCTCAGCTTGCCGAGGTGGAGCTTTGCTTGGGCAGGCAAGGGAGGATGGGAGATGGGTAGGCTGGAAAGAAAAGGAAGGTGTTGGGCAAGAGTGTGGGAAGGGGCTTGGCTCCAGCGGCTGAGTGGGCAGTAGCAAACCTGCCTTCCCAATGTGGGCAGCCTGTGGATCTCCCACAGCATTGTGTGTCACCTTTGTGAGCACCAAGACAGGCTGTATGGGTACACGGGAGAAGACTGTGGTTCTGCCATCCTTGCCCTTGTTAAACTGAGTTTTAAGACTCTCGGTGTCAATATTCTGACTGCTTAATCTCTTTTGATTAATTTGGTTCATGCTTGTCTTTGCTAGCTTGATGATCGTTGCATGATGAGACCATCAATAGATGAGGGTGTTTGGGAAGGGAAGGGTTAAACCTAGTATATGTATAAATGGGAGGGCAGTTTGTGGGCGTGGGTGATAGAGAAAGCATATATTTAAAAAATGTAACAGTATGAATTGTAACTTAAAGGATAGGTTTTGTATTGGAGAGCATTGTGGCATAACCTTTATTTACTTCATTTAGTAAAATCTGTACCATGTAAAATAAGTTCCTCCTTAATTTTACTGCTAATAATAATTTGCTTGTAAAAATGAATCCTCAGCACTGTAGCTTTTCAGCCTGGGTCTCTCTTGCTCTGTTACATTGTGAAGGACAAACAGTTAACACCGTAAAGAAGCTTTTGTTAGTGATAGATAATGTGTATTATTTTAGCAGGAGTATATTTTAGCAGCTTGTGAAAAATCAAGGTGAATTTTTACATCTGCGCACTGCTGCATAATTGATGTATGTAGAAGCTGAAATTCAAAATAAGCTTCTACAAGAGCACACATTTGATTTTCCTAAACATTTAAATATATGTATCACACCCTCATTTTAAGATGCCGGTTAATGACTTTATGAGCATGTTGGCAGCCAGAGCATTACATGTGGTTTGAGAAATGTGTCTGGATATGCTTGGTAAGCAGTATTGTTCTGACAGTGTACTAAAGGCCATCTTCAGTTTGACTGTGCTCTACTTTGTTATGCTGTGAAAGAAAAAGATAATTCAGCAGAGCATTGTGCTGTCGTCTGGAGACGCCACACTTCAGAATACAAATATTACTAAGGATAAATGAATCATTAAAAGAACAGTAGCGTAAAATATCTGATGAATGAACTCCAGGAGTCTCTGCTGGAATAAATTTAGCGTTCACGGACAGTACCATAATATGTGAAATAATAGTATCAGTTCTACATTCAGATGCCAAAAACATTTATGGACCCAGAATAATTGTGAATTACAAGGCTATAAATACATAGAGGGGATTTGGTGATATCATAATAAACCATGAGAAATTCGCTAGGCTGGTTTCTAATGTTACCAGAACCTTGAGATACATTTACAACCTTGTTCACACTCCTGCAGTTTTAGGGGGCAATTCTCCTCTCACAACACATTCGTCATTCCCATTAGTGCCAAGGGGAGTTATGCGTGTGCGTCATGAGTGGAATAGATCCCCACGTGTTGTACAATTCAAAGATCCGATAACAAATCGAAAATCTAATTTAAGAAAAAGGTGGGAAACGTTCCCTCTTGCCCTCCTCCAAGTTCCCCCATGTCCTGTTCTGCTCCTGTGAATGAGGCTGGTGGAGGGAAAATAGGTAAAGGACGACAAGGTAGCTGCTCTGTTCCTGAACATTTTATCCACAGCTGCATCTTTTTTTTCACTTTTTATCACTGAGAAACAAAACAACCAAAGCCCAGATGTTCTGGTCCCAGGTTTCTTCAAAGTGCAGGCTAATGCATTTTAAAAGCGTGTTGTAAATACCCAGGGAAGGCTGGGATTGTCAGCCTGTCCACCAAAAAGAGGCTTTGCTGTTGTGATACCAGATCTGTGCCTGATAAGAACAGTTAATTAGGAACGGGGGCTGAACCTGACGTGATATTCAAGAGCATGTTCAGCTTTCAGCATGTCCCACGTCACCTGTTCATAATTAAGCCTGGTGTCTCCTGCCTTCCTGAATTGGGGCGGTGACAGAGTCTCCGCAGGTACTTAGTGTTGGTTCACACATCTCAATATTAGATGGGTTACAGCCCTGGTGCTGCAGGACCCCTTCCCCTCCTAGCATCTACCCCCAGCCAGCTGCACAGTGTTACTGGCCTCATCCTTCTTGTAAGTCATCGGCAAAATATGCATGTTCAGCGTGGTGCAGAGCAAGTCTGCTCAGTAATTCCACATTCCTTAGTGTTGCAGGAGGTCTCTCAGCTGACCAAGCTGCAGTCTTTCTGCTCATCCTTCTCGCAGGTTTATGCTCCTGACTGTACATCCAGGCCTTCCAGGGCATTTGTGGTATTCGCAGTGGGAAGGGCTTGGTTGATGTCCCTTCACGTGGTTCCAGTTTTACTTTTGGTGTCTCGGTAGACTAACCCCCTGATATCAGCAGATGAAATCACGTCCTTGAGATATGTCCTGGACCTTCCATCCTTGTCAGCTGATGAAGCAAAGAGAAGATAATTACAGGACTAAAGAATAACAACAGTGAAGTGGTCATCAGCAAGAGGGGTTGTCCTTGGCAGCCTTGTAGGTGACTTGTAGGCTTTAGCGTGTGTCAGTGATGGGTCCTCACCCAGCTAGTCACTGAGCTTGGGTTTGCTTCAGTCACTGCCAGTTTATTTCATTGTCTTTCTCTCTTGAATTCGTGCATGTTTTTGCTATGCAAAGGTCATGGGATTATTGATTATTTGTTTTAGTTAATTACTAGTGACTTTAACTTGATATTCTTAGCAATATGTGTGTGAGCTTTCATGGCAAACCCAGTAGACAGGGTGTAATGCAATCTTAATGCGTATTTTTCTCTCCAATTATTTTAAAACCACAGTCTCCACTTTTCTTTCACACTGAGTATTTCCAGATTAAAAGCTTTGTGGGATGAAAATTAAATGATAAGGTACTATAAAAACCTATTTCAAGAATCTCGAATGTTTCAGCTCTGTCTTTATTTTTAGTTTCCTTACTCCCTGAATGACCCTTATTTGTGACAGTGTTTGTCACTATATGCTTCTAGTTCTGTTGCACAGAGAAAATAGCTGAAAAAGTCCTTTTACACTTGTGTTTTTAATCCTCTGTTCAGATACATAAAAATGTGGCCCCATAAATTCTGTGGTACAGTAAAAAAAAAAAAAGGAACCCAAATAATTTTGGCAGTTCAAATGCAGAAAGTAAAAATAATTTAATCTGCAGTGTGAGCATAGTTTCATATTTATGCTAGCATCTGGCCTCAGGAATTGAATACTCCATTCTTTAAATAGCTTCACTCTGGCTCTTGAATGCTTTGTGACTAGAACATTACCCTACAGTCATACACCTTGTTTACATATTTCTGTTAAAAGGCAAAAGAACTTACAGTACTTCAAAACATCGGTACAAGCTCCCTCCTCCCCTCTCGCCTTGGAAAGGAGAAGTTAAAAAGAAAAAAATGAAAGAGTTGTCTGAAAGTGCGTTTTAAATTTAGTTCTCTCAATTTGCTGCTGGGTACATATTTTACTGTCATTTGTATAAGAAACTGGAAGAAAAATTTTCCAAAGAAAAATTTTCCAAAGAAAATGTGTGCCATTCCAGATGCCCAACAGTAGTCAAACACAAATTTATGTACACTTTGTTTGTATGTTTGTTTTTAATCCGGCAAATGTCTTTGTCTTTAAAAACATTTTGCCTAGAGGCAGTGGATCTTTTTTGTTACCCATATGGCAGAAATAAGGAGTAGGTCCCTGCGAAGGAAAAATATCAGAATAATGTAATAAAAAGGTAAAAACACCATAAACGGGTGGCTAATGATTAGCTTCTTGCAATCTTTAGGGACAAAGTATCTTTTCATAGTTTTATGATCCTTGCCCAGCCTGACTTCAGGAGGAATTGCATTTTCAGAATTATATATTTGAAACTTCAGCTAAGCTTTACAAATTTAGTAGATCCCTATTTAGTGTCTGTTGGTGAATGTAAGTCCAGCCTAATATTCTTACTGCTATTTTTTCACTCACATGTCTTGAGGTGAAGCTAGGAGCAGAAGAGAAAATACCCCATTTTTAAACCTTAATCCACAATCCATTCGTATGAGTCACTAAAGCAAAATCGTAGTGGTTTGGCTAAAAAAGGCTTCATGTCCAAAGGGAACGTTCCTTAAAATGCTGGCGCATTTCCCACAATGTTTCTTGAATGTGTTTTATATGTTTTCTTTGTGCTATTGTAAAACATCAAAGATAAGATCCTGTAGTTTTTGTGTGTGGGAGGCTCCTGGTATTTCAGTGGACTGGTCAGCTTGAACGAGTGCAGGGGTCTTGCTCCCTTGAGAGGTGTTCAACCCCATCAGCTGCCTGCTGCGCTCTTCCCTTAGGGGAGCCTTCCAGCTCAGGTAGGGAGAGCTTGAAGGAGCATTTCAGTGGTAATTATTCAGTGTTGTATCACGGGCTTAGGCTTGCTGCTGTGATGCTCAGTAGCAAACCTTGCAGCAATGTGAGTGGCAGGAAAATCGGATCCTGTGTGCCCTCGTGAAAAATTTCAAGAGAGTTGTTTTGGTTTTCCTACTCAGCTAGTATATTCCTCAACAGGAAAAGAACCTCCGGGATAATCATCCCACTCGTGTTTTGGGTGGTCAGTGCTGTTTTCTGTAGGCTTCAGACTAGCCTAGGACATGTGAGAAGGTCAGTGCCAAGGCCATACTCCGCCACGATCTCCAGCTTTGATGCTCCTGTGGTGGAGTGAGAGGGGTGGTACAATGCTGGAATGGGAGCAGGGATGAGGATTGCTGGAGGTAGCAATAAGGGCTGCTTCTACACCTTGCCATTTGGGTTTTTTGGTGTGTGTGGTTTGGGATGTTTTGTTAGCCTTCCCTACAGGGAAGGTTGTGTGCTCAGTTTTTACTTTGTTTTTTAGTCCTGGGCCTTCTGACTTGTATATAATCAATGTGAATGGCCCAGGATTTAGCCTTTGGTGATTTCAGATACCATGTGATTCCAGGGCACAAAATGTGATTTATTGGCTAAAGCCTATTTAATATCTTAAAAGCATGGAGTAGGAGATCAGATGTGAGCGTAGCAGCCTTAAAATATATTCCTGACAACATACTTAAGAACGTTTAGGTCTATATGAAATATACAGGAAATGAGGCCAATTTTGTCCCTGCTATTTTGATGGCAGGGTGCGCAGGAGAGACGGAGAGAGTGTGGACAGGAATTCATGTGTTTGATAACATGAGCCCAGCATATTTGCACAAATGGAATAGGAGCATTTTTCACCCTCTGCAGCAGAAACTCTTTTGGTAGTTTCTCTGCCTCATTGAGAGACTTCTAACTGATCAGACGTATCAGCAAATCCATATAAGTTAATATGAAAAGACATTCCCTCATTTCTGGCCAGTTGTGTATGGTGTTTGCACAAAGCAGTACCTTTGTGCAACCTCTGTCGGCTTGGGGAAGCACAGGGAGCTGATTCTTAATGGGCAGAGATGAAGAAAGGCTGCTATTCTGTATTAGACCGCTTTCCTTCATTACCTTGTAGACAAAGTCAATATAACAGTAAGAAAAGGCTGACATACTTTTTACCAGGAGAATACTTGTTGAGTGTTGCTTCTAAAACAAGAGACCCTCATGAACAGTACAGCAGAACAGCAGTTGCCAGGAAGACCTGTAATGATTTCTGATCATGCTAATGACTGACCATTTTCTTAATGTCAGACTACTTAGTGTATGGCTGGTTTTTTTAAATAAGCACTTAACTTTCTACTTTTTAGGAAAACAATGCAATTAAAGTTCTTATTTGAAGAGGAAGATTGTGACAACAGTGCTGGGAAATTTTGTTGTCCAGGCTCTGGAAACATTTTGAGTGCATTTGTCTAAAAGCGTCATTTATACCTCACTGAGCATGTGACAAATTTCTTACTTAAAGCCATGTAGCGTTTCTTGAGCAGCAGGTATTTTTAATTGGACATGTAACTAAGGTTTTGCAAATGTTTGGCTGGGTGAGTAGAAACTTGGAAAATACACTGTGGTTCAGTTTTCTCTTGTTTTTGCAGTTTTGTCACTTTTGCTTCTTATGGTCATAGCATCTCCAGCTGAAGCACAAGCTCTCAGGAGGCAGAAGTGGGCCCAGTCCCACAATATACTGAGTGTCACAGGTGGTGACACAGTCTCACAGGTGAGCTCGATGTGACTGACAGAGCACTTCATCACTGAAGGTTATCAAGACATGACAGAATGGCATGGTGTTCATAGAAAAAATGGGACTGCAGTTTCAATTTTTTTCCTCCTTTTCCTTCAGAGCGTGTCTGTGTGGACTGCATGTAAGACTAGAGTTTTGTGTGTGCCTCACTGAGATCTTTGCCCCAGCTATCCATAAGAATTTCCTACCATCTCCATTTCCCAGTCAGTTCACTAGCCAGATTGCCCAAACCAAAATAGGACACCAGGCTCCTTGGAGGAGTAGCTACAGCAACAACTTTCTTTCTCCTGTGCATTCCCTTTCACCAGATGAAATGACACCAGTTCCATGCCAGTGACTGCTGACTCTAAAGCCCAGAAGCCCTCTTGTGTGTGACAGCCTGAACACAGAGACCAGATTTATACCAGAGTGAATCCTCAGTTTCATTTGGTGCAGGAACCATTTTGATATCTCTACCTAAGATGCAGAGGTGTCATGGTACCAGCAACAGAGCTATAGTAAATCCCTGCCATTGCTTCCCCTATTTGCAAACTTGTAGGGATAACGGGTACCTTATGGGTACTGTCATGACAGCTGTTGACAGCTCCCTCTGTGGTCAGAAGATGCAGGTGTTGAGCACAAGAACATAAACAAGAAACAAGTATTACTCATCTAAATGGACGCAGTTTTTGACATTGGCAATGCGAGATGGCCAGGACTACTGAGGATAGCAAAGATGCCATGCTCTTGGAGCAGGCTGTCCTTTCATTCCTTTTTTTCACAGGTTCCTTTGCAACTCCTTCTCTTATGCCACCTCATCTGTCACTTTGGCCAGAAGACAAGAGCTTCGGGTACACCTATATCTGAACTCATCTATACAGTTTTTTGTGAAGACTTGGTGGTGCTAAAACTTCACCTAAAATCTGTCTTCAGAATGGCTTCAAGCTTTCCTTTTAAAACAATTAGTTTACCTACATGGCTGGCATCAGAAGAAATGTAATTATACATAGTAGACTTGATTTTCTTTTCCAGCATCAAAATGTTGAGGTGACAGTGACTGCTGGGCACTCTGAAGCTCAGGCCATCCTGCCACAGTGTCTCAAAATGAGTGTCCTGATGTATCATTACGTCTTGCTGGTTAAGTGTTGTATAATTCCCACTGAGCTTGGAGACCTGCTGCAGCAGAGCTCAGGTGATGTACTCTTGCAGTACCAGGAATCCAGAGCAGCAAAGAAGAGCAGCTTCTCCAGTATTGTTCCTGGACTTGGCTGAGAGGTCGGGCGTTTGGGAGAGCATTTTTTCAATCACTGTTTAACTGACAGAGATAAAGCTTTTTTGTCCTATCAAGTGGAAAGGTGTGGCTTGGCAGTCACAGTGAGGACCCCGCTGTGGTACACACTGGCCTGAGTAAGAAAAGATTGGTTATTTGCCCTTCCCCTACTAATTGTGACTTTTCTCTCTGGATACCGTCCCTCCCTGTTCTTCAAAGCCCTCTGATATTGCAGGCTTGAATCGCAGGGGGGCTGTAGCATCCCTGGGCTTGTCATGGTGCTGGTGCAGGAGGAGGCAGACTGTGGGCCAGGAACAAAATGCTTTGCATCTCTCAGAAATTCCCATCTCACTTGCATCTGGCATAAATGCACCCTGCAATTTATTGAGTTGCTCATCATGAACACTGTGATTACTGTGCAATAAGTAACTATTCTTTTGCATATTCTGTTCTTCCTGGGCATTGTAGGAATTTGTACATCAGAGAATGACTAGACAGAGTGAAATGTTATGGATCATTAAACAAACAAACAACCCCACCTTCATTTTATTGAAGGTACCCATAAATCTCATCAGTTTTCTTCTTTACAGCTAGTTGACCCCGAGGATCTGTGTGAAAAATCAGGCTGTTAGCTTAGGTAAGTTAGATTGCTTTAAGCAGCTGTGAACTAGTTTTATAGTGTTACCAGCCTATTTCGTTTCCAGAAAGTGAAAGTTTGAAGCAGGTCCCGAATCTGGTTTCTCACATGCGAGATCATTTTGCTACCCGTGACCTAGAAACCAACAATGAATGTATAAATTACAGGCAAGAAGAAAATTCTGAATTGACTGTAAGGTGAATGGAAGTTGAATAATTCCCTGAACTTCAACTGGGAAAAGAAGAAAAGATCGCTGAATTCTAAAACAGACTTCAATATAGACAAAGAAAATGTTATTTTAGTATAGATTAAACTTATGACTAAGATATAGAGGGATTATTGTGTCTGTTTCAGATGTAATTTCATGCCTGAAAATTTACATTGAAGGCAAACTGGTCTGGATCACATTAGCAAGGGCCCTGTTCTGCTGTCAGTTTAATTAAATGGAAACTGCTGGCAAGGAGACCCGAGTAGGTTTATAGAAGCAATACTATTTTGTATGTTGGAACAGGAAACTATTAGGTCTTCCAGTTTGAAAGGGACACAAAAATGAAACCTGTGATTCATTCTTGTTTACAAACTCCCAGCTAGTATACAATGACCTTAGTGATAATTTAATTGCAATTACACGTTATATGTAGTGGGCTTTACAATAAGCTGCAGACTTCGTAGTTAAGAAAACCATGACCTTTGACAGGGCGGTTAGAACATGAAGTTTTTCCAAACAGTGCCTAGATCTTCAAAAGTATTCACGTTTCCTTCCCCGTTTCATGAGAGTAGATTGACAAGATGTGTGGTGGGTGTTCTGTTTGCTTGCTGCAAGATTGTTGTCAGGCAGAAACCCCCCAAAACAAAAAAGCCCGCCCTTCGGGAACATTGATTTATCTGTTAACTGTGCCTGGCATGCTGCCTTTTGGCTTTGATTTCAGAGAGAAACATATTTGGTTACTTTAATAGGCAAAAGCACTGAACCTGACTTGTAGGGGAAAAAATTGTTTTCTTTCCCTTTTTCAGTTCTGTTTATCATATCCTGACGTTCTGTATCGTAATTGTGCAACAGTTCCAAGTTGGAGTAAAGAAAAGTAGAACTGGATCTCAGGCTCCATCAGCCTCATTATTTGAGAGCCGGCTTTTCTAGGTGACTCAGTGGGACTGAAAATGAATGTTTATGCCGGTTAATAGCCACCCTGTGACACCAACTCTGATGATATCAAATGCCTTTTTGTTCTCAAGAATTGTTCACATCACCTATTTATATCTGCTCTTTTTATTTATACTTGTTTTTATCTTTTAGAAATTCTTGCTGAGCTTGAGTTGACTTGCCTCTTCCACCTCAAATCTGTTTGTTCCCCCCCTTTTTTGCTTGTTTAGATCTATTGAAAGAGAAGGGGGTTTTCTTTCTCTTTGACCGAATAAATTCAAGTCATACCTATTTTTAGCTACTTCTCCAATTTATGATGTCACAGTGTCCAAGAATAAGAGTTGAGAATATGAGAAAGTAAGGTTTTTAATCATGTTACAGTAATTGTATCCTTTATTGTGTGTGTATATACATGTAGTTATCTATGATGAAACTGCGAGTATATATATGTGTGCATGTGTGTTTATACACAACTGTATGTGTTGCTGAGCTCTGATACCCATAAAGCACTTGGCCAAAAGAGTATCTTTATGAAAGACTTAACATTCTTCACATAAGTATCAGAAGTAATAAAATATATTGTTTGAGACCTACAAAGATCAAAAGAAAAAGTAGGGAGAAAAAGAGATTTTTTTAAAAAATGTAATAGCAGCAAGAAAAACAGAACAAGAAGGTTCTTGGAGATCTCTGTCCCTGTGAACGGAATGGGTTTTTTTCAGTGAAGCTGTAGGAGGAATCCCTGTTTTAATATTAACTTCAGTCATGCTGTAGCCCAGTGCCTCCAGTGAGCATGAAGCTCTGCATGGCTGGAAGGTAGGTGGAGATGAGATTTGGAGAACTGTTGCATAACTGTAGGTGAGGGAAGAAATGCCTCAGCCACCGTCGGTGCTTTTGCCTCTGACAGTAACACGAAACAGTCTGTCCCAGAGCACTCCATGGTGCTTTCATATGCTGGGGGGAGGCACTGGAGGGCACGTGTGCTCACCTCTGCTTGGTCCTCTGCCTCAGCTGGGCGATGGTCTCCTGAGAGCCAGCAGTTGCTTAGCAATAATTAAAAATAAACCAACAGGCAGCAAACTCTCCTCAAATCCAGGCGCTGTCCGTCAAAGCTGCCCTCCGGCTCTTGCTTATAGGTCCTGGGGGTAGAAAAAGAGCAAGAAAGGGTCGGTTACTTTTGATCCTGACTCTGGTGAGGTAAGAAGTGCAGAGAGGTCAGGGAGGAGTTAGTAAATTATTTTGTGTGGATGAGTAGGAAAATATTTCACAAGCGGGGATTAAAAATGCTCAGTTGACTGCTTCCACAGCAAGGAGGGACTTCAGCTATCTCCCTCCAGGGCTTCCAGCATGACCGACTGCACCAGCAGCAACGGCCGATAGTTGGCCCCTGAACCTGTGGCCCATGAGGCATTTGGCTGGCTGTGGGGAGCTCAGATTGCTTTGTCTCTTCCCAGCCCCGGCTCCCCGTTACCCTGGTCTCAATGGCTGCAAAGCAGATGCATCCGTTGTACTATGGAGTTGCGGGATTCCTCAGTGCAGCCTTGCTGGTTGTGTTGGAAAGCTGTAAGGAAGCAAAATCTTTCTGGAGAAGGTGCCTTTCAAGGCAACCTAGGAAGGAGAAAGGCTTTCCCAGTTGTAGTGGTGGTGAGACTCAAAGCCAGTAAAAACTTTGAGTCTCTAGAAGGTAAAATGAGATTCTTTACCAGCTAGTTTATTTTAATTTTTCTTTTCCTGTTCTGCTTCGTGACAGAACTTCAAATAATTATGTTGATTTATGATTACAGGTATCTTAAAGCTGCAGTATGCTGTAACAAAGCAATGCCAGCTTATTGTTTCTGGCCCTATCCAATTATACAATTGAGTTTAGGCATGTAATAATGTTATAACAGAAATATCCATCATGATGGATTGAATTTCATGAAGTATGACACAAGAATATTTATAGCTCCCTTCTTAAAGCCACTTTTGGGTCAGAATATGCCTCCTTGGTATGGCCTTTAAAGACAGGAAAAAATCTGAAACTTTTCTGGGTCCAGCCTCAAACCTACCACAACCCAGCGCCTACACGAGGAGGGGGGTGTAGGTTGATGGTAAGCAGAAAATGATAGAATAGAGTAATTATTTCCGCTAGAAAATGAGGATCAGGCATTACTTGTACAGTAACACAAAGTCATTATTTGGCTATGCCACTGTAATGAAACAATAAAGATCATACTTAATTTAAGTATCATCTCCCAAGAGACTTCTTGCTCTCCTTCTACCATTTTGGCTATTAAAACAAATTTAAATTGCTGGTCTAGTTTCCCACTGCTTTTTAGAGAGTGGAGTGGGCAAAGCCTCCCCTCCTCCCAGCTCTGTTTAAATGTAGACCTTTGGCATTCCAGAAATCTGACCTTGTTTGTAGGGAATGGCTCATTTTTCTATAATGTAATATGAAGCACTCTTGTGTTTTGATTCCATGAACTAGAGAGTTTAATGTTCCAGCTTGCCATGATAAGGATATGATCTGGTTGAGATAGAAACACTAAAGGAAATTAGCTATTGTACTATTCTTTAACATATTGTTTGCCTAGCAGTTTCATTTAGAATCATTTGGAATAATCTTGGAGTACCTTTTAAAAAGGATTTTTTTTTTTTTCCTTGGCCCGGATAAAAAGTGGGGCTTTAAGATATTTCTCCTAAAATAAATGTGAGGCCGCCTCATTTATAGTCAGCATGCCTTGATTACTTGCAGACATGCTGGAAATTTACATGCGCTTTTCTCCATTATAAAACACTGATCTGTTCAGATCATTAGCTCCCTCATGACTAGAGTTTGGCAGCAAGCCAAGGCAGGCTAAATCTGTAGCTGTAAATCGTGAGTTGAAATAGCAGAAAGTGGATTTGTAACTTAAAAAGTGTAAACAGTTTGGAAAATGAAGTAATTTTAGAGTATGATTGATTGCCTTAAGATTGCACTTTAAATTAGCCTAGGGTCTCCGATGCAGATATAGGCCCTAACTGCTCATTATATATTTTCACTTTTCTTTGGAACAATAGCATTGTTGGTAGGCTTCTAAACAATGTATGCTTCTCCTAGAGTGACCTTTGAGGAAATGAATAGTTTTATTGTGTGTCCATTACTTTGCCTGAAACAACATTTTTGAGTTATTAATTTGCCGTGGTCTATAAATAAAGGAATCAAAATGCAAAGCAGCTGTATTATGCTGCATATAGTTCATCAAACTTGTGCTTAAACATCACCATTTGAGATTGATAATGCACTGCATAAATAATTTTTTTCCCTCTGGAAAATAAGTAATGTTTTGCATAGCCTGTAGTGCTGGAGATTGGTCCTTGAATCCCGTAGAAGCAAAAATTAAGATTATTTTTAGCACAAACAATTAGTGAACGTTCTGGGGGACCAGCACATTGCGTTCACTTTTTCAGCGACCCTGGTTCACTTAACTGTGTAGTTGAGAGTCAGAAATGCACTGACAAGGGTGTCTGGAGTAAGAAATGTGGGACTTTTATGGTCAATACTGTTATTCTCTCGCCTTCACGTGGATCCTGTGTGTGTTGGTGCTCTCGGCACCTCTCTGGAATAGGAGCCGCCCATGCAGCACCCTGCACCGCAGGATCCTCCATCCTGGCCAGTGCTGGGCTGTTACCGTGGAGGAAATGTCGCTGGCCTGCCTGTATGAACAGTGGGCACATGCCACCATAGCCATTCCCCTGGCAGAAATAAGAGTAAGGTAATCCCGCTCCCTTGCACAGGTGAGATTAGGCTCTAGAGCCTGTGACCGGTGGTAGCCAGTCCAGGTTTCTGAGAGGCAGGCATTGCTGGGGAGCGAGCACCGGGCTGCAGCCACCTGATGCTGGTGATCCCTGGCAGCAGAGGCTGGAGAGGAGAAGCCAGGAGGCCTGGGGACGCAATGTGGTTGTTGGGAGTCTGTGGTATGGGCAGTGTGAGCTGAAAGGGAAGGTGTCACCAAGAGGCGCATTGAGGAGCGTGAAAAACGTGTATTAGATTTGGAGCCTTAAAAGTTCAGGGCATAATTTCCCCAGCTCACTCTGCGCTGGTAGAGAGGAGTTGTAGTGGGAGATACAGTATGCTGTTGGTTCAAGGAAGCATGTGCCATTTAATATCTGATGTCTTGCAAATTCTGGCTGTTCACAAACGGTGGCTGAAACCGTTTGCTGCTCTTTCCCACAGAGATATAAAATCCATCATTTATATGTTTCTGCCTACCAGGGCAGCGTGCTGTCTAAAGTCACAAAGGTCTCTAGTGTGGAACAACACCTCAGCGTAACTTTGTGGGTGCGGGCACATAAATTACACATATGTATGTGTGTATACATATATATACACACACAGCATATATATTCTGTGCATTCAGGACTGCTGCCTGCTGCCCTCACATGTTCTTTAACACTCGTGGCCATGCTGGAAATTAGGATTCTAAAACTATTTAACTGACATTAGTGGTGGTTACAAATCACAATAAATAGCTGTGACTCCTTGAACAGAATATATAGCAAAAACTCTTAGAATTTTGTATCAGAGTGTGTTTTTCATCTCTCTGCTTGTCCTAGATTTGGTATCTAGCATTCAGTAGGTACAAGGCTCTGTTTCGTCGTTCTTCTGGAAGCTCCTTTCCCAGAGAGTAGTTTTTCCCAGTGTTATTGCCCCTCCTTGATCTTTCTTCCTTTCTCCCTCCATGTTTGACATGAAGATTTTGCACTTGTGAAAGAGGTATGGCTGAGAGGTCTGAGCACAGGTCTGGGAGCCAGGACCTGCTGAGAGCTGAGCTCCATGATTCATTTGGTGGCCTTAAGCAAGTCAGAACATCTCTGACGAGGTTATTTCATATGTAAAACGGGAAATAATACTTGTCTATCTACCTGCCTCATAGGAATGCCCTGAGGACTAATTAGCGTCCATTAAGTGCTTTGAAATAGTGCTATCTATTATTAGAGCACGCTCCAGACTAGTAGATAGTAAGTTAGGATTGTTTTCTACTTGGGAGCCTTCCTCTCTGCTGGGTGTCGGACCAAAGCCCATCGGAGCGGAGCACAAGCTGCCTGGTGTTTTCTGGAAGATTGGCAGCACTCTGCTGGGCCCTTCCTGGGCAGATTCATTGGAGACTGACGCTCTCGCTGAAGACTTGGAATGACAGTTTGCCTAGAGAAGTGAGTGGGAGGATACTTGCTTGTTCTCCTCAGCTCATAGGCATAACTTGTCCTGAAATCCTTTCTCACCCTGCCTCCACCTGAGGCCTTTTCAGATAATTCAGGTAGCACGACTTTTCCTCTTCTCCAGGAATTGTTTCCTGGTCCTGCAGAAGAGGAAGAGAAATCCTGTATTAGTTCTCAGGAGGGGCGTGGGGCTGGGCTGGTAGGTTCCCATCGCAGGGAGCCCTTACTTATTCAAAAGGCCATTCCTCTTTCTTGAAGAGCAAATGCTTATATTCTTTCCCTTCACCGGGTAACAGACTCCTCTGCAAAGTCCTTAGAAGGCAAAATCTAATTTTGGGGATAGAATAGTAAACTCTGCAGGTGTGTGTCTGCTGAAGTCTGGGAGTCTTTTCATCATCGTAACGAGGAGGGTTGTCATCTGACTGGCAGCTCCTTTTGTTCTCTGGCGCATCTTCTCTCACCATATACTTTTGTACCTCACTTACAGATGCCATAATAATCTAGTTCAAAGGACCCAGCCCTGTTCTCACTGAAGCCCACAAGCCTGGTCTTTCTACCAGTGAGACTAGGACTTGGTCCAAATTGACTGGAGAGAAGCTTTATTTCTCTCCATTTGCTCCTCACGTGTCTCTCAGGCTGTGAGTAATGTGCAACGAGACGGGAAAGCCTGTGTGAAATTTTCCAAGGAAATTTTCTACATTTTAATAATGTTAATGAAATTGCTTAACACTTCATCAGACTTTTCAGTGTATGTTGCTGGGATTTTGATTCCTCTCTGTTTGGGCACTGACTTTTCTTCAGTACCAGAAGATGTTTCCCTTAGAAATGGGACTGAGGGCTCGTATGAGCATTTGGTCCAATGGTTGAACCTTAGCCCCACAGAAACCTTTTTGGCACATGTATTGGTAGATAACATTTTGAGGAGACTCTCTGCACCTCCTCTTGTGCCTGCAGGAAGGTGAAGGGATCAGGAGCAACTGGCCCACAAGCTCTCACATGCCTGCGACTAATTCTTTTTCCACAGAAATGAGGCTGTGCCACAGAAAGACCTAATGATATGACCTTGGTCACACAGTAAGGCTCTGGCATTGCTGAACTTCAGCACAGTTGGTTTGTTCATCTTGTCCTGCATATTGTTCGGTTTTTGGTCCTCGTATCCTAGACGGAGGAGTAGGTTAGCTCTCTTTTCCTTTACACCTTCTTCCTATTACTCCTCTTTGAGTCTACTTTGTTGTGATGCAGAATTGGATTAAATGAGCAACCACAGACTTACTCATATACCTGTAACAGCCATTGAAACTACATTTGGTTTGGTTTTCAGAGCAACAATTTGGGGGTTATTTGGTGCAACACGAGAAGTTCAGTTAGGAGGTGAGACTCCCCGAGTAGCTGGGGGAGTGTGGTGCAGCGGGGTTGGGTCAGTGGCCTGGAGTTTGGTAACTCCCAACTGGCCTTTCCTCATGGTAGTCCTCATGTTGAGTTTCACCTCTTCACTGGGAAGGAGGGGAGCCAGAGTAGGGTTGTACTGGGGAACAGGTATGTACTACATTGGGATGAGATAAAGGACAGCAAATTCTTGGAAAAAAATATACAGTGCTAGCATTTTTGTAATTCCAATTTATTTTTTTTTTTTATAGAAATGGCATCATGCTAATTCTAATTCTGTGCCACTCCTGGATTTAAGCATTATTACACTGCAGATGATAACACAAGTTTATCTGTAAAATTCTTTGACTGTGGTTTTTGTTTCCCAGCTTGACTTCTTTTTCTCTTCTTGTCTTTGGTTGGCTTCCAAAGAAGTTATTAACATGTTGCAAAACAAATACAAGGGGCCGCTGAAGCTTATTAAAAATGGTTTCTTTTGTTCATATCTGGCAGTTGACAAACTGTCTTGTGCTCTACCTTACCTGTGCCCATGTGAAAGGTTACATGAGAAAATGGCTGCAAATAAATTGCCATTGAATGTTGTTGAAGACTAAGCATACAGCTTCTCTATTAAGGACCTCTTTTAAAGCTCTCTATTCAGGCTCCCTCCTGCATGTCTCTCTAACACTTGTCTGTTATATTATGTTTGGCACAGAAGGAAACATTAAATAGAAAAGAAACGTCTGACTGTGGTGTTTCTAGACCCTATTATCCCTCTGTCAAATGTCCACATGAGAAGGGTACAATTTTTGTCCATATTGATGATGATTTCTGAAGGTTTTACTAACTGTCTTCAGAGTGAATTGCTAGAAACAAATGAAATCGAAAAGCATATTTTTGCAGCTTTGGAAATCTTACTTAAATCAGTGTAATGAGACACACTCAGTAAAATGTAATTATTCTCACTTCTCCATGTGTCAAAGAAATCAGCAGTATGGTTAGGGAGCGGAGGGTTACAGTGAGCTTGTTATTTTTATATGGAGCCAGATAGTGCTTGTGTGTAGTAAATTGTAAATAGTAGATAATGCAGTTTTTATGTGTACTAAATACCCTGCAAGAATTAATGGGGTTGTTACTTCATTAAGGGTTTCAAAGAGGGCATAAATGTCAAAAGCGGAGCTCGACTGTTTAAATCACTGGACCATTTCCACCCTCCACCCCTCGTGTTACAGCTCTGGGACCGGCAGCTTCTGCCGTTGCTATTTCGAGGAGGGTGCAGTTCCTCCGAATTTTCAAAATGATAGTGAAAGGGCCCCATGTGAAACACCAAGATAAGGCTTTTGACTCATACTTTTGGGGGAAATGGAAAATGAAGGCGGTTGATTCTGCTGTGTGGAAGAGGTGGTGTAACAGTCCCTTTTAAGTAAGGCTGCATATGCTTCTTTCTCATTTGTGTTTGAATGGTGTGCAGAGGTGAAAGAGAGAGGAGACTACAGGAGACCCAGTTACACTGATATTAAGCCCAGTAACTCAGTTTAACTTTCAGTGGCTTTCCTTTTTTTTTTTTTTTTTTTTTCCAGTTTTTCATGCCTTAAAATTTTCCCAAGCAATTTTATGGATTTGTCGTGGACCTCTTCAGCACAGAGGGCAAATAACAGACCACAAGTTTAAAACTCATCGGACCAGAGAATATCTTCAGGAAAAAAAGATTCAGTCTTGAGCACTGGATTGGGGAACCCGTTAACGTCCTTCAGCTCGTTGTTCCAGTGGTTAATTGTCATTGCTATAAAAATGTGTGCCCCTCTCTTGCCAGTGGCTCTAGTTGTGTGTTTCTCTGCGAGACTAGTTTTTTTCATTCTCCAGTACTTTCTCTGTGCAATGCTACACTTCAGAAGAAAGGGAGACCAAGACACATAATTGTACTAATAGTAATAATAATAAAGATGATGAGAAGATGCTGTAGGAAAAGTTAATGGATGTGACCCCCCCTCATGAAGGCGCTTTAGGGAATGTGTAACTTCAGCCACAGCAGCAGTGGAAGTACTGGTGTTTGTAGCATAATTCCCATGCTCAAGTATTTGCAGGATCAGGCTTTATGTGTAAGTACTGAAGTGTAGTTCAGTGGTATGTTGGAGGGTGTTCAGAGATTGCTGAAAACGGTGCATTAAAGAGCACTTTGAATTGCAAAGTGCTGGTTCAGTTTTGTCTATGAGAATGATAACACTTATTATCTGATTGTTCCCTGTGCATATCTCACCTCAGGAAAAATTAAATTATGTTTGAATTCAGCTAAAGCAAAGTATATCATTATTTCCTTTCGTTATTAAAAGGAATTTTTACTGTTTGTTTGTTAAAAGTGAAGCAGCTGCCATGTTAGAGCCTTAGATAATTTAAAAGCAAATACAGAGGCAGAGCCATTTACAGTACAATTGGCTTGTTTAATGTGATTTAATTCCTCTTCTTGGCTTCGTCATATTACCAAATCATGTTTTCAGCCCCCCTCCCCTTTTTAATTCTTCTTTTTGTTATCAGCAGAATTGAAGCTGCTTATCAGTAACCACGACAACCAGGATAAATACTTGTTTTAAAGCTGATGCACATTCAACCTGAATGGTCCACATGACCCAGAACATTCAAGAGGACAGGCAGCATGTGCTCCTTTCTACAATCAATCTCCCCCTTCCCCCTGTCTCCATCTGCTTTAGAAAGCTAATAGGGCAGTTTAAAAACCTTTTATATCAGAGTGGTTTTCTGTAGCCATCCGTGGCTGTTTGGATATGGGCTGGCCCATGCCTGTGACCTGAGGAGTAAGGAGAGAAGGAAATTTTGGGAGGCAGGGAGATGATTTCACAGCCCAGCTCTGAACTTGGCCACATCCCCAGAATCGGCTCACTTCTCTCATGCTTCTCCAGCTATCATCGCGGCAGTCACCTGCCATTAGGTGGGAGGGCAAACCGCTGCTTTGCAAACCCTCTGTGGAGGGGGAAGATAATCCCAGCCGGGCAGCAGCTAAATAAAATGAAGGAGTGACTGGGATTGTGCAGGACAGGGAAAACGGTTGTGGTAGGAGAGAAGCCTCAACACAGAGCCCCTGCCTGGTCCATCCCCTTTCTCTGGTGGAGGCAAGCAGGCTGGCTGGGGTGGCCGGAGACGGCCACTTCCCTTTCGAGGAAACTTAGGAAACTCTGACTTACCCAGAAATCCCCACTGATAAGGATTTCTGCCTGGGCTGTTTGCTCTCTCCTTTGCTCTCTAAGTTGCTTGATGCGGTAGAATAAGTCCTTTAAGGTCTCTCTGTCTCGTTTCTCTCTCTGTGTAATGGGGATAATAATTTTTACTCATCTCCATAAAGCAGTTTGAGGCCTGTGGATGGAAGGGTTATATAAAAGCTGGAAATGACGATTGTCAGTCTCTCTTCTTTTGAGTCTAGAAACACCTCATAAACCCGCTTCCTAAGGCGCAGGAGGATCCTGGGCACCCAGGGTAGGAGCTGCAGTTACGAGGAGCTGAATATTGGATTAGGATATGAAAAAGGATGTTGAATGCCTGGTTGGAAACTTTTTCAGTATTAAATTTCTTTAGTCTTCTTCAAAAATTGGATTTATGATTCAAATTCAGAGTGAGTTAATGAGATAAATATTATGGAAGATTTGATTATATGGACCTACTGTCAGTCATCGATCAACATACTCGGTTTCGTCCCTGTTAAGTAGGACTAGAACAACTCAGATCCAAATCACCGACTGTAAAATGTTCTTCAACCATATGGTTTAAGTACGCATTAGATGGTGCTGTCTTTTTTCTTTTTTTTTTAATGACTGTATTGCTGCTGGGTTGAACAGTAGTTTCAATCTCTAGTAGATTTGTAAGAATTCTCTTTCAAATGTTAAACTGATCTTAGGAATTCTCTGAAGGGTTGATGCTCTGCTGGCGCTGCCACAGAACATGGAGGGCTGGGGAAGTGGCACAAAATTCTGAGAATTAGCTCTGTCTCCTCCTTACAAGGGAAGAAATATCTGATACATGCAGAAAAGCTGCGCGTTTTATTTTGTATATTGGCAGAAATGGCTTTTGCCTTTTGATCAATTTAAAAACAAAATCAGGCAGGCAAATGTCCACGTAAGAATTACAGGCAACTTGTTAACATCATCATTATCTGGTAAACATAAATGTAATCACTGTGTTCCGTATCCTGCAACACGCTGCCTTTGTTCTTGATTGCATTAGCATTCAAATAGAGGGGGGTTCTCAAAGCAAGGATGAGTAGCGTGGCTCCTGCCGGTAAAGCGGTATCCCTGTTGTGTCAATAATTTACCCAAATTTATTTAAACCCAAAAACACAGATTTCCTGACCCATCTCATGGGGTTAAATCATTACTGTATTTGCATTTATCTCTGAGAGAAATATGGTTCTTAGATTAATATTTTTAGGTCTTGTGATTAATTAGCCAGCCAAGGCACACCAAGTGGTGTTACTAGAGCAAACACAGACCGTGGGAATGAAAAGGCAGGGTGGATTGGAAGAGCTATGTTTGATAAGTCTTCCCTAATCACTGGAGAGAAAGTGGATTGGTGTGCTAGAGCATGCAGAATTAGTTTTATGACGATGATGCAGCTACCTGGACTCCTCAGCTGTTGCCCCTAGCTCACAGCAACCTGGTGCAAAGGGACGTGGATTCCTACTGGGATTCTTAGCCTTGTGTCTGCGAAGGGGATTCGATGTGTGAAGTGGTCAAGTAAGGAGCCACCCATAATTCTCCCATGAAGGTTGTTTCATGGGGAGAGCCGTCCTTTCTTTCACAGGAGTACCCAGAGATGTAGGTGATGATTGGCATTGCTTCTTGGCCAGCTGCAGTTATCTGGGTGATGATTTGGGGGTATTTTGCAGGTCATGACTGGATGGTAATATGGGAAGGTGTTTTCCTTGCAAGACTCCTCTTAAAGGTTTTTAGGTCATAAAGACCGAGGTTTCTTCTTCCTCTTTCTGGCTACTCTTTCGTTGTTCTGCTGTTTCTGTTGCTCTTTGACTTTTTGAGGGATTCAGGTTTTTTAGGTAATTGTGTAATAAGTTCATTTCTGTCTGCTGGAAAGCTGTGCTTTCTCCCCTTGGGATGTTACTAGAACAGGCAGCTTTGAGATGTGGAGAGCCTGTCTGAGCTGCAGTCATTGGTTTTGAAGGGTCGGCTACACACATCTTCATCTCATTTACACCTGTGTTCTCATGCCCGTACTGCAGAAAGTCCTTGCCAAAGGAGGAGAACAGGGGAAGGAGAACTGGATCCTATCTTAAGAGCTGGAAGAGCCAAAATCCATTGTCACAGATGAGATCAACCTTTTGTATCTTGATGGCAAGTGTATCTGCTGGGAGGGGTTTTTCTAGCATGCATTTGGACCATCGCTTTGGCATAGGGCAGACTGCGTTCTCACTTAGGTGGAATTCATTTTACTCACTCAATTTGATCTGCAAGTTAAGCCTCTAAGCTAGTTGTCATTAACGATGGAGTAGTAACTTCAGAGAGTGAGTTGATCCATGTCTTACAAAACAGCAGGTTGGAAGGAGATTTCTCTGGCCACACAGGGATCTGCACAACTGTCATGGGCTAAAACTGCATTATTAGATGAAACAAGTCCCATCGTGTGTGCTCCAGTAGGTTGCTGAGGACCGGTCTTGGGAGGGTAGTGACATCTGAACACTGCCCTGCAATAGCCAAGAGACATCCCATCTTGGGAGTCACAGCCGTGGTCATTCAGCATGGTTAGACCTCGCCGTTCCCAGTCCCTCCGGACATCCAGATTCATCCATTACCTCTGTATCTGCTACGTATTGATGATAAGGTCAAAGCTATGCATACAAGCAACGATAAACTAATTATGATACGTGCATCCTCTGGGAGTCCCCCTTAGTAGCTGAGGGTAATAAAAGAAGGCAGAGTAGCGAGGGCACTGTACAGGAGAGGAGCCTGATGGACAGAGCCCTGCAACTTCCTTCATTTTCACTCTATATTCCAAACAACTCCCTTGCTCAATTTGCTACCCACACACCAAAGCATTGTCCCATTTTATCTGGTTCCCCTGATACTTACATTGCTTATCTTATGAAGATCTGTGTTAACATTTATCAAAACAAATGGCAAGCCTGGGACCTTTTAAGTAGTTTTTTTAGTTAATAAAACCAATCTTCTACTTCTGTTATGTTAAAAGTACATTATCTTTTTATTACAAACTCTCTACAGCTCTGTCTGTTTTCCTTCTTGGCAATTTCATGACTGCTCCAGTTGATTGCTGTATGGAGAATTACAAAATCATTAAGGGTGGGGTTTTACCAGCTGACTTACAGTACAAGCCATTTCTCAAAATAACCACAACAGTGCAATACTGATGTGTAATTTACGTCACAGTATGTTTTTATGAAATAGTTTGTGGTTTATTCATTTAGATTTAGAACTGAATATCTCTTCTCTTGCTTTTTAATCAAGCTTTCTTCTGTTTTTTTTTTTTTTTTTTTTTTTTTTTTAGTTTTTAATATTTTCCACTCCTAGGATTGGCTTGCCTCCAATTTACCAGCTACAGTGAGGAGGAAAAAAAAAGGGTTTTTTTCTTTTTTTTCTTTTGCCTGCAGTTTAACTGCAAGTGTGTTTTCCTCTTTGATGTATACCTTTGTGTTAACTGCCTCGGAAGAGATGGTAGATTTGTGGTAGAATATATTGCACAAAGGTAGAGCAGAGAATTGATAAAAGAGATGCAAAAGTTTGGAATTTCAAACCGTAGCAAGCAAGTGATGCTATTTAGACTCCTGCTCTAGTACATTTCCTTTTTAAAAATTACTTTCTGTATAATGTCTTGTAATTAGAACAGGAAATCATTGAGTAACTGTAAGAAGAATAAGAGCACTTAAACTGAAAATTACCTTCCGAGAAATTATATTCACAATTTTTTTTTCCTTTAAATTTTTTTTTCTTCCCTTCACATTACCATGTTGGTAATGATAGTAACAGATGTATGTACCCTTATCTGTATCGTTGTTCTGCTTATGTTTTCCGGGGGAAAAAAATCATTTTCAGTAATACAAAAAATGAATGGACAGAAAATGGGAAATGCCTAATTACAAAAAATATTCTGTGTCACAACAGAGTAGCAATTAAATTGAAACTTCAATATAATTATCAATAACAGTCGAGCCTGGAAAGGTGCCAGGCGCGTAAAGTTGGTGCTCAGCCTTTATGTGGTTGCTAGGAGCACAGTGAAAAGTATAAAGCTTAGAGAAAGGAATGTCTAATGTAATAAAGTAACAGAAGGTAGCATAAATCATTGTGAGAGCAGTTCATATTGACATTATTTTACTTAAATTGGGTCGAAACTAGACATTTAGTCTTACAAGAGGCACAAATTCATATTTCTTCCTCAGAAATAACTCTGTGCTTTCTGGGAAGAAGTGGAGTATGCTTTCCTAGCACCAGCCTCGTACATATTTGGAATCTTTTAAGCAAAAATCTTTAAATGTTTGTTTCTGTTGGCATCCAAATGCATTTGCACTAATACGATTAAAAGAACTAAAGGGCAAAATACTTGGCAGCTTTTGCAGTTGAGGTAATTAGGTACAGGAAGGAACATGCATAGTTTTTCCATCAAGCTCTATAAAATCCTGGTGTGAAGGTCTTTTTAAAGAAAAAAATGCTTACTGATGTTGAGAGTAGATTATGGCGGTTAGCAATAACATTATAGGCTGATGTTTCCGAAACAAGCAAACAAAAAGCAAGTTACAGTTTTGTATTTCTCTGCTCTCTCTGTAAATAGTTCTGGCTCTAGATGGATTTGTTAGGAATTCGTGCTTTTAGCAGGCTTTATTTTTTTTTTCTTTTGGGGCTTCTAATTGTCTTGTGTTACATATTAAAAATGGTTGTGCTGATTTGAAAAGTCAGTTCTTGCATAGATTCATTGTGTTTGGCATTTCATGCATCTCTTACTTACAAAGACAACTTGAAGAACATGTAATCCAACATAAATGCCAGGCTGTGCCAAATCCCAGCTCTCTTTACCCCTCACAAAGGGAACTGTTGGATTACATCTATGCATATATAGGCAGCACTCGGAAGGCAGGGGTGGAACTTTGCCTCCTAATTACAGTTTCTCTATTTTCAGCCCTGAAAAATATAAATAAATGAAAAACTGACATTGGAGGGCATTATTAAAACGCACAATTACAATATAAGCATGGGATTAGAGTAATGTCAGTTGAGCCTTACAATGTGCTGTAGGTATTATCTTCTACCATGTTTTCTCTGTTGAAGATAAAATGAGATTCAGAAATACAGCATCTCGGTTTTCTAAGATCTCAGTTAAATGTTTGAAGAAGTTACGTTGTTTTTCTTTATTTTAATGGAATGTGATCCATGTTTTGATCTCTCCTCCTCCTAAGAGTAAACTCTTTCTAATCTTATTTATCAAAAATACTCAGCAATATACACTAAGCCCACCATTAAATGGCGCATGTTAGATTTTGCTAGAAGAAAAATAGTTCTTCTTTGGGCTTGCATTTTATTAGGGATTGGTCTACTTTGATTTCTCTTTTCTCATGTGGGCGTGGTTGAGAAAAAAAGTCTTTGTTCCAGGAACACTCTGTTTGTCTTTCACTAAGCAAATCTTCAGTTTATTCAGCCTTTGTTCATTCTTAGATTTATCTATTGAACCTGGAGTGAATAAAGAAAGGAAACAAATGCATCAGAAAGTACTCATTGGAGTTGCCAAGCATGTGTAAAAGTGATCCTGTAAAAAATGACTTGATTTTAATTTATGCCAGGAGTTTGAGTTAAGTCGTCAGTTGTCCGGGGTAGAAAGTTCGTGTAATTCTGCACAGGGACTTAGAGCACATTTGTCTAGAAACTAATGGTTTACTACAAAGGCACATGGGACATACATTTATATACACCCTGTTTAAAAAGCTGACCACATCCTGGCATAAGAAAAGTGCTGTCAGATCAACAGATTCAGCTCACCACTATCTACACAAAGGTATAAAGTAGTAATAACTGTCAGGCAGGCATATATGAAACTCTCGAAGGAGCTAAAGGATGGATCATGTGCTTGTTAATTCCTAGAACAGTTTTCCTGATCTGATTTTTAGAGTTTCCTAATAAAGAAGAGAGAGCCTTATTCCCAGGAGCAATTGGCTCAATCGTGCTGTTGTGTAGGCTTATGGGATACTTACTTGTTGAAAACAAAAAAAAGCACGACCACGTCCTGATTGACCAAAAGAGGTTTTAGGGCCATAAATTTTATTTTCTTAGGAAAGTAATGTAAATGCTGTTTACCAAAATGTATTACTCTTACTTTTTTACACAAATTGTTTGATCTCCCCACCTACGTCAGGGTAGTGGGGAAAGTTCTGAGTTTTTAAAAGTGATGGCTTTCAGGAGCTGTGCTTGTAAAAACAGTACTTCCCAAGTCCATCTGCCGTGTTGATTTTTTCTGCAGCATTGTATTCGTCTGCAGCGATGACATTCTAGGTGATATATCTGCTTCCAGAGACAACTTAAAATTTAGCCTTTTACGTGTGAACATTTCCATTGCTTCACGTGAATTAAGTTAAGTTGTGCCATCGTATTTAGTTGGGGAGAACTGATCTGACATATCTTTCAATATCTGAAGTGATTTTTACTTTAAGGGTAAGAAAGATGATTTCAGTATTGGTAATGGGATTAAATAGTACACCTTTTGTCTCTGACAGAAGAAATAGCGGAGTTATTCAGTAATCAGAGCACAGCAGAAAACTTAAACTGCATTTTCTTGCTTTGTCTTCATTGGCATGCATGGAAAGCCATGTTCAGTTACCCCACCTGAGGAGATAAATGAGCATAAAAAGAAGTGCTGTTAAGTACTGGCTGCATACCTGCAAATGAGTAATTTCTCGTGTTTTCATCTCTGGTTGGGTTTTTTTGCTGTTAGGTTTCCTGCTGGTTGTCATATGATGAAACCTGATTGTGATATTTCAAAATCTGCCACCTTTATGCCTAATATCATCTAAAATCTGGGGGAATGGAAGGGTCTGAGCACTAGATTGCTTTGTATTTTGAGCCCACATTTCGACAGTACGAGCTGTTTGGAAATTCATTTGCTTGTTGTGCTCTGTAGGTGTTTTATTGAGTCCTGCTGCATTTGCAGTTAATGTGAGGAAAGTTATTTCCAGCTGTTGAGGTAACTTAGCATCAATGACCAGGTCAGATCAGCCCACCTCCCTGGCCCAGGGGCCCTTTGGTAGTTGCCAGTATCAGATACTTCAAAGGAGAATTAATAGCTGTATGCTCTGGGGCTTGTATATTATTATTTTTGAAAGACGTTAGCTGGTGTAAACATGAGTTCAGTAAGGCTATATAGGGAGCTGAGTAAAAATGACAGACAATATTTCTATCAAAGCAGCCAAGTTGGCAAAGTATGGAGAGCACTTTGGGTCAGGCCGTTGGCCAGCTTCTGAAGAGCGGGGTTTTCTTATTTTTTTTTGAGCGGTGTTTTCTTACTCATCCAGGTAGAGTTCTTGTGGGTAAGCATGGCGGAACTGAACAGAAAACCAGAAAAGAAGCTGTTCCAATAAACTTTTTTAAAATTTCTATTTTTAACTTTTCTTTCAAAAACCACTGTGCTATAAAATATAGGTCTTGAGAAGAGACTGAACCAGTGGGCCATGGGTTTTCTGAGATGCTTGAGTTACAGCCCTTGTTTTGTATTTTTCTGACATACAGTATTTTTTTTTTCTTTTCTTCCAGGTGAGGATGATGAAGATTCAAACCTGCTAATTCTCAGCTACCCACAGTACTGTCGATACCGTTCCATGTTAAAGCGCATTCAGGACAAGCCTTCTTCAATACTAACAGACCAATTTGTTTTAGCCCTGGGAGGCATTGCAGTAACAAGCAAGAACCCCCAAATCTTCTACTGTCGGGATACATTTGATCATCCTACTCTAATAGAAAATGAAAGTATATGTGATGAGTTTGGTAAGTCACGTTACAGCTATTTCCTTTTTCTTACCAGTAAAGACATTTTTCGTCTTTTTAAGTGTCCAGTGATTTCCAAGGGGAAGATGTGATTCCTTTGAAGTGAACCAATGCTATTTATGTTTGAAATGTGAAGTACCAAACGTGCTCTTTCCTCTGTGAGACTGAAGGCTTCTAGCCACTAGCGATCTCAGTATTGCAACTTAAGTTTATCACGATCAACGGTAACATTACATGGGTGGAGTGTGTAGCACAGTTGCTTGGTATGAGTGAAAGGATCCCTTCTGTGGATTTGAAATTTATCTACCTTAACCATTCACCTATAGCCTGTGTCTTTCCAGAAGGTTTACAAAGCGTGTTGGTTTTTTTTAAAGTCATTGTTGGTGCAATGTGCTAACAAACGCAAAATAGGAGAGACTCCCTGCGCGTCCCATTGCTGTTGCAGAGCACTCATCAACCGTGCGTATGCTCCCAGGGCTCTGAACAAACGTCAGCTATAGCTGGTGTGTTTCTGGCCTTCCTGGAATGTGGGCTTTTTCAGTGGGGGCTTTGCCAGTGCTAGGAGCTTGATTTTACAAGTGCAGAGGCACTTCTGGGAGGTGACCTCTTAATTCAAAGGGTGTAGAGAATACTCTGCAGCTCCAGAGGAGTATGCAGCCCCTTACAGCTGGGAGAGAGGGCTGCAAGATTTGACTCCTGATAGCTGCCAGGTGATTTCACACCTTTTTGGTTTTTTGTGTCAGATCAACCCAAGGGCAGCGGATGTGCTGCTGAATGTGTGGTAGAATGTATGTTTTGTACACACCCAGGGTAACTCCAGTAATGGGTCCAGTGTAATTTCTTTAGCAGTGTACCTATGCTGTGAGAATTAAGTTTTATCACCCGTATCACCAGATGGATGAGTGCTGCAGCTAATGCTAGCAAAGTCTGTTTGCATAGCGGTGGGTACACCTTTGCTGTGCGAGATCCCTTCATCTCTGCAAGGAAGCTCTTGTGGTCTCTTAGGGAGAGAATTTCTGATTATGCATTTAGCTATAATAATGGGAGTGAGAAGGAAGGGATTCAATTATGTCTGTGATGGGAGAATCATATCCCCCTTTTTCCTAACTCTAGCACACTGGCTTTGAGCTTGGCACCCAGTCCAGGCCTTGTTGTGTTGGCAGAGGAACGCCAACCCAGCCAGTGGCATTGGGGCATTTTGTGAGGTAGTGCAGGACTGCTCCTCTGCTGCTGCACCGATAAGCTCCCGACAGGCAGGAGAGATCCTTCCTCACGCGGTGTCGTCACTGGAGCCCATTACTGCTGTGAATAGTTTTAATTTTGTGATGTCAAGCTTTTGCAGGATCGGGCCCAAACTGTCGAGTCCGCTCACACTCACACAAAACATTACAGGCTTTGAATGAACTATGAATAAAAGTGTTGGTTGCTCTTAGGGGGTGGGGGTGGTGAAAAAATGAATGAAATGCCCTGGAAGTTTGGTCCAATAACACAATAGTACCATGTTGATTTTTATTTACTCTGAGCTCCAGCTCAGAATATAAAGTTCAGTTTTAATTGACTATCCTTCTTATATGGGAAAGGTTATTTTAGGCTTGAAGGCGTTTGATGAGCGTACCATCTGCTTTCTGTGGAGTATTTTATTCAGGGTCATTCCTTGATTACAGGTTTGTTGAAATAGTTGGATCCATAATGTAAGTGTATCATGGAATATTAGTAATAGATGAATCAGAGAGATGTGGAGTGATGCAGAATCTACGCTTAGTGAACCACAGCAAGTGCTTTGTTCAGTCTCTGAAAGCTAACTATGCCATTCTCTTGACCTTTGCGAGGCAATTATCTCATTATCAAACCAGAGCCACAGAAATCCTAGCCATAGAAATTAATAATGTGTATTTAAAATTTAGTTTGGTTTAAGAAGCACGTTTTTTAAAATGCCTATAAAAACAAAAAAATACTGTTCTTTAAAAGTATTTCTTATGAAAATAATGATGTGGTAAAATTTGCAAACCCTGCTGTGTTAGGAAGAAAAAAACTGGCCAATGTATGGTTCCGTTTCTGTATTGCGAAATGTATGGTGTCAATTATGTTACCTTTGTTGAAGGCAACAGGCAAAGTGCTATTTTATCCTGTTCTTTGCTGGCAGGACAATAAAATGTACAACACTTCGTTATATAAACAGTTTACATTGATATCATGTAGATTGATGTCACATGTGGAAAGTGATGACTGCTAAAGCTAAACAGAGGCAGGGTGGTACAGTAGATAAATGGATTACTCTAAGGCACTGGTATTTATCAGTCAAATCTGAGGGGAGACCAGATTACAGAAATGTGACTAAAATTCTTAAAAGGTGTCTATAAGGAGATCCAGACACATTTAATTTGAAGGGCTTGGCTATTTCTTACCTTGCAAATGAAAGACGTGTGCAGAAGGAACAAGATAGGAACATGTGTATTTCCCCATCACCTGAAATTCTCCAAACTCTAAAGCGAGTACAAAATTTGGGAAATACGGTCTACTAATGTCTTTATGTGAGAAGTACTGGCTTCTGATACGGATGGCAGGTCGTCTTCAGAAACGTTGCTGTTGGGGAAGGTGTTACACGTTCTCTGAGTGTTGGAGTACTGTGCGACAGATACAGCGTGTCACAAGTGAGACAGCAGAAACACCTTTACAAAGAGCCCCACTGACCACAGCGTGTAAGCTGTTGTCCTTTTTAGGCAGTTTTAGTAGAGAAAAGTGTTTTTTTCCAAGAAGTATTCTCTCTACTTTTATTATACATTTTTAACAAAAACATTTTGTTCAGCTCTGACTTCTTCTCATCCTCCCCATTTTGTTCCCCATTCTGTAGGGGTTAACAAAAAATAAATAAAGCAGGAAATGAGGAAGAAAAATTAAGTTTTTTTGATAATAACTAATTTTTTTTGGTGTAGGATTTTTTTTCTTTTTTAAGTAGAAAAGGCGTGTAGATGCTGTCTGTCAGCTCCTGCAGATGTGACTGGAAGAGGTGCTTTGATGCTTCAGGCAGTCCCATGTGGATGGCCTCTGTATTTCCATAGAGCTTCTGTAAGGGTTAGGCTGTGGTAAGCTTCCCCTCCGGCTTCAGCGTGGGCTACCGGTACCTGCGTGGGCTACCGGTACAGCGTGGGCTACTACAGCCGGTACCTGCTGCTGATGCTGCGGCTACCTGTGCCTGCGTCTGTCCTGCCTGTGCACTGCTGTGTGGCACGTGCCCAAGTGGTTTGGGCAGGAATATTCAGGACCGATTCTCTCGCAAAGTCCTTTTCTGCTTCTCCTCTAACTTCGTTCAGTGTGCCACAACGTCCCTCTGAGGAGGCCCTGGAGAAGCGGGCTGCCGGGTAATCGGCTCGGCAGCTGGAAGGCTCAAACATTTCCATCTATTTCTTTGCAGCCTGCCAGGGAAGGACTTGATCTCCGTTTACAGAGTAAAGACTGCTGTGAGTGGGAAGCCTCCTGCTCCCATTTTTGTTGATATAACTACTGATTAGTTAATCTAACTGCCTTGGAGGGTTCCCCTCCAGAATGCAAACAGGCTCAAAAGCTTGCTTCTGTTCAGAAAGCAGAAGACGTAAGCTGTGCTCGGATGTCTTGATAGCCAAAGTTCATGGATATGACCACAGTCAGACTGTGTACCTCTTCTCCTCCTGAAGTAAGAGCAATTAGAGGTCCTCACCAGCACGAAACAGTCCAGGTGGATAATGAAATGCTGGTGTTGCTTGCTAGGAACAAGAAATCTGAGATTTTGAGCCTGCACAGGAGGCTGGAATGGAGTTGTCCACGGTCAAAGTGAAGCACAAAGGCTTGAGCCCTGCCTGACGCTGCTGCCAGCCCGTGCAGGCTTGCAGGTGGCACTGAGCTAGGTCTACGGGGAGACCTCGGGCTGGACCCGGGCAGCGGTGGCAGTGGAGTCCCTGCCATGGCCCCACGGGCTGTGTCTGCCTGCCCAAGGGAGGGACCAGTTGGACGCAGCAGGGTGAGCGAATGGGATGAGTTCTCTTCATGGCCTCATTTTATTTCTCTGCGCAGACTAGAGTTTACCTACGCATTCCTTTATCTAACTGCTCCTATTAATTGGCATGTGGAAAATAACAAAACCCTATTTCCTCATTCCCCTGCTCCCTTAAAATAGAAGTAATATGTACCAGCTGAACAATTCATTTCTCTTCAACTCAAGATCATTGGTAAAGACATTTTTCAAAATCCTTTTCATTTATCAGCCTCTGGGGTTACTGTTATTGAATAACTTTTGTAAATGCATATAATTTACTGGCATTTGCTGTGTGGTCATATATGCTGCAAGAGAGAAGGAATGAAAAAAATAGGGGTCCTAATAGTTTTCATTATAGACCAAAGAGATCTAGTTGGAGGCAAAGCTGCCTGTGGAGTGTCCAGAAGATAGATTTGAGGGTCACTGGGCAGAAATCAGTGTGCAGTTGTTGCTAGAGCAGCACGTCCTCTGCATTTTCTTGTCCAAAGGAGGTGACTTTGCCTTCTACCAGACTCGTGCCTGCTCCACCGCATGGAGTGACTTCCAGGGCACGTGGATGAGCTTGGATCCTTTTGCGACCCAGTTGTGGGCTGCATTGTCAAATGCATGTGGGCCCCTACAGCATGGTAGCGTACAGATGTGTCTTATCAGCATGACCTCCACCTTCTCCAGGCTTCGGGACTTGCAGGATGGTGGGAACAGACACACAGCTTAGAAGCAGTAGGGTCAGGTGCTTGGGTGATGGTGGATTTCTACAGCTCTGTCAGCTTTGCCAGGTGAAAATCTCACACAGAAAGATTTGTCATGGTGCTTTCCTGGATAAATATTATAAATCCTGTCTGCTAAAGATGAACCAGAAGGCTCGCTTTCATTTCGTGAGCATGGGGTTGCTTTTTCTATAAACAGGAGTGCGAGAGAAAACTGAATACCTTATTTCTTCTCGATTTTTAAAATCTATTTGGTAAATTTTAAATCATTCTGGATTATTTTTATAGCATGCTGGGTCCAATATGCCATTAAACAAGCTGTTTGGTCCCTGGGGTAGTGTAAACACTTGCTCACCCCCAAAAGAAGGTTAAAAGTTTTATTTTTGCATGTAAAGGCCAATTTTTTGTAAAACATTTCATACCAAAAAGTGAGAGAACTATATCCTGCTGTGGTATTAATATAATTTTTTCTCTGAAAAATGAAACTTCTTCATTTTACCATGATAAGCAATACAGAGGGGAAACTGCTTATTGAAAAAAATGATGTGTAAAGGGCACTGAAGTCCCCACTTCCCTTCTCTCCCCTTCCCCCCCCAAAAATTTAACGATACAGTGCTTGCATTGGGAAAAATCATCTACATTAAAAACAAAACAAAAACCAAAACCTTCAACAACTCTGATCTCCCTGTAAAACAATACAGAAAGCAGATTCTCTCACTTCCAGGGCTGACAGGGAGTGGTTAGGAGTGAGGGATGACTTACCCATCCTCCCAGCCGCCAGGGTTTCTGAGCCAACGATTTCAGAAGGACTTACCTTCCTTCTTGCCATTGACCAGGGAAGCCATGGCAGGACAGTGCTATGAAGAAGGGACTTTTTAGGAATAGGTCATGTGCCAGAAAAAATGTGTAGGATGAAAGCTGATGACTTCAGGGTATAGAGTGGTACCATTCTCCCGGTATAGCTGAAATTTGGTTTTTGCTTTCGTTATACAGAAGTTTGTGACTCCTAGATAAAATCAGTTGTTTAGGGGAAAAACATAACAAAACAAAACCTTGGCAGGGAATAAGACTTCAAAAAAAAAAAAAAAGAATGAATGTTTCCAGTCTAAATTAAATACAGTTTTCCTGTTGGTGACTTACTTTATTTGTGTGAGTCAAAGTTGGCTTTTCTTTTTAAACCAGCTCCAGTACAAAAATTGTACTTAGGCCTGAAAGGGTGTTTTTTTGATGTTTTTCAGCTGACGTAAGGTATCAGCATTTTGCTATTGACAATTTTGGCTACCTGCAGGATAATTTATATCAGTGAAATTCAGCAAACCCTGAAGTTTCTAGATAGATGCTTCAGGCTTCTTTGTTTTAACACAAATGTGATGTTAGAGTGGAATTGGTGTTAGTGCTCCTCTTCGAAGATTAGAATGTTTTAAGCATTTAGAAATGCGATAGGAAGAGTATGGAGGCTTTTTATTAGCGTGGATACTGGGACCTCCTTAGATGGAGCTTTACGGTGGCATCTCCAACAGTCTGAAAAATATGCAAATCTTTTCCAAGGTCCTGGGCAGGGTGGCTTAGCTAAATATTTCAAATTTTAACTCTCTCAAAACAAAAACAGGACGTAGCTGGAGGGGAAGTAATGATTAATGCATAATAGTGCTCTATACAATATAGATAAATGTACATTTCCTCTTCCATCCCACCCCACCTCTGCAAACATAAGCTTTTAGCTTGAAAAAGCAAATCTGGAAATGTTCTGGATTCTGGTCAGACGTCTTTCTTATTTTGTTAATTCAACTGTAGAGTAAGATATTAATGATCCCCAGATGTTGTTTATAATGATTGATTTTTTGGTTGTGAAAAAATACTTGCCGTTTTTTTAAACAATTGATATTTTCTAGTGTGCTCTGCAGCATTTGAATAAGATGTCTGAAGGCAGAGCTGTTTATGTGCCCAACATAATTGCTTCTGTTAAGTGATTTCTTCATTCTTAACATTTTTAGCTCTAATTGCTTTTTCCCCATACATCTAAAAATAAATATTTGCAAGTTTTGCATTCTGTCAGTCATTGAAATGCATAAAATATTTGTATACTCAAAGCAAAAAGGCACTGATAAGGGGTCACATTCTGTCTCACTTAGTGGCGTAAATCCAAAATAACTCGATCCACTTTAGTGGCTGTTACTCAAGATTTTCACCAGTTAACCAAGGGCAGAATCTCACCCAATGCTAACAGCAAGCTGTTAAGTGAACATAAGTAATGTGTGGTAAAGGAAGATAAAATACCTTCCTGTCTGCAAGAACTTCAATAGAAACAAATGCTGTTAGCTTCTACTTTTTTTTTTTTTTTTTTGGTACATTTTCACTAGCAACCATAGCTGTAACCAGAATAAATATTAAGATAGATTATTTTTCACTTTATAATCAAAATTCCTTTTTGGAGAACATCTTCAGAATTGCTGGTTTTATTGGGGTTGCATATTCCCGCTGCCCTCAGGAAGGCAGCAGATGCTGAGTGGAGGGGCAGGTGCTGCCTGAAAAGCTGCTTCTGCCCATTTCCTCCAGCCCC
Organism: Pygoscelis adeliae; assembly: GCF_000699105.1. NCBI lineage: Eukaryota > Metazoa > Chordata > Aves > Sphenisciformes > Spheniscidae > Pygoscelis > Pygoscelis adeliae. The sequence continues at coordinate 4,296,581 of NW_008824986.1, read as the reverse complement.
TTGGCATCACTTCTCAGCTGGGCTGGTGGTGGCTGTCTGTCCTGTGCGGAGTAGTGGGGTAGCCGCCCAAGAAGCTCGCAGCAGCCAGCCGGTGCCACTGTGAGAGCACAGCTCCTGTGGCGAGGGCGCTTAGGAAATTGGTATGGCTCCTTACTTCTTCAGGTGCCCTTGGGTAGCAGTCTGGGAGAGAGAGGGGTTTATGCTGTGAGCGTGTGGTGCTGCATGCCCGTGGTGCTCCTGGGCTGTGCGTGGCAGTGACCCAGCTGCTCAAGGAAGCATCAGGGCTGTGAACCGTGGGGTGGCCGGTACGGCCTCCCTGCTGTGACAGCCCAGGCTTTGGGGCTCTCACGGGATGGGAGGTGAGATATCCTCCCTCCTGCAAGCGCCCACGGCAGAGCCGATAGCCTGGGTGTACCACTTCCAGTCTGGTGCTTTTAACTTCTCCTTTTTAATTTTTAATTAAATAGTGAATACATGATGGTATTGTGGGGTTTACATATTTTCTTAGCCAGAGTTTGGCAGAGAATTAATGTGTAGTTTCAGCAAACGAAGGGTTAGCAAGTGAGCTGTTCTTCTGTGCCTGATAAATGTAACTTATCGCATGGGGTTTGTCATCTATTACACACGCATCTGTTTTATTGGTGTCCGTTCACTAAGTGATGGTAGATATAAATGACTAATTTCTCCTATATAAAATTTCCACTCGATGGCTAGTTTTATGATTCAGCTATCAAAATCACTTTTTGTCATTACAGCGAACAGTAAGGCAAGCTGCATTCATCATGAGTGTGAGCCATGTCCATCATACATGTTTTCATTTCTGGAGCCATCTTTTTTTTATTTGCAATATGTCTTCATTAGACCGTCCTTATTTGACTGTTCCCCTGTTTTCGGTGCCTCCCTTGGCCCACTGGGCCTGCCCAGACTCCTAAGCTTTGTCTCGGGAGAGCTTTCGGTCTACCAGCATCCCAAGGCTCGCGAGCAGCGTCCCCGAGGTGCTGGGGCTCAGCAGTGGCCGGGAGCAGGGGAGACCTTTGCGGCCAGGGAAGGGCCCCCGTTCCTGCACCCGTACAATGGAAAAGAGAAGTGGTTTATGTCAGAATATGGTCACATTCTTCTGATTAAACCCACTCAAAAAAGACAACATTGTAATATTTTCCAATGACTGTTTATCATGAATTACATCAGCCTTAGTTTAAATTGCTATTATTTCTCCTTAATGCTTTTTGGTGCCTGCATAATTTACAGCATTGGCAGCTGCGGGACTATGAAATAACCTTTCACAACCACCATACAATAGTAAAGAACATGAAGTTTTTGTTGTTAATTATTATGGGACTCCTTTAACTTTTTTACAAAGTGACATAAAATATTGTTGAGGTATTTATGGTTAAAGCTACTTTTACATGGATCTATTTTGCTCCTGGCTAGTTCTTAACTAAAGCAGTCATTTGTGGTTATTATGCCTTGGGAGATATTATGTCAGAACTGGTTTAAGAGTATTATTATGTATCACATGTCATATATTACATGTCAGCACTTGAGGCTGTCTTTCAATAAAAACAAATGTAATTTTAGTTAATGGTCTTTTAGGTATAGGCCATTTGTAAACTTACCTGAGTTCATTTGAAGGTATACTAAAAAGCTTTGTTCTCCTGGAGTGCACTTGAGTAATTTCATTTCGGCTTCGGATGGAATTTCCAAAATATTTGTCATTATTTCAATCAGAGAGTGCTGCCTCTAAAAAGCAAATAGTTTCCCAATACCGAAGTTAATGTACACATTTTAAGGAGCTGTAACTGTTACTCATTACTTTGTTTACTTTTCCCCCCTTTGGAGCTCACGCTTCCCAGGTTCCCTACTGGTCAGGCTGATATTAGTATCCCAGGCAACTAAGCCACCTAATGATGATACTTCACTGTGCCGCTTAAATGAATAGCTTATACCTTCTAGATAATCCGTGGGTGAAGGGAGGTATAAATTAAAGGTTGCAGGCGAGTTTTAGGTTTCCTTGAAGTTTCATTTCAAATCTGGAAAACACAAACTTACACAAAGCAAACTTTGAATTAATATGTCGTTCCCCTTGGTTCCAAATACTGTGCATATTTTCCAGTATTTACTTACTTAAAGCAAGAAATGAAGCATTTAGGGTGTGCCAGAAAGTTTACAAAGAGTGAAAACACATAAATGACTCGTGAACTTTTTCTGATTTTTTTCTTAACATGCAATTAGTTAATTACTGCTAGGGTGGTGGTGGGGGAAAGGCATGATTTCTCTCCCCCCACAATCTGTGTTCGAGCACCATAAAAATGATCAAAGCCTCCATTTGTCTCTAGTTACATTTTACTCCGTGGGACTACTGGTTTTGGTGACTCTATTGTAGGGAACGGAAACCCTGCTGGGCAAAAAATCAGTCTCTATCCCCCTACAGATGCTCAGGCTGAAGATGTGAAGATGCAAATGTGAAATTAAAAAAGCAAACAAAGAGCAGGGTGAGCATTTCGTGTGTTGCTAAGTTGGAATTTAATAAGAAGAACATAAAATGGAGCTAAACTTGTCTGGATGCTGCGAGATTTTTTAATATTAGGCAGCATGCTTGATTTCCCTGGAAATGAGTGAGCAATCTGAATTTAAGTGTTGTTTGGCAGGGGGAGGGGGTGTTTCATTCTCTTTTTTAATCAAAGGCATTTCACAAGCCGATTGCAAGTGAAAGGGGAATCTATCATTACGTAAGAATGTAGCAAACTTTTCTGTTTAATGAATGAATATTAGGTATTTCAGGAGCAGATAAAAGATGGTAAAAGACGGAGACAGAGCTGACGTCCTAGAGATTTTAATAAAGATTGAAGTTAGTAGTGAAAAGGTCAAAGTGCCATTTGTTGAGCCCCTGCTTCTGGCATGGTTTCAAAGCTCGCAGTGCTGACTGGGGGGCTGTGATGTGTGTTAATGAACAGTTGTGGCACTTAACTGAGATCATGGGTTGGTCACATGAATATATATTAAAGATAGGAGTGAAGATTTTTTTTCCCCCCCTTTTTGCTGCAGTTTGGCTGTTGGAAGGACTAAACAATTAAAAGAAATGTTTGAAATGTTTGAACACCACATTAAGTCCCCTAGTCTGTAAGGAAAATGAGCTATGAATAATAGAATACTGCTCTAGTTAAATATAGTTATTCAAAATTGTTTTTAGCTACAGATGTTATGCCATTTTAGAAACTTAGACTAAATAATGTCAGATCTTGTTTGCTTTTTTAGTATGTTATTCATTTATTGGGAAATTCAAAATTTAAAACAGCTGGGAAAGGGTTTGGTGTTCACTAAGTAATCTTTAAAATGTGTACATTTCAGACTTACTCTTATAGAGCTGTTTAGAAATGACTGAATTGTATATTATAGTTACAAAGTTCTGTAAACATGCTCTACCATGTAGATGACAGGGAAACATGAAATGGGAAAATGAGATAATTCTGGAGCCAAATTTTATGTATTACAGACTTGATAAAACAGCAAATGGCTTTCTCAATTTAAATAATTTGTAACTTTCCAGGAACATGCACGGGTGTTACGAACAGTATGTCTAAAATAGCAGCAGAAAGTAATGTTCATTCTCCTTTAATTCTCCCTTTGATGTTTATGTCAAAACGAAGGAGTTAATTTATCTAAGAGTTTCACTGCATGAGTTGGACTGTACAAAACCAATCATGTAGAAATAATAGACTACCATTGGAAGTGCTGTACTATTGCAGTTTTAATAGCTCTTCAGTTCTGCTCAACAATTAGTCCATACATTTTATAGCTGTGTCTTTAAGAAACTGGCACACTCAGCAAAATCACAGTAATTGGGAGATGATGCAATGTGGAGAGAAATCAGAAGAAGAAAATTAATTGAAAAATAGTGTTTTGTTCGGGTTTGGGTTTGTTTTTCTTTTAAAATTTTAAACACTGCAGTAGTAATTACCGGTGGGTGAGACTTCCGCAGAATTTAGATTCCATGTGGCTGGGTTTTTATGAATTTGTTTTTAAATCAAATTGCAAAAGAGGCAAAATAGGGCATTAAAATTCTTGCTATAGTTTTCTCTCTCTGAAATCAAGTGAGGGTATTAAAGGTGATCCAGAGGAGGGTTTTTTCCCTCTATTGACACTAGTGCTGTTTGAGTAAGTTCTCATTACCTGTCAGCATCTTCGTAAACCTGATCAGACAGATCACGGACAATATGTGAATTAGTTTATCATTTATGCAAACAGAACAAGAGACCTCAGCAATCCCTTTTTGCTTGTGTCCACTGGAGAAGGTACCAATATGTTATGGTGTGAGCATCCATCTTCCCAGTGATGGACAGTGGATGCTGGTAGTTTCTTCACACGACCTTGTTTTTATGCATAAGTACTGAATATGAAGGCAAATTAAAAAAAAAAAAAAAAAGTGTTGCTTTTTTGTAGGTTTATCATTGGCAATTAGGACTTTGTAATGTTTTTTAACTTATTTATTGTCCATTATGGGCCAAAGGCCAGTGAAGCAGTGAGAGTTTACACTTCAGCTGAAGTTTGGGCCTTGGTATTATATATAGCTGTATCTTGGTCTTCTAGTGACCAGACAAGCATTTCCTTGTGCCTCAGGGCTGTGTTGGTCTTAATGCCATAAATTACTTGAGGGTAATGATAGATAACCAATTGACTAGAGTAGGAGAGCAAACCTGGTTCTTAGACGAATAAGCAGGGGAATAGTGAGAAGAAATAGAGAGGTGTTACTACTGCCTCATATAACGCTAGATGAAATCATTATCAAACCCCCTAAGAGCTAACGTTTTTGGTAAGTCACTCAAATGATGATGGCTTTCTGCAAAAAGGGTGATACAATTTAATGGGATAACTGCACTACTAATACTCAAATGTATTATTCTGAACTATGGGCTGCAGAGGAACATGGAAGAGCAGGAAGGAAGGCTTTATTAGAGAGATTTTTCCGCACTTTCAGCTTTGTGCCCGATTCTGATGCCCATGCTTTGCACATTGTATTGAAATACTGGACAGGGTTAAAGGAAGGACCCAAAAAACAATTCATGGCACAGAAAACTTGCCTTCAAGTGAAAGACTAAAGAATGTCAATTCATTTAGTGCATGGAGGAGAAGACTAAGAAGGGACTCAATCATAGTCTGTTAGTACGTCCATGGGGAGAAGACCTGTGACGGTAGAGGCCTCTGTAATTTGGCAAACAGACACATAGCAGGACCCAGTGCTTCAAAGTGGAAGCAGATAAATTAATGCTGAAACTAAGGCACAATTATCTAGCAGCAAGGGGTAATTAACCATGGGAACAACTTAGCTAGGAGTAACATAGATTCTTTATTACTCGAATCTTTTAAATCAAGACTGCTTTCCAAAAGACATGATCCTTATTCAAGGAAGAGATACTGTCTTCATCCAGTGGTCACTCTGACATTGTAGAGGCGGTATTTGCAGAAAGTAAACAAGGCACTAATATCCTACTAATTCATTCTGGCCTTAAAAAGTGTTGCTGTATTAATATATGTATTTTGTAGCATCTGGACCAGTAAAGGCTAGATTGTGCTGGATCTTGTGTCCATTATACAATAAAACAAACCTTCCTAAAATTTGCTTACACTTTCAAGTAGACAGGGCAGAGCTTTGCATCTGCTCTGTGGGCCGGAGGCTGAGGAACAGGGTTATGCAGGAAGCTGGTGCATTAGGAGCTAAACACCAGTGTCTTCATTGGTCCAGCTTGGTGGCTGTTGATACCCCATGTCCTCTTTGTTTTTCTTACCAGTCTCCATCCACCATGAGCAGTTGCCAGTCTCGGAGCACCAACCGGGCAGCCTGCTCCTCTGCTCTAGTCTCTGGGGGCTCATTAGTCCCTTGCCTGTTCTCTGTTGGGGAGATCAAGCTCAGGGAGAGTTGGATCTGGTCCATTTTAGGCCACTTCAGTAACTTCTACAAAGGGCTGTCTCCTCAGTTGAAGTATGGAAAATGTAACTCAATAGCATCTCATTTAAATGTGCAGCGACACACTGCAAGATCATCTACAGACTTACTGTTCTGACTTCATGAGTCTTCCCTGATGAGTCCTTCACAGACATCTCCAGTCACCTTACGTTTTTGCGTAATAGCTTTGAAGAGCACGTTAATTAAAAAGCAGGTGTTAGCAACAAGTGAGTAATAGAAGAGGAGGAATTTATTTGAAATCAGCAGTTTCAGCCCACAGAAAGGGTAAGAGAATACGTGAAAAGGCTAATGGTGACCATCCTGCTAACATGGGTGACTTTCGCAGATGCCGCTGCTGCTTCAACAGAGAGGTACTGTGCAACCTTCCAGCTCTGTCATCACCCTCCTGTGTTTCAGTCCGGATTTGCAACTGTAGTAGAAGTCAAACTCCCAGTGAAAACAGCTCTTTGCTGTGGGATGGCATGTTTACTTTAAGTAGGTGTTGATGATTTTACTTCTCACTTCATTGATTAAATAAGTCACTTCATCTTCATCTTAAAAGTCTTACAAACCTCAGCTGAACTTTGCTGAGATGAGCCTGTGTCCCATTACATACTTTCACAGAGGTAGAGCACAAGTTTGAAAACCAGGGAAAAGATTATTCCCAGGGTCTTTAGCAGCTCTTCGCTCAGAATACCATGTTCAAAATTAGCAGTATAGTTGCCCTCATTCTTTTATAGCATCCCGATTTTGCAACGAACCATAATCATTTGACTGATTTGCCAAAAAAATGATGGTTCTTCAGGGTTTTTTTTGGTGTTGGCTGTTTTGAAAGGCAGCCTGTAATTAAGATGAATACATGTACATTGTGAATGTTTAGTTATGGTAGAGATGGGTTTGTTATAAAACAAAAAAACCCCCAAAATTACCTAGCTGCAAATCCTTGCAGTTGTTTAGTTTAGAAGTTTAAGTCAATTTATGGAAGTCTGTGTTTACTGTCTTTAGAGCTTGATCATGACATTGGAATGTATTTTGGAAAAAAAGACCCTATAAAATGAAATCCACATTTACGGGTAAGGAGCACAGAGCACTTAGGATCAGCAGTGAGAATACAGTATCTCTTTGAAGTCTAGCGAAGAGGAGTACTTGCCGTTGCCATTTTGGGTTTAGAAGGTAGTGAATTGATACGCTTGGTAAGTTCTAACACTGTCTGTGACAGCAGCTGGACCCAACGCCATTAATTTCATGAAAATGTGGACCGTGATATGCCAGTGACAGCAGTCAGAAGATAAAACTGGATCTGAAGCACTTCATTTAAAATAAAACTTTAATATAAAGTCAGGTCTCCTAAGACGCTTCTTTTGTGCTGTGCTGCATGTGAGTAATCTGGGTGACTCATCTAGTCTCTGACACACTGCAGCCATCAACATTCCCAGCCACGAGTGTTGCCCTTCATAAAGGAAATACCTATTTTTGGTATGGCAGTGTCCTCAGTTTTAAAGAATTTTCCTCTTTTAAAGTGCTCAGACAATTAATGCTGCATGCATGTATTCAACAATAGTTGCCTAGCAACCATCAGAAATATTCGGGAGAGCAAAGGAAGCCGATATGAATGAGCAGAAACATCAGCTCCCATTTCAGGTGAGCTGGAGAAGGCGTCAGGGCTGTGCTGACTGTTTGGGTCTAAGCATGAATATCCATGAAAATTGGACAATCCTGCAGTAGCAAATCCGAGCTCCAACTTGCACGTCAGTCAGACGCAGAGATGAGACGAGTTGCGCAGCCAGAAGCAGTTGCAGGAGGTTGCAGTTGGTTGGGCTTTCTTAGTTTTGGGAGCCCAGACCAAAACAATGTAACAATGGTTAAAATAAATTATAGAAAGTCAACAAACACTCCTTAATGGCTGAGAAAAGTTTTGCCACCTTGTGTTGTATTCCACCGGCAGCTAGAGAATAGGTAAACTTCCCGCTTCCTTCAGTGGAGATTTCCAGGCATGGGTCTAAGTGCCAGACAAACCCCTTGCAGGGGCTTGACTCCAGCCCCTCTCTTGCATTGCCACCTGATTCCCACTTCTTCTCATTTTGCATTTTAATTCTGGCATAACTTTTACCTCACAGGAGGTTTTCTTACTCTTCTGAGTCAAGTCCTCGATGCTTTTTTTGTTACTGGAAGATGCCATTTGAATGAAATGGAAATCTCTTCCGCAGTAACAGCACACAGCCACTATGTGTCTGTGTGGATTTTGGTCTTTTTTCCCCTTTCTTTCTTTTTCCTTTTAATCGGAAACATTGAAATGAAGTGTTTGGCTTAGGATTGGAAGGACTGAACTTTATCCTGCTGGATTGACATACTCTTGGGGACAACTCTGCCACAGTGATGCTAGTGTGTCCACGTCCTGTGCCTGTCCCTTTTCACCGGATGAGGTCTGGTGCCGCTCCGCGGTCTCCCCAGTGGTTGTACCATTGCAGCGGCTCAGGGTGCTCAGCACTCAGTGCGCGACATGGTGGAGTGCAGGAGCACAGGGCCCTGGGACCCACGGTTCAGTGGGATGCAGTTTAATGTCAAAACCATTTGAGAAAAAAGAGTTTTGATCTGTAGAAGTATTTTCAGTTGGTTTCTTTTCATTAGACATGTTAAAATTAAAGAGCCTGATAGTTGCCTGTTAGTGTTGCTCAGAACTTTTTTGACTGCCTGCCCCGATTTGAAGAAAATTATGAAATTCTGACATTTTCCTGTTGGATAGAAAAATCAGATTTATGACGATCTCTACTTCAAAGGTAAAGGTTAAGAGCAAGATTATGATCTCCTTTCCACTCATGTAAATCCACAGGAGTCAATTACTTGGGATTGACAGTGATGTGATTTAGATCAGAATCTGGCAGTAAAGCTTTTTTGGGGTTTGCTCCTACACCCATTGACTTCAGTGCCACTTGACTGATGACTCTTTGCTTTTGGTATGTGGTGGTGGTATTTGCATGTGGAAGTGCCTCAGGGGCCCCACATAAAACATTGTTTCACTAGCTTTAGTGGGTTTTTTTAGATTAGATGTTAAAATGTTGAAATCAAAATATGTAGGGGGTGGTCGGGAAGTAGCAGATGCACAATGGTAATCAGCATAATGTGATTTTTGAGGTTGATATCTGGTGACTTAGAGCTGAAAAAAATCCCTTATGTATCTTGGAGGTCTGAGGCTTTCACTCTTTCTGATTATAAAAAGCATTTATTTCTGGCCTTGATGGTTGATGAGATATCAAACTTAAAAATATGCCATGATCCTATAGTCTGGTAGTGCTTTCTGGCACTGGTCACTGACTAAATATAGCCAGTTTTGAACCGCTGTGATAAACCTGGAAATAATGTTCAGCAGAAGATTCTCAGACAATTCCATAGACAAATGTGGAATATGAAATTACTTTTCTGGATTGCATCTGGTTCGTACTGTATATGCTTTTGTGCCCTGTCTCTCTCATCCCCATGTTTTCCAACTGCTATACTACAAAATGTTCTGTGGTACAGATAAATCTTAGCTGAAGCATATCAGTGGTTCATGTTGGTTCATGCGAAAGCAACAAATAACATAAAGGGTTTTTAAACCCCAGCTATTTCATGCATTCCTTTTGGCTTTGTAAAACATTTTGCCTTGTTTCTACAAAAAGAAGGTATATTTAAAAAAAAAAAGGCATGCATTTCCAAACATCACTGATTGGCTTCAAACGAACATAGTCCAGGAACATGCAGATTCTTGCATTGTATTATTGGATTAGTGGTATTCATCTGTCATGCATAATGTGAAGGTGATATTCAGAGGAGGAAAAGAGCCTTTTTGAAAGGATTTTTTTCTTTTTTTTTGTTTTTCGTGATACACTCGCTTTTTTTTTTTTTTTTTTTTTAAAAACTCATATATACTTCTACCAGGCTATGTTTAATTTCAAGATGGTGTCTTTGCTAGAAAGATAATCAAATGTAATGTCTTCCACAACCTCTTCATATGCATGACTGCATAAAGCTTGTGTAACAGTTTATTATTATAAAATTAGTATAGCATAGCATAGAGCAAACTGGGCCCCTGGCCAGATGAACTAGACAATGAATAGTTATATAAGGTTTTGAAGCACATGTATTAGAACACAAGCGCCCTGTATTTTCTTCTCAATTGTCTGCTGTTTGTTAATGTTTTCCTTTCAACGTGATTGCATCTCAATTTAATAGCACTTGCCATTTCAGGGTTTACTGTGCCAGCACTCGCATAGTTACATCCCCTCTGTGCTGCAAAGCCTGCATGTATATTAAAACTGAACTAGGCATGGTTAGCTAATGGGTACTTCGAGAGATATGCACTTATAGAATTAAGTGATGTATGTAATTGTTAATTTTGTGTTAACAAGTTTGAAAAATGTGTTTCACCAATAATTGTAATGCTCCATTCGGTGCAAAGTGTGACATTTTAATTCTTGTTGAACAGTTTCCTACCTCTGCTCTGTGTTTTCATGGCAGGGTATTATTTCGCAATCAAGATAAAAGCATTATTTATTAAAGTTCTAAAATATTACATTACTGGAAGTTTCAAGCTGCAGATCAATCTTCTGTTTCATAAAAGCATTTCATTGATTTTTTTTTTTTTAATTGGTCTTTGAATTTAAACTTAAGTTCCACATTATGGGTTGCGTACGATTCCAGAAGCAGAGGGATGTTTTAGTGGAGACTTGATGCTGTTTTAAAGGAAGCGATGTACCTGTCACAGAACTGTGGGAAAGGCCTGTGTTTGGCATATGCATCTTTGTGACTGTCAGATCCCAGCCTGCTGCATTTTTGGCACAGGGAGCCCATTGACTCAGGCTGTGGGAAACCTACATTCAGCACTATCGGTCCTTGTGTCTTTTTCTGTGCCTCCAAAGGAACTTCTGTTAGAGACTTCACGTCTTTGGGAGTCAAATAACTTCTCCATGCTTTTGGTGGTGCAGGACAGCCTTTCCGCGGCGAGAGGGTGCTCAGTAGCCTCTGGCTGCAGTAGTCCAGGTGTCGCCCGGTGGAAGAGTGACACTTGCACCTGGCTTCGTGGTGCTGGATTTATTTGCTTTCTGTGTGTAATCCAAACAGCCCAGAAGTCTGGCTTCCCCCACTCCCTATTGCTTCAGTCCTCCTGTTCCTCAGTTCCTTGTGCCAGGCACTCGCCTTTCGCCCCCCCTTCACCGTACGGTCCCATCCCCATCCCCATCCTGTCCCTCTTTGTTACAACAGGATAATGCCATTTCTCTCGTGGCAGCCCTTGGTGCTTCATTCATGCCATTGCAGACATGAGACTGAAGCCCACCTATTATTCCCTCCTGCAGAGAATAAATTAATTCTTCCATCCCTAGTAGACCTAACTATGCAATTGCATAGAGCAAGGCTCACATTTTTCTTCCAGCTAACAGGGACTTCATTTGCACGTTCTGTGTCATCTCATCTGTGGAGTCTGACCTTGTGCAGACTTTTTGGTTGCCAACCAACAAGGGAGGGCAACTGAGAAGGGAGGACCACCGGCATACCCCACTGAGTTCAGGAGCGGCTGTGGCTGGGATTTGGCTTCCAAATAAAGTAAGATTTACTCATTTGCCAGTAAAGATAAAGAAAGGGCAGGGTGGGAGGAGCATAATAGGCTCAAAACACAATAAAAATAGCAAAAGAAACAAACAGTTTGTACCTAATTTGAAACCAACTGATCTCCATGGTGATTGCAACAAATCTGTGCTATGTTTGACTGTTAGTGAAGAAAAAGGTTAGAAATAGGAGTTCACCTGCCATGCTAGACCGTTTGAATGAACAGAGGAGTAGGAGTTGGTACCTTCCTGGTCATTGAGTGTGAAGGTGCCGAGGGGAATTCGGGGAATAACCCCACTGAAACTCCAGAGGATTTGTGTGTCTTCCTTCCTCATGCATCTTCAGAAAAATCAGCCTTTATAAATTTCCTGGAATTTTTGTTTTCAACAATGCTGTTCTGTGGAAAGAAGAGTCCGTAGCACTGTGGCTTAAGACAAAAATAGCATGGTAGAAGACCTTCAGGAATCAGGCAGTAAGCTTGAAACCTTAGATAAATAATAGGACTGATATACTTGCCACAGTAAATAACAGGACTATAACTCCCCCAAAGCTCTTGATTGACATTGTCTCAAAGTAATTCCTTATGTGAAATAGAAGCCTGAGATAAAATTTCAGCCTTAATTTACAGATATTTGAGACGAAGGGAGAAAGGAGTGCATTAATCCTTACCAAAGAAGAAATCCTGTTCATGGTAGTCTGAAATACTGTCATGTGATGAGTCAGAAAGTTTTTATTGTTCACATCTTTGGAGGTCAGGGCTACTGAGTTTTGGCATGCAGACTGGGCAGACAGCATTTGCAAATCAACACATCTCCTTTTGCTGAGGCCATAGGCACAGAATGCTTCCTATTTGCAGTAGGTGTGTGAGAGTTTCTTTTTTTTTAAATGTGACTTTTAGAGGGGAGAAGATTATACTTTTGAAATCCTTAGTCATAATGAAAAAATCTCCAGAGGTAGCTGATGAAGACATTCAGAGTGTACGTTACACCGTATCAAGATTTAGAGTTTCTTGAGTAAATATTGACCAATTTGACCTTTGCTTTTCCTCAGTCAATATTTATCTCTTGGGACAATGAATCTTCATATTCACCTTAGCTGATGTCCAAGTCTACTTAATAGTGTGCTTGGAAGTCCAGGAGAGGTGCTGATTTATCTTGGTGCTACTTTTATCTGTTTAAAATTAGATATACAGAAGGTTTGGCTACTCATGTCACTTTGTCAGGTTTCCTAAACAAAGCAGCGTCAGGTCATGGCTGGTGGGGAGGCTTCTAGGAAAAACCTAGATCCGGCAGCAGGCAGAGCGGGTGAATCTGGGAGTGGAGCAATCCCTTTGTTGGAAATGAGGGTGAGGATTCCCGTGCAATGTGAAAGCCCTTCCAGATGCTATCAGGAGGAGGGGACTGACCAGGATTAGTCAATAAAATTCTTGCTGTATATTTCATGAGGCAGAGAAACGAAGTTTTTGAGCTTTCTGAACCTCCCACAGTCTTCCAGCAGCCTAATCCCACAGAGCACATCATCAGGTATTGTGCAAAGCTAAAGAAAGGCACAGCCCAAGAGACCGGTCTGCAGGCAAGGGGGACAGTGGCTTGCCAGGGGTCCCACCCTTCCCCTGAGATACGGGTCTGGGAGGAGGTGGGCCCTGACACAGCTGGATGATGCTGGGTTCAGCGGCCAGTTGCGTCCCTATTGCAATGGCCTGTTACAGGTCAGTATTAAAGTTAGTCCCCAGCCCCTGCTCCCCGCTGCTGGGTTTGTTATGTCCCCCTGGTTTGGGAGCCAGGCTTGGAAACCCTACAAGCTTTCTATGACTTGAGAGCCAGAGTTTGGTCACTAGGAGCATAGAGCAAGTAGCGTAGCCCTGACCAAGCCCTGTCAAATAGGACTGTAATTCCCCCTTTATTATTTCAGTAGCAATTTCAGTATTTCGGGGCCCTGGCTTAGGTTGAAGCTGAGAGACAGCCTTCCCCTGAAAAGTGGGGATGCTGGGGCAGCACATGTAGCTGGAGCCACCGGGTCGGGGTCTCTGGACAGGGGTCCTGGCACTTCCCGTGCTGCTTCCTTGCCCAGCTGCACCGTGTCTCCTCTTCACAGTGTCCCGCAGCATCACTGGGTGCTGCCGGCAAAAGCCTCCTATTGCCAACAGGGGCAACACTTTGGGGTAGAAAGGGCAATTACTGCACTTGTGAGCTACGCCATGAGAGCGAGAGCGACTGGAAAGTGCTATTCAGGCAGTGGAAAAAGGCGGTGCCTTACAAATATCTGCTTATGCAAATCAAATCATTTGTCTTTTCAAATGTTCATTTAGCCTTTTCCCTAATTATATTTTCTGAATTGCCATATGTACTACTTGTGATATTTCAGTCTTGTCAAATTAAGAAGAGAAAGCCTTATAATTAACTTAGGATATATACCAAATAAAGTAATGTTTGTCATTTTTACTGAGTAATCTGTCAATAATATTACAGGTGGCCTGAAAGTTAAAAAAAAAAAAAAAGTTTAACTTGTTTTTGTAATCTTATAACTATCAAAGGTATTTGTTTGGGGAAAAGGCATTGAGAAAGAAGAGAATTTTAAAATTGCACAACTGCAGTTGAAAAAAACAGAGCAGGCAACGTCATGCGTTTCTGAAGAGCACACTGTTTAATTTTATAGTAACAGTATTTTAAGAATGCTGACGGTACACAGGAAAGAAGTGAATAATTCTTATTGCAAAACCCTGATGGTTTGGTGTATTCAAAATGTTAAGGCTTAATCAGCCCTGGATTTCTCTTAGGAAAAACAAGACATTTGGGGAGAAGAGAAAAAAAAAGGCAGTTGAAGCAGTATTGATTTATCAAAGCAGCATTCAAATAAAATAAAGGTTTGGCATCCTTACTTAGGATAGGCTGGAAAATGCATTTATGTTTTCATGTACCTTTTTTTTTCCCTGATGTGCCTGATTGACTTGTTTTAATACTGGTGTTATTTACATTTCAGGGATGGGCCTCTATTATGCAGGAAATTGTCCAAACCCCTACAGCTGTATTTTAAATTGAAATGATTTTTTTTATGAAGTGATTGTGCAGACTTAATTTAGTAATCTATTATTAAATTTATAGTTTCAGGCTGCATAAAGTCTTTATATAGAACGAAAATGGGCACATGTGAAGATCTATGCTATATATACACCTGGTTCTGTATATTAAATCTTTTACATATGTTGTCCATTTTCAGAAACAAATAAACTGCTGCTTTTGAAAACTCAGCTTCTCTTCCATATTAGGGAATTCTGCAGACTCCCTATGTTCCTTAGCTTCAGTATAATGCTAAATCAGTTTGTACATTAGTCTATTTTTAGTTATGAATGAACTTTATGGAGTGCGGCGTGCAGAATGATTTCAGAGATTCTCGCTCATAAAACCCGTGTGTCATGCGCCACAATTACAGCGGTAAACATTATGCAAGCTCTGGGCTTCCAGGGGCCCAAGCCCTGAAATTTCCAGGAGGGAAAAGCATCCCCCCTCGCCCTTTTATACGAAATACTACATGTATAGTAAATCTCATCGCATGAAGCCAGGTTAAATTTTGTGACCTTGGCTGCGGCGAGCGGCGGGCAGGCTGCTGGCATGGCAGCCGGGTGACACTAGAGGGCAACTGAGAGTTTTCTTTAAACTAACCAAGCTGGAGGTGGTTTTAATATCAACTAAGTGTTTAAACTCGGTAAGGATTTATTTTCCTGTCTGCAGATTTCACATATGTAACCTCTGAGTTTCCATTGACAGCAAATAGCAATCCAGCTGAAGTTCTTCTGGGGGAAAATACAGCGGGAGCGGGTCAGAAGCCTGCTTTTGCCCAAATAAGGCTTTTTTTGCAGACCCCATGTGTTAGATAATGATCAACTGACAGTCGGTCATGAGTTAATAATGCTGGATGCTGAAATATGCATACCATGTGGTATACAACAGTTCTGCGGGGAGAGACAAACACAGCTATAATTAGACATCTGAAACACAAGGAAGTGTGTAAATTGTTTAATAGTCCCTCCACTTAATTCACTGAGATAATTTCCTAAGAACCGGTATTGACTATGAAAGAATATTGCACAACCGACTTCATATTTAGTTTAAACCCTGCCCTGCTCAGATAAATTAATGAATACAGCTCCGTTTTATTTGGATTTTTCCGAGTGCTAGAGATTTACTGGGGCTGTAACGCCGAGATGGGCTCGGTTCTGTTTGTGTTGATGTTTGGGACGATTACACTGAGTTCACGGGGTTTGCCCTCGTTTAAATCTAGGCACATGAACTTACCGTCAGGACTTTAAAAACACCATTTTCAGGTATTTTGGCAGTTATACAGATTCTCTTTCTACTTGTACACAGCCTGACAAAGTTACCGGAGTTACCACCGCTGCATTTTACTAGAGAAGTGCAGATTCCTCCTCTGCTCAGCAATGCAGAGCAGCATCACCTCCACACCACAGCATTAAAGCACTGTGTCAGGTGTATGCTGGTCCCCAGGGATGCGAGGGCTTTGTCCCAATCTCTCTGCAGAAGCAGCGTTATTCCTGAACCTCTTTACGGCTGTGTGTGCTGTGACGGGGTGCCTGCAAGGCCCTTGTCAACTGCTGCTGGTGAAGTTGGTGATGACCCAGGGATGTGAATGGGATCAGGGCTTAGGCGATGGCTGCTGCTCCTGTCTCCACCTAACGCACTGTGTAGTCCTCGTTGTGGTGGTAGCTGAATGTAGGCATCAAGGGGGGAGCTTACTCTCTAGTTTCTGCGTGTTACTTTACTAATATCTTCAGGCAGGTTGATTATGCCTAACAGATTTTCATTACTTCGCAGTGCAATGATCAAGTGCAAAGAAAAAAAATGAAAGAAAATTATAATATTTTTACACTAAAAAAAGTTTTTTTCTTATATAATCAGTTACAAATCAGAAATGCAAGAGATTTAAATAATGTATTTGTCATTTTCATGTTGTGCACAACTGGATGATCATAGCTTCCATGCTGCTGTTGTCATTCCCAAAAGCAAGGTCTCAGGAAACTGTCCATTTTATGCTTCTTGCATGAATTTCTGCCTGTTGAGATTCATACACAGCATCTATCCTTTACCAGTCAATTAGCCCATCTCATCTGCCTATCTACGTGCATATGACTGGCTATGTATCTATTGTATTTCCGAGGTATGTAGGTCACGTCTCCATTGGGTACTGCTGACTCTGCTAGACAGCGATTTCACAAACGCTGGCTTTTACTGGAGGAAAAGGAAATATTGCTAGGAAAGCCGCCTTAAGATTTGCTGTGTGTTCTTATTTCCCTTTTGTTTTCTGAAGCCCTCCAATGGGAAGTCTACCTTGGGTGTTCTGCTGAGTTTTGATGAGAGAGGCTGACTGGCATGGGTTTGCTGTGCATTTTCACTTCTTGCTGCCGTGTTTGCGCTGCTTTTGTCTTGGCTATTACATAATCCATTTTTTCCTGCTCTCTCTTTCCTCTCTTTGGTTTTTTTCTTTTTTCTTTTTTTTTTTTAACCCAGACTATTCTGAGAAGTCAGATGTGCACTTCTTGTCTATTGCTGTGACCCTCCTACAGAAAGTGAAGCCCCTGTCCATCGGGTGCTGCTTCCCAGGAGGTGACCTTTGGGGGTGGAGGGCTTGGAGGCTGGAGATTGACTGCAGATTTCTGAGGGAAAGGGAAACTTGATGAACCCATGTCTGATCCTGTGATGCTGCCCAAGCACGTGGTGTTTCATGATGAGATACGACGATTTCCTTGTTCAGGGCTTGAATGCTTCTTTCCCGTTAGTGACACAGAGAGTCATGCTGGCTTGGTCGTGTTCAATGCTTAACACAGGCTCAGCCTCAAAATGTGAATAGCCCCAGTGAGGTCATCAGAGGTCTTTGCGTGCTCCAGATCTTTACAAGTTAGGCATGTACTTTGCTGAATCAAGGCTACGGCTCTTCACGTTCCTTGTGCTGCATAGCACAGTACTTTACTGTATTTGATCCTGTACTCATGCAGTTTCTCACCAGAAGAACCACTGAGTCATCTAATCTGGTATGAACCCCAAGTAGTGGCTCATCAGCCAAAATTACCGGCAAATGCTTTCATCCAGTTCACCACCTTTTTTCTGAAGGAGAAGGGAAACAGCTGTTTGAGCAAGGACCACAGCCAGACAGCTGGACGCCTCCTCCGTGCAGCCAGCCAGGCTGCTGCAGCCGGCCGCAGCGACGAGGCTCTCCCAGCAGCAGCCTGGACCCAGCCCTCGCCGTGGCTAAGGCAGGACGCCCAGCTCCAGTCTGATATCTTGACAAAGACCCTCAAATTGCATGCATTTCTTCCTGCACTGTGCACACCAGCTTGTGTCTGGCTCAGGCTTTTCCTGAAACGTCTTTTGAAAGCTGGTCATACGCGTGCCTCCATATACTGGCATTAGATCATATATGTGGACTGCAGTGCCTAGGCGTGCCTGGTTATGCCTCCTCACTTCTGAGTACCAGCTTTTTCTCACCTTTGAGGGACTCATATTACCTGGTGAAGTCACTTCTCAGTCATTTTTGCTCAAACCCAGCACAGCTTGAGTTATTCAGATCTCCCCCTTGAAGGCAGACCTCTCTTTGGCCACAGCATCTTCCTGCCAGGGTATGTTGAATTTCCAGTGGGGGTGGCCTGTGAAGTACCACCCTTGGTTTGGTCAGTGGGACCTATAGTCCTTGCTCATGGGCTTCATGCTGGAGCTGCACCGAAGAGCTTGCGTGGTCCATTTTTCCTTCTGATTACTCGTTTGTATGACTCAGTGTTAGCATTGTGCCAGTCCTTGTGTCAGTGTGAATGTTACTGTCAGGGACCTTATATTTGTTTCACTGATGAAAATGTTGAATACTAGCAAGGCTAAGAGCAACCCCTGTGGAATCCCACCAGAAATATTTTCATTTGATAGAAATTCCCCACTGATGCCTGCTTTTAGCTCTTTCATTTAGCCAGTTCTTAATCCATTTAATATATGCTTGCATAAAATTACGTAGTGCTGTTTTTTAATCAAAGTGTTATCTAGTATTAAATCAGCTGTCTTACTGAAATGCAGGTAAGTTCCATGCGTGCAGCTAGTTTCTCTAACGAAGCTTGTAGTTTCAAAGTATAAAATAAGGTGCTTTGTTTGTTTTTCTTTTTTGTTGTTTTAAGATCTGGTTTCTGTAAAACCAAGTCAATTGACTGGCTTTAATTATATTCTTTTGCAAGCACATCATCTGGCTTCTTTGCAAGTATGGAACAAATATTTACCAAACACCTCTGCCTCTTTTTGAATCATTAATAACAATCCTGTCATCTGTAGCCAGTAATGGGCCTACACTGGATTTTTTTATTATTATTATTTTAATTTGCTCTAAGGTCTACTTGAATGTCACATGTTTGTCAGGCATAGATTTTTCTCTGAAGTCTTCAGCTCCCCTTTTCAATTTACTGCACTTCATAATTTCTAACACGTGTATAGATTTTGTCAAAAAAAAAAAAAAAACCAACCTTTTCCATTTTTTTAAAACCCAGATTAGTCAGCAGGACATAAAGAAGCCCCGATCAAGCAAAAGTCTTAACTTCCAACCATGCTGAAATGAAGAAAACGAGACTCCAAGCCTTGTCCTGAATCTTGTCCCCGTCTTCCATGGAAATGAAAAACATTCAATTTTTGGCATAATTGGCCAGCCTGGTATTTGCAATGCCTCTATTAAAAGCAATGCTAGCCTGAACTGTAATCCATGAAAAATACCACCTTTTTGCTTTTTTCAGAGATTGTCTGGTCAGGAGGGGGGTCAAAACAACAGTCTGCAGCAAGTCATATGTCTCCACATTAATCCACACAAGGAAGTGTCTGTTTCACTTATTTCCAAATGAGGAATGTTTTCTTTAGAGAGGTAGCAAATTGATTTTCCCCACATGGAGCATGGGATATCTCATTTCCAAAACAAAACTTTCAGAAATGGCTACACAAGTCCGCTCTTTTTCCGTGTGGGTTAGAAAGCAGCGTGGATGCTTAGTGTTCCCTGCAAGGTGGTTTGCTGCTGTACTCTGGAGTTTCCAGGTCAGGTCTGGCGCGTTCAGTTATAAAGAAAGGAATAACAAGTGTTTGCATTTAGAAAAAGTCTAGTAAAAATAGTTCTAATATTCTAATTGTTTTATGTGCCTCTTGAGTAGGCAAGAGGTGTGTGTTTGTGGAGAGCCTGTGTGACCACCAGAGCTCAATGAGAGCTTTAGTTGTTGGTAGGTGCTCATCACTGACTTCCATAGGTGTACTTAGGATCCTATAGAGAGTTTCCTCCAAATTCAGTTGATACTGTTGTTTCCTAAACAAAGGTCTGTTTTTTTTAGTGTAGTCTGATCTTTTGCTTTATTTTCCGGCCACTTTAATTTCTGACCCTTTGATGCAATACTAGGTTGGTTGCAACTTGCTTCTCTTCACCAGCTCTGCTCAGTGTGCCTGGGCAATAAATGTCCCAGGCCCTCCTTCTCAGACCCTGTTTCCAGGAGGCAGAAGCTTTTGAATAAACTTTGAGGGGTGAAAGGAGAATAAATGGAATCCAAGATCCTGAACTCAGGATGCAGAAAAGGGAATGAGGTGAAGGAGAGAAAACAGAGATGGAGGCGACAAGGAAATCAAGGAAGCAGCTGGGACTCCAGAACAGTATGCGAGATTAACTAACCTTTGAACAGGTTTTGAGACCATGCTTAAATATAGCAATATGCTTTTCTTAACTTTGAGATATTGCAGAATGCCAGAAGCCCCCTAGAGGGGTAAGTGTTAAAACCATTAAAACTGTTAACTTTCTATTCATTACATTTTAAAAGGTGCAACATGTAAGCATGTTTTCCAGCCAAGAGCTAACTTTTGCCAGGCTGCTTTTAGGGATGTCCTCAGCAACCGGCTATTTGCCACCTGGCAGCAGGCATGGTCGGTTCGGATTTTCTGGAGATCTGGGACCATTCCTCTCACCTTGACGTGGATGGCCAGGCACCTCCGTATGCCACCTCCAGCTTCTGTTTGGCACCTGAATCACGAATAGCTCTGTGATCTGACACATCCTGTCATTTCCACCTGCCTAAGAGGGAAAGGCTCCTAGTCTGTTCTGTATCTACTGATGGTTTTGCCGCTTAGGGCTAAGCATTCTGGTATTGCAGCTTTTGTGCACGTGTGTGAAAACTGGAAGATGTATGAAGGACTGGCACAGTGCAAAAGGATTCTGTGAGGAGACATTCTGCAAGGTGTCCTACAGGGAGGAGAGACTGTTGGTGCATTTAGCAGGTGTGCTGCAGCTTGCCTCGTGCGAGCACACTTCTCTTCTGAACCCAGCACCACAGTACATTCCTGTTTACTAACTTATTGCACCTTCCGGTGCTCCACCTTAATCCTGGCTTTGTGATTACCTCCCTCTCGTGCATTCCCACATCTCATGTTTAGAGCTCATCTGACTGTTTAAGCCCACCCTAAATGTAGACCCAGATCTTCCACTGGCCTTTCTTTGCTGATGGCCCTCGACATTTTTACCAGCTCAGTTGGGTTTTTTGTGTTATCATACTCTTGCAGTTGGCAAAAATGCTGTTGTTCCTTCCTTTTCTTTCATCTTTCCACAGGACAGAAACATGGTCACAAAAACAACAGGCAGCCAGAATCTGGTTGGCAGCGTAAGTTGTAAGTGCATTAGCAATGCTGAGCAGCTACCCCAGTACATTCCTCAGTGAAATACGGCAATGGCCGTCCTTCCCTTCTCTTTTCCTTTTTGTTTTTTTCTCCCACTTTTGAAGTGTTTCTGAGAAACTGGAGTACCAGCAAGCCAGAATCAAAAGTCATATCAGGAAATAGTTATGCAGATCAGAGAGGCCTGGAAAAGGCAAGAACTTTGATCATGGGCATTACAATTGCTTAGATGTTCTCTAGAGTAAGTGATGCGGAGCGAGCAAGAAAAAGGTACATGTTTGAGGCATGAGTGCAGTACTGTTTACTTACATGGTTTGTTGAGCAGCCAACAAGGTCCAAGGTTATTTTGGACTCAGCATGAGTAAGTGATCCAGGTATGACAAATGAGGTAATGCATTCCAGGCTCATTAAAAACTCTTGGCTACCACTGATTTTGACAAAATGCCAACATAGCTTGACCTCAGCTGTGTGAAAGCCACTATTTTTTTTAACACCCTCCCTATAACAACACATCTTTTACATCAGCCAAAATATGTGCATCTGGAGAACAGGGTTACAGGGAGGGTGGAACTCATTGGACTTCCGATGATAATCAGACTCCTAAAAAAAAAAAAAAAGAGATAGTTCTACTGTAACTAACCTGCTAAAGTCAGGTACCCCAAAACCACAGCCATTGTCTTGACTTATTTGTGCATCTAGGGGTGACCATGTGTACATAGTATATTGCATTCTCAGCATGGACATGGCTCAAGTGAGGCTGACTTGATAACAGGAAGATGGTAAGTCCAGCGATCACTCCCCCTTCCTGGGAATGCAAGTAAAGAAGGTGGCCGGTGGAGGTGCTGTTTTCTTGTGGCGGCCTACACTTTTCCACCATATGTAGTGTTTAATCATGGCTGACCTCAGCAGCTCCCATTCTTGGGTACTTCTCTTTCCCCTGCGTAGAAGTTGGGTTTAATCCTCGGGTTTAACCCAGAGCTGGGAGTTATACTAGGTGGTGAGGCTTGGAAACACTCCTGTTCCCCATGTCCTGCTGAGCAGACAGTGTCCCTGAAAGTTGAGCAGCTGAGGGTGGTAGTGGCAGGAGAGCAGTGGCCACAACCTTGTGAATTTTTTGAGTGGGTGCGCAGTGTAGCCATCTTCTTCCTCACCTTCTGGCCCTCTCCCAATTACCTATGATATCCTGATGCTTGCACAGGGTGATGAGAGTGCTGGAGGGGAAGATGTAATTTTTCAGCAATAATGCTGTTTCATGGCTTCATGAACAGAGAGGACCTCTAGCTTCAAGGAAACATCTAGCTGGTCTGAGCAGCATTAACCCTGAGCTCCCTTCTTTTCTGTGTGCATCTCTTGCTTTGTGGGTCAGAGCCTGCTACTGAGCTTATCTCCAACACCTGGTCTTTAATTCGCTGCTGCAGGTGCCTCTGGATTGGCCTTGTTTGATTATGGTGGTCAGCTCACAAGAACAGGCTTTGGGCTTCAGGATCACCAGGTCAGCTTCTTCCTGGGGTACATTTTAGTCAGCAAAGATTTGCCAGTCTACATCTACAGATAATCTAACTCCCTGTGCCATGTATAACACAGGGTTTGCATTTAACTTCTCAGGTGTGTCGGTTTGTAGTAAAAACATTTAGGGTATTGCTGGTGTTTTGGCACTGCAAAGCTCAGCCGCAGTTTGGGGAGGAGGCAAGGTACAAGTTTCCATCTAGGAAGAAGAAAAGAGGATTAAATATTAATTTCAGATTACTGAGGGCAGTTACATTACATCAGGGACTAAATGCTTTTGTTTTTTTTAAAGGCAGGTGTGCATGTGAGTGAGGATTTGCACAGAGGAGGTGGCAGTGGCAGCTTCTGCACCTCACCTTCCCTTTTGCTCCCCACTCGTGAAGACCATGGCTGTGTGCTCCTCCTTTTGCTCTCCTGCAGGAAGAGAAGGAGTTTCTAGACAGCCCAAGGGGTGTTGGGAAGGAGCTCAGCATGGCTGTGGCCAGCAAAAGTTGTTTTCCCTACCCAAACCGAAAAAGCCGAGGGCATTACTCCTCCCCTCCTTCTTGTCCCAGAGAGCCACGTGCAGGGGAAGGAACAGCTCAGCAGGATGATTGTGGCTGCCTCCTCCTGCACCCTACTGCCATAGCGTGACGGAGGCTGGCACAGCGTGGGGCAGCTGGCGATGGCCCAGGCAGGTGTGGGAAGTGTGTGATTTGAAAGGAGACCTCTCCTGCCATGCAGCACAGGAGGAGGGGCTGGGGACACACCTCCTGCCTCTCCCCTCTCTGGCTCCCCGTCTCCCTCTCTCACTCCACTGGCACGGGCACAAGCTGTTCCCTCTTTTTTTTTCTCCTGCCCAGTCTCCTTGTGTCCTGCTCAATCATGAGTTAACGTTTCATGGTCTTCTGAGAAATACTGATCCCTCATGTCGAACGGCAAGCAGCAATCTGTGTGATTTGTGGTGGCTACCTGTTCCCAGACAACACCCAGGGACCCTTTCAAACATGGAGGGGAAGAAAACATTCCTGTCTCTGGGCAGATTCCTATAAAGAATTTTCTTTTCCCTGAGAATTCACAACCAAGATGACACTAAGACGTATTCCAGAATGGGAAGAGTTGTTAAGATACGGTTATCATCGTGGCTTGTGTAACTGTTGATATTCATGACATATCCATTTTACACACTTTCACTTAATTGGGAGCACAGGACTTTTACCACCAAGCAGTAGTCAGCTGAAAAACAATGTCCATACCACATGCATACAAGTTAATAATCACACCTTTTGTTCTTTATGGTTACAGATGCTTGCGCTTGAATTACATCTTCGTTCATCTTGGATTCCTGGTTGATTCCTTGTGAAATCCCATGTTACAGCCTTAGCATCCTCTGTAGCAGTAGGCAGCATTGGAGGCGGTGGTGGTTGCATTGCAGGGCCAGCCGGGTTGGTGGGCTCTCAGGGACAGGTTTGTTTAAATGACACCAGCTGGATCTGCTGCTCAGGGAAACAAGGAAGCAACATGCTGATATAAAACTGGCATCCAAGGAGTGCTGAAATGGTCCCTCTGAACTCCTGTTGATGGGTAAAGTTAGCAGACACAATGGTGACGTGTATGGAAAAGATAATCAGCCCAAGGTGGGAAGCATGCCCTCGTGCTCCTCCAGCTCTCCTAACACGAGGAGTGTTAGCTTGTACTGTGTGCGTTTTGCAGCTGGGTGTGTTTTACGTGGTCATACCTGAAATGTTTGCCAGGACTCATCTGGCTTTCCCTGCTGGGCTCTAGATTGCTATTGCACCTGCAGATTTTGCAGGGAAGATAATTTCTTGTGCGTTGCCATTTTCTAAATGAACTTGCCCTTTGTGATGACTAGCAAACTTGGGATGAGCTATAATCTCACGAAGAGGCTCCTTGAGTCAGCAAGGCACAGGCGTGTGTGGGCTTCAAGTGGATGAATGCCCTTTCGCTTCCGGAGGTCTGAACTCAGAGGTTTGGGCCATTTGTGTTGTACCGGGTGTACATCTCTGCTGACAGCCCTTCCATGCCTGCCTGCCTTGAACAGCAGTAGCTCTGCTTTCCCGAGGTGTTGTCATCTGCTGATTGCAGGCATGGGCGTGTTCTGGTTTGTATCCCAAACCTTGCGCGTACAGGGCACCTATGCTATCCTAATATTGATCCTTTGAATCACATCTAAGCAGAGGCAAAAAAAGTTCCCAGCAGCCCACCAAGGGTCCCAGTGGACATTCCAGTAGCTGAATTTTCCCATCTTTCAGGTACATCAGGAAGCAAAAAGAAAGAAAGGAAGGGAAAAACCCCACAAATTGGCAAAAGCAAACATGTTGTCAAATGCACAGGAAAGAAACTGGTAAACTGGTAGTATGTCATATCTCTCATGCTCCTGTTTCAGGCACTTGGACTAAAGACGTGGTAAATAAATGCAAACTTTTTTCTGTACTTATTTATTCAGTTTTTTACTTTAATTTGCTTTGCTTATGTTCTCACCTTCTGGGAATGTGCAAGTTATCAGGTCTCAGTGCCACAAATGCTTTCAGAAAATGAATTTGAAAGCCATATGCGCAAACACGTGAAGAAATTGAATTGTTTCAGATATTCTCAGGTAGTCATGCCAGAAGTCCTTCTCCACCAGAAAGCAGAAAAAAACATGGGATATTCACTTAGCTGTCTAGTACATACTGAACTGGCTGGGACTAAGCCACAACATATTTGTAAAATTCCTTTAAAATAATTACTAATAACAAATTCAAGATATCTTCAGTGTGCTCATGAATATGTCATAAATGAAACAAAAGATGAAAAAAATTAAAACAAGTATGTGACTTGTAAATTATTCCTTTGGTCCTAATCATATTTCCTAGCTCAAGGGGACAAAATGGATATAGCTGAAATATAAATAATCTCCGAATAATGCATTTATTTATAATGATTTTGGGAGCAAATGTTAATGGCTTTGTTTCAAGTGTGACTGGAACTATTTCAAATGTTTTCTTTTACAGAGTAGATACTAGAGGCAAGGGCCTTCTCTTCTGGTATTAATTCCTATTGCTGCTTTCTTGTTAATTGTGCGTCTGATCTGGAATGGCTTAAAGTGATTTAAAGTCGTACGGGTGGGATGGTCCTCGTGTGGGCTGCAGACAGACCTTCCCGGCTGCAGCTCCTGAGCCACGGGGAGAATGCAAATACCCCATTTCATAGTGGGTTTGTGCCAGTTCTGCCATGGAAGGCTCCAATTCAAACAGTGTTTATATGCAAGCTCAATATACCTGGAATTTAGGAACAAATGCCTTCTTGCTTTTAAAGCTTTTAGCAAAACATTAGGAGTGCTTTATAGTGTGATACAAAGTGCAGTGCCAAAACTCAGGATAACAAGTATGTTTGAAAACATGGAGCCTTGAATTAGTTTCCTTATTTATTAAAAAAAAAAGAAAGCAAGAAAAAGTAATTCACATGCAAGTGTATTTGATCCTAGCTGAACCACATCTCTCTCCAGCCATTGGTTGGACCGAGTCTGGGGATCCATTCATTCAAAGATTAACATTTTAACGCATGTGCCAGGGTTTAGTAAATTGAGGGGAACATTTCTATTTTCTTCAGTACCTTTTTAAAGAAGGTGCGACTGCTGGGGCTAACCATGGTCAAGGATCTGTCCATCCCATCCAGGTCGTGTGCAAAAAAAAGTGGGCATCGGGAAGACATCAAAGGCAGAGGGATGAGCGGGGTTTATAAATAAGGCAGGGCGGCGTGGCCGGGGCTGGCAGTCTGACAGCCGGCGCTGGAGTCCTCAGAGCTCATCCCACGCTCCCGCCGAGTCGCTCATCTCTGTTTATATGAGTAATGGAGCTGCTGGGGGAGGGGATTTGTAAGCACGGAGCAAATACTCTTAGTGTTCATTTTGTGTAAGACTGACATCCACACCAAGTCGAGACTTCCAGCAACGTAGTGTGCAGTCACATGCTGTAGCATTCATGAGTACAGATATAAATCAGGCAGATGTTTGTCGACTGGAATGGGTAATAATTTCTTTCTCTCTTTGTTTGCTTTTGCATGTTAGCCTCAGATGACAATTTCAGAATTGCTTTCTGCAGTACTTTTCAATAAGCAGAATGTGCTTCACTGGAGATAGATGGAGATATTTCTATAGGGAGATAAACATATCTTTATATAGACACAAATACGGACTTATACACATACGCATATGCGCATATATATATATATATGTTTACCATGTGCCAGTGCTGGGGGAAGAAAAAGGATGTGTCTTTTGGACTTTTTGGTTTTAAACCCACGGCTTTTCTTTTTCTCTGAACAGACCAAATATGACACTGTTACTCAAACTATAAAATCAAATTAGTACCCTTTATTGTGTTTGCAAACTAATTAAAATGTAAAATGTCCTGAAACCACTGGCTTACTGTGTGACAAATGTAAGATTAGAAACAATTAGAAGGCACTCAAGAGGTTTGTGGTGTTTAGATTTCTGACATTGTTCTAATCATCCCTTTAAGTAATGAAAACAATGGTTACCTAGAAATTAAAGGTTTAAAGGAAATTATCTTCTTCGGTACAGTCATTAGTTAATGATTGCTTATCATTTTAAATGTTGCCATAGTAGTCGGAGGCTGATTTTTAAATCTGAAAGCAGGCAGGACACGTAATAACGAGCAAACATCTGCTTCATCTATTATTTCTGTATGTGATCATAATTTATATTGTAATACCACTATTGAAAGTTGAGTCTGATATTTTTTATGATGATCCATATCTCATTCTACATATGGCTCAGCACGGTTAGGATTTAGTCACTGTGTTACTTCAGAGCTGTTTTATCTTAAGAATTGGACAAAACTGAAAGTGATTCATGTTAATTTATATGTGTGGTATGTAACCCTTATGAAACAATCAATCACTTATTTCAGTACTTGTCAACTTCCAGAACTAGTTGTTAAGGGTTTTTTTGATCCATTTCAGGACTCGGGGGTAATTTTTTTTTTTTTTAACTTTTTTAGAAGAACTTTGACAAGAATGACAGGATATATAAACATTTCTTTGAGCTGTAAGGAATTTCAATATTTCAGAACATTTCCAAAACCAGATGTTTCCCAAAGTTGGAAATCGTAGTTAGTACTCTTACTTGAAGATTAGAAATAATAAATGCAGCAGCCTGATTAATGCAAAGTTACCTATTAATATTCTAGTTTGTTCTTTTTTGTACCATGGAGAAATATTTGTGCGTTTTCTCCGAGTCCTTCGGAGACCAGTGTTTGACTTTATATTAATTGGTTATGTGAAAGTAGAATAGATTAGCCTTGGGGGATATTCTATAGAAACGTATAGTGTGTCAAGATGTAACCCACGGAGGATGGGAATCTCGTAATAAGCATTTACTGTAGACAGATGTATACATTTCTGTGACTGATTGTAGTGGAACTACTTATTATGCTTTCAGCTGTTAAGAATCCAGTAGAAGACAATGTGCTCAAATTATTCTTCATTAATTTTCAGCGCCAAATCTTAAAGGCAGACCGCGCAAAAAGAAGCCTTGCCCACAGAGAAGAGATTCATTAAATGGCATTAAGGATTCCAACAATAATTCTGAAAGCAAAGCTGTTGCCAAGGTAAATCACTTAATAACACTCTTTTCAGTACACTCTCCTTTTTTAGGTACAGCCCTGCCTTTGTTTCCCAGCATGCTGTTTCAAATTTAGAATGTAACTTATTTTCTTGGGGAGATAAATGTAATTTTTTTTCAATAGTTTTATTCTTCATTTTAATTCATGTCTGTGTTCAAAGTTACCAGCAACTATAATCACCTAACAACCTAATGCTATCAGCTTGTTGGTAACTGCTAGTGCTTAAGCTTTCTTGGCACCTAGTGTTAGTTTTCACATTCTGTGACACACAAACATAGTTTGTGACAGTATCTTCGAATTAAAAATAAACCAGGGAGCAGCTCACCCTGTTACAATGTACTTCTAAATATAAGTTTGAAGATAAACAGACTATGAAACAAGAGCCGCTTCAGTAATGGTTTCTAAGAAGCGCACACAAACGACATTACCCTGATGTTAAGATCTTGACTTTTTTTAAATTAGAAAAAAAAAGATAAAGGCAGAAATTCAGTATGAAAGCTTAAAAGAAAAATCTGGGCTGTTTCTTTATACTTAGTGCTGAGCTGCATGTTCCAGGGTTTGTTGAATAGTGCATGCTTTTACAGAGTCTTCTGTATGTGCTGCAGTGCTTAGCCCATACTGCAAGTAAAAATTGGATCAATGATTTGTGTTTATAGACTTAATCTTTTAGATGTTTATGGGTTTGTGTCTTTTCCTTAAAATATTTTAAAATGGAGTTTCTGTAGTGTAATTTACATCCTATTTTCTGTGTTGTCGGTGTGGTTTTAAATAGGAATTTGGTTTTCTCTTTAAAAAAAAAGCAGCACAAATGGCTCCTTTCAAGATGATTTCATTTGAAACTGTAAGATGCAAAGATGGAAAATTACTTAGAGCAATACTTGTAGATTTTTATCTGAGGCAGAACTTTGTCACTGTGATACTTTTGAGCTAAACAGCTAAACAGGTTTGCAGAGACTGAATTTTTAGGCCAACTCCTCCCAAATCCATTGTTTCAATAAATTAGATGGATGTGTATCTGAAAAACACTTCCATTGTTGTGACCATCTCTTTAGGAAATACAGTGAATCTATAGATCCATTTACGTTTGTATTGTTGTATGCAGTGAATGTCCTGCGAGATTAGGAGGTTAAAGAGGTCAAGTGGAAGTGTTCTGCTCTCAGTTTCTCATAGGAAGGCAAATTACATTCCACCTCCTCCTCCTCCCTAGGAGTTCAGTTAAAATTGTGCCTTCTGTTGATGACTGTAAAAGAGGCTGAAGTTCATGATGAAGCTCTGCCCTTAAGTCACTGTTTCTCTTCTTTTTGTGCCCTATTGTGCTCGGTTGGAGTCTGTACTATCGTATTAGACAGGCATGGTAAAAGGCAATGGAGCCTGGTGTGTTGAGTTGTGGGGTCCTGCCAGATACTATAGAGTTTGCCTGAATGTTTTTGCTCTGTGGAAGAATGTGCAAAATCCGCGGTGTGAAAATGTCTCAATTTGCCTCAATTCCCCCTTCCCCCAAGCTGTTTTTCATGTTAAAATACTACCAGCAAACTGCAGCATGGATCGTGTTGTCAAAGCACCCTGGACTGTAGCACAAGTAGTTCTGCCTCTTCAGCACCTGATATGTAGGTATTAGATAATAAAAAACAACAATAACACTTCATACCAAATTGTTTATCCTCTCTGTTTATATTTGGGTTCACCCTACTAGTGGAATGGGAGGATATTTCAGATAAGAAGTAATTCCGCCTATTTATCTAGTCATACTGTGCTCATCATTGTGCAGATATTATTAGCATTAATTATCTTGGCCAGCTTAATTTCATTATAAATAATAGACATGCTCATGATATAATGTCCTTGTATGTAGTCGCACTGACTTCACTGTAGTTCTTCACATCAATCTGTGTCTCAGGGCTGTGGATATACTTTAATTAGAGGGACAGTGAATCAGAAACCCCCTACAGCAGATGTATTGCACTTATACAGACCCTGCCTATGGGTTTCTGGGGAAGGAGGGGAAGTGTATTTGGGGAAGGGGGGAATGGAGATCCACCTACTGGGGGAATGGAGATCCACCTACTGTCTTCTCATTGTTGGGAACAGTTGGGAGGTTAAGTCATCATCTTAGGCACCATGTTGGGCTTCACCATCGGTTTTCCTCCTCTGTCCGTGTTCCATCTCCAACTAATGCTGGCAATGGGTCCATGGAAAGCAGAGTTGAACACTGCTAGTGGAAACGGGACAAATCCACTTGTGTCAGGTGCTGAAACATTTGGGCAGCAGTCCTGGCCGTATTCCTGTTCCAGCTAAAATCCCTTTTGACCAGAAGTCTTGCTGCTTTCATCCTCAGATCATGGCACCCAGTGTCTGACAGCAGCCTCATTTCTTGGGTGGCAGGGCGATGGCTCTGACAGAGATGCAGTGGCTGTACGGTTTGGATTGGGAAATGGAAGAAGTGGCATTCTGAAGACTGGTTTTGAGCCTGTCAAGACCAACGCAAGCCACATGATTGTAACGACTTGCTGAATTTCATGTTCTCAGCTGCCAATGACTAGAAAGCTTTGTACCTTCTTACAACTTAGTTCTCATTAGGCATGTTTACCTTGAACCATCAGCAGATTATTTTGTAGGCTTTTACTGTTACCTGACACAGAAGAGCGTTTGGCTGGGTAGAAGCAGCTCTGAGTAAATTCCAGTGTAGGTGGCTTGTTAAAAATAGAGCAATAGCGGGACGGACAATGTGGTCCTGGACCTGCGGGTGCTGCCAGGGGAACTGGGTCTTTCGTGTACCACTTCTTGCTTTTGATCTCCTTGCTGGTCACTGCATTCATTTTAGTACCTCCTGGGGAAGATCCCAGGGGAGTTCCTTCCCAGGTTGGGTATGTAAAAATCACAAGAATATGAGGCCATCTACTGAGGCAGGATCAGCTCTCCTGGAGAGACTTATATCAAGTTCTTCTCTCCAAACACTCCCAGGACTCTGGAGGCTTCCATGCTTCACGTGTCATCAGTGCTGGACAGGCTTTTGGGACTTGCAGGCTCCAGCATGACCCTCATCGTATCTGCTTCATGCTCCCAAAGAGCGTTCCCATTCAAAGTGTGCAGAAATGCACTGTAAGACTTTTTAAAACTGACTGATCTGACCATTTTGAAGAGCTGAAAGGATTAACTTGTTAAACATGGAAATTGTCCCCAAATGAATCTACTCATTACATCTCCTAGTGCAAATGCTGAAGTAAATCTCTCACTTCATTTGTACAGCAAGATCTGGGAAATTAGTTTAAAAGTTGCCAGGATATGCTTTTCCTGTGGCCACAGGTGGCCTGGCATGCTCTCAGACCTGGAGATTTATTCTGAGCACCTCAGACATTATCTGATTGAAACTCTAAAATGCAGGTCTGTAATGGTCTGTGTTGTGTGTGACCTCTGGCAGGAGAAGACAAACACACAGGTGTACCCATGAGTGTTCACCGGCCATTTGGTAATGGATCATACACCTCTGATGGAACACACAATAGGAGGTGGTCAGATGTTCCCAGAGCCCATCTCAGTACACCTCCAGCTTATCCATACTGCGGTGCTGGCTTGCCCGTCTGGGACTTAGACCTCAGTTTCATTTTGGAGGTATTACTCACACCGAGGTTACAATGAAAGAGCTTTAACCCCCTCTATGGAAATTGAACTCTCCTTTAATAACAGAGTCATTCAGGCTTTCTGAGCAGACCAGAAAAGAGAGCGGAGCCAAGCAAAACTCCATGTTCAGGACCTTCCTCCAGATCTTTGCCCTCTAGGAAGATTCAAAATCTTGTTTTGAGAGAGAAGGTCAGTTTGTGGTGCCTGGTGTAAATCTGGCATTGCTCTCACTGACTTCGATACGTTAATGCTGGATTTACACTGGTGTTACCCAGAATGGCATTTGGCCCTTTTGGTTCCCGTTAATGACATTCATATGTATCTCCTGTCAGATGGTAGGAAGGTTCCAGAAGTGAGGCTTGTGCCTTGAACACTGAGCAGATGAAGCATTGCAGCCTTCGTCAAAGCTTTGTTGAACCTGACACTGCTTGGAGTCCGTCCGTGGCATTTTGGCACCTTTGAGTTCCGCAGACACCTCTCTGTATACTGGAGAGAAGGAGGTTGTGTGTTACATGGGGTTTTCTCACTCCCAGTGGCTTTTTTAATGTTATTTTCTTTGTTTCCTTTTGTGTCCTTGGGAGTAACATCCCTTGCCACTAGTTTGCTTGCATAGCAGTGAGCTTTGATTTCATTTAGCATTCATGCCCAGGCTGTCTTTGCAAATATAGTTCTGAATTGTCCAGTTTGAAAAAGAAAATCCATTAAAAAGATTGATTGATTGATTGACTTTACCTAGCAAGTGGGTGACAACACTGAAAAATTGTTCCCAGGTCCAGTGAATTTGTTCCAAGTTTTAGCTTGCAACAAATCTGCAGCTCAAATTAAAAATCCTAAATTTTTTGAAATCATGAGTTCATATTGGGAGTGCTAACCCAGTCTTTGGTATAGCTTTGAAAACTATGACAATGTAATCTAAACTTTAGAAGGGGAAGCTGTTAAATAATTTTGTGAGGAGCCAAAGTAAAAAAGTCAAGGGATTACAGCTCTGTACTGAAAAGTGGATGAGGAAATCCAAAGTTCATCTAAGAGGAAAAAAATCCCATTAGCTCCATTGAGTTTTGGATGAAACCCAGGATCTTTACAGAAGTTTAATCAACAAGCATATCTATTACTAAAAGGCAAAGCATGGTGTCTTGTGCCATAGGAAGACAATATCTCTTTGAACCACGCAACCAGAGAATATCGAGCAGTACAGCGGATATACTTCAGCAGTAACTGATCAAGAAAAATCCCATAGGAAGTCCATTTCCCAGTCCCTGCTGCGTTGCATGGGAGGAGTGAGCCTGTACCTTGCAGTGTCCAACAGGGAGATTTTTCAGCAGCATCAATTACCTTGGAAAATTGTGGCCACTTCTCCCCTCTGGTTAGGGGCTAGTGTTGCTTTGTCCAACATCTGTGGAAAACTGTGGAGGCAGCTAATCTTAAGTCAGTGCTTTCTGCAAAGTTAATACCCTGGAGGAGTATAAAAGAAAAGATTTTACTTTCCCTGAGCCTGAACGCAGGGTAGCTTTATTGAGATAAAAGAAGCATATCATAGTCTTTCCAATGATATATTTGTTGTTTGTTTACAAGTACTTACGTAATGCTCTTCATAGCACTTACTTCCAAAATGTCAACAAGTACCCAGGAAGCACCTGGTTTAGAAGTGGGGAGAGTGAAGGAGAGTCAATGGCTTACTTGACCAAGAGCTCCTGCCTTCCTGTTCAGCAAGATACCCTGCTCTCCTCTGCTGTCCTCCCAAAATACCAAATACTGGCTTATACAGTCTCGCTGCTCCCTCTGGGAGGACAAAGGACATGTCTTGGATGGGGTATGGAGCTGCCGGAAGGCTCCTCATGGCACTCAAAAGCATTGAAGGGACAGTGCAAATGCAAAATACATGTAACCATCTCCACTACCTTGTATTAGAGGACTTCCAGTATTTCACTGGAAATGTATCAATCCCGTCTTGGTCATGGAGAGCTTTTAAACATCAGTTTGCAAGGTTCTCTTCTTTTGTTTTTTGTATACATAAATTATGGGAACGCTCAAGTTGTAATTTGCTTGATTCAATGAGAGGATTATCTTCGGGAGGACTGCAGGATTAAGCCGGTCTCACTGGATAATTTTTCCCATGTTTGAATACTGATAAGAGGTAAAGTGGTTCCAATTTGTTGACTTCCTGACTGGCACACGTCTGCCGGGGAGGCCAGTGGGAGAAGCGGAGCTCTGGGACTCATGTGCATTGGGGCTGCCAGTGTCTACCAGGAAAGGCTCCGGCTACCGGCTTCTTCCTTCTGCTAAATACTTAGGGCTGTACTTAAGTTTAAGCAGATGCTCAAACCCACTTGACTTAAGCCTGTGCTACAGCAGAACCTCCACTCGTGTGTGCTGAGAGCTCTGCCTGGGTAAGGCTTGCCAAGGGTTGCATCTATTTTGGTGGGCCAAAGGAGAGAAAAATGTGTCGTTGCAGAGCTGGCTGCTGAGCGTTCCTGGAAGGGGCTGAGCACCCTCAGCTCCAAGGGTTGTCTACGGGAGTTGACAATGCTCAGTGTCAATCCTGGAACGAAGGTTATTATTAGACTTGCTAATGGCAAGTGTATGTGAAAGATGGGAGCTGTCTGTGACATAGCAATGTATAGTCATAAAAATGCAGATCTGGAGAGCATTACCAATGGGTTATAATGATTTAAAGATGTGGCTATTTAAAAATGTTGTGACTAAGATTCAGAACAAGACATTTAGCTCTATAAATAGCTTCCTTTGTTTCCCCTCAAACACAGTTGCATGGTTTGGCCTTCAGTTTTTCAACAATCCATTCTGCTAGGAGAGGGTATTTATTCTTTAAGTGAAAATTAAAGGTTACCCAGATCTGATATGACATCTTTTCTTTTCCCAGGTAAAATGTGAGGCTAAGTCAGCTTTGCCCAAACCCAAGAATAACACCAGCAACTGTAAAAAAGGCTCAAGTGAGGATAAATCAAAGATTGCCGTAGGTGAAGAATGCAGAGCTGATGAGCAGGCTTTCCTTGTGGCTCTTTATAAATATATGAAAGAAAGGAAAACACCAATTGAACGAATACCCTATTTAGGTTTTAAGCAGAGTAAGTATCCTTTTTCTCACTTTCTTGTTGACATTTTAGAATGGTTTGGCTTCTCTGGAGAAAGCATTTGCACACAAAGCCAATTTTAAAGCCTTATGGATGGGGGGGACCATGTTTATATCTATATTTTCCAGTCCAGGCATTTCACTGTCTTATGCCTAGATTTGCATCTCTTCCTTCTGGGGTAGTTGCTGCTGGATATTTATAGGTTTAATTCCGCTGATTATGACTAGAAATAGGCATGTTGAAAACTCTCTAGTTTTCTGTTTTGTAAATCTGCAGTGTCTGTAATGCCTTTCTTCTGAGTTAATAATATGACGTATCTTTATTGTGCCCAGATGTTCTTTATGAAAGGACAAATATTAAAGGAAGACATTTAAAGGTGGTCAAGAAAGGCACAAAAGGGATCATATTTTTAAGCCCCAAAATGTGTTTATAGTTAATAAATTACTGACTTTGGAGAATATAAAACCAGACTGTATCTGTTTAATACAGAATGTAATGTTTAGAATTGCTTTGGCATGTACAGTTTGTAGAGCCACAATCTGTAAAGCAATTGTAGGTGGAGAAGATACAGTTGTAACTAAATTTTACATAAATATTGCAGCGCAATGTAGATCTGTCAGAGTTTCCAACAAAAGCTGTAAATGGGGGTATTTTTCCTCCTTATCTATAGATTGAATGATACTTTATTTCCTTAAAGGGAGAACTCCATGGATTGAAATATTATTTACTCTAATTTATCTCCCAGATTAAAACCATGTGTTATTTTGATGAAGAATGTCAAACCTGTATGTTTTACATAACAATTTACATACCTAATAGCAATTGGCACTGATTGCAACAGGCCTCCAGCAGCCATTATAAACTTATATAACTCCAAATGATTACAGTGTTTGTCTGAAAACCGGCTGCTTGAAATGGAAGTAAAATTAATGTACTATGAACAGCTTCGTTGCATTATGCATTGATTCAGATTAAATCAAGGCCTAAGCAAAGCTCTTGATAGCTTTGAAACAGTACAAGGTTCAATGAGGCTTTCAGAACGTTTCGTGTTGAAGAGAGGATTTTTTTCCCCCTGTTTCATTCTACACTCCCTCAAGCATGGGGACAGGGTGGGCTTAAAGACAAGCTAAGGTACTACTTCTAAAATTCCCCACCAGGGGTAGGGCCCTCTGCTAACATTTAGCTGAAATACACTGAAAGTTGCCTGACATTCATTATGAATTAGGGGCCTGATCCAGCAAATACTTAAATGCCAAGAGTAAGTATGCTGAGAAGAGCAGAAGTGTTTGCAGGACGGGGCTCTCTATTTGTCCAGCAAGACTTGTGCAAACATTGCCAATATAAATAGGTTAGTGGGGAGAAGCAGTATGTACACTACAACAGAGCATCCCCCTGCGGAAGAAGAGATCCCGTCCTCCGTGATCTGCAGCGTTATTGCTGAGTCTGGCCTGAAGTATTTGTAGTATGTCTATGGGGAATCACTGTTTGTTGGTGGAATAGTGCATACATCTTTCATAGAGCTGTGACATCAATTTTTCTTCTAGAAAATAAAATAAAATAAAATAAAATAAAATGAGACACCAGCAGCAAGCAGTGGCCCCATGGGACAGTGGGCCAGGATGAAAAGCACGTGAGAGGGGAGGAGTTCTGCAGGAAGTAATAAGCACGTCCCAACACATCTTTTGAATTGAGTTGCCTCTGTTCCTCCCACCCCACAGCCGTGGGCAAGGCACAACCACTCATACCATAATTATTATGGTAATTTTCATTTGTGCTCCCCCCGGGTTCATTCGCATGGGACCTGTTAGAATGCAGCTTATTGTTTATTGATTATGGAGGCCATTATCTGAGCTGCAGTAAGTATTGGATATTGTTGTTTAATCGATACGCTTTCTCTGTGAGCCAGTGTGTGGTTCATGCTTGCTTGCTAATGAAATCAGTATTAAACAAATAATTAAAAGCAACATTCTTCCCAATGAGTAATTTTTATTATCAAAGTTATGGAAACATGCTACAGTCATTATACTGTGCCTCTTATCAGCAAAGTCAAATGAGCCTATTACCTTTGTCTCAGTGTATTTTTCCAGTCCTGTTAAGGAATCTAAGTGTGTTCTCTTACATGTAATTAAAAATATATATAGTATGGGCTAATATTTACTCTTCAGATTACGTAAATACCTCTTTGGAAAATGTTTCACAGGAGCTTTTTCAAGGGCTGTGAGCTTTTTTTCTCTATTTTTCTTTTTTAAAAACTGTTTGATTTACATTTCTTTGAAATATGTTGGTTAATGCAATGCTTATCTAAATACTTATTGTCCCTCTAACAGTTAACCTTTGGACTATGTTTCAAGCTGCTCAAAAACTGGGAGGATATGAAACAGTAAGTGTTTAAGTAACTTAAATGAAATAATTGTGCAATCTAACTTTTCCCTGTTAGAAAAAAAATGTAAAAGCAAACAATCATTTGGTGCATTTTAGGCTAGCTGTACACATTGTGGGTTTATTGGACCGTTTTTGGAAACAGTCCCAATTAGTTCCAGGTTTGGCAAAATTGTAAACTTGTCGTAAAAACTACAAGTGGAAAACATATGTAACTCTTCCCTGTCAAGGAAATTAGTTGGGTCTGTAATTTTTTCCCATGTTGAGAAAGGGCTATTATTGTACAACAAGCCAAGATTGCATAAAAGAAATTTCACTTGGCAACATCCCTGACATCTGTTCATGTCTAATATGGGAAATGTATTAAAGGCTTTCAAAAGTAATCAGCATTGTCCATTAAGGAATAGTATGCTGCAGTATCTTCTCTTATTCCAAGTGTAAAAGATCTTTATTAGACAAGGGTCAGTACCACATAAACAGGAAGTTATCAAAGTAATTCAGAAAAGTCTCTGACACTTTTTATCAGCTAACCATATCTGACAAGAGCAGTTTATTTTTAGCTCCCAGGAAAATTTGATGGCCATGGATTTTACAGCATGTATTTTGAACCAATAAAATATTAGAGCAACAAACTTAGATTAAAATCTTGAAATGAGAAGAAAGAGCTGCATTAATATGGCACATCGAGATGACATCTGTAATAAAAACCAATTGACATAGGAAGATGTCGTCACTGGAAATATTTTCTTTGCACACAATGATCAGATTAAGTTGTTCAGTTCCTGCTGCAGTTGGATGAAAGAAATTATTTTTGCTTTGTTTACAAAGTAATCTGGGACATATCTGTGCTG
Source organism: Pygoscelis adeliae (assembly GCF_000699105.1). NCBI lineage: Eukaryota > Metazoa > Chordata > Aves > Sphenisciformes > Spheniscidae > Pygoscelis > Pygoscelis adeliae. The sequence continues at coordinate 4,258,316 of NW_008824986.1, read as the reverse complement.
TAGAGAAATGACAAGAAGAAATGCACTATCAAGAAACTGAAAGTTGTTTGAACCAAAATACAAAACTCACTGTTTTCCTTCCATACAATAAAGCATATTGTTCTGTAAATCAGCAGCCCAGGCTGATTAGCATGGGTGTGGCTGGGATGTTGTGAAACATGAAATCTAACATTCTCAACAAAAATATATGCTTGATTTCGCTTTTATTGTTCCTATATCTTTCATTAATCAGCACATACCATGCTTATGTACAGGGGTGTGCGTAGGTGTGCTCATGGATATATATGAATGAATAGCTACCATAGATAGATCATTACAGCAATTATGAGCCAACAGTAATTGCCGTTAGTTGTAAAGTGCAATGAAAATGAAAATGAGGGCTAAAATCTTGAACTTGATCCCAAGCACAAGGGAAGGCGGGGAGGGAGATTGAAAGGAGAGTGGTGTGTTCAGAGTGCTCAGGGAGGCGGGTGGTTTTCACGGCAACATTTCAGATCTGCTTGAAGGGACCGAGGATAGAAGCAGGGATGCCGAAGTGGTGGCTTGCTGGCGAGACCTGAGTTTTAGTGCCAGGATGAGGGAGAGAGGGATGGATTTAGAGATGCTGGAGAAGGTGAACCTCCGTGCCTGGGGCAGAGCAGGAATAGGTTGGTGAGTTTGTGAACACAAGGCCAGAGAACCAGGTCTACCAACGGTAGCAGAAATGTGAGAGGATCACAGGGGAAGGATCACATACGCGAGAACGTCATCCAGGGTAGCATCAGTCCACCCTTGTCTCAAAGCTCCTGTCCTTTTCTCAGCGACAGATGTTCTCTGTTGTTTAGGGGCATTTGTCACCTTTGATGAAAATGTACCAGTGGTGCTTATTCTTCACAAAGAAGAAACTAAGCAATTGCTTGCGGGTCAGTAAATGGCAAGGCAAGCATAGCTCACGCCCTCTGACATACATGGGAGCCCAGCTTTGGTTTGAGAGTGACTCTGGCTGAAGCGATGGGCCTGATCCTGTTTTTATGATGTGAGTGGCGTCTGTGCTTTCTGCAGAAGAGCTGAAGTTGGGAGGACCGTTGTGATGCAGTTTAAGTTGGACATGGAGCGTGAGGTTTCCTGACCTCATTCTCTTCTGTTAGCAGTCTCATCCTCAATATGGATCTGCCTTTGCTGTACATTCCGTGAATGTTAAACCAATAGCTGTTGCAATACTTTGACCTGTGCACACCCTGGTTTTTATTATTTTATGGCCAGTTGATACTCCTTGAGTTTGCCAAGCTGCATTTGTTTGTATATATTTTATCATGGCGAGCATGGCTGAGAGGCTTTCATGTTTGATTCATGTTTCATTTTGCAGCAAGGCAGTGGATGACTGGGGTGACATGGACCTCAGTATCAGTTCCAGAATCTTAAGCAGGTCAGCTTAGATGTAGAAATTTTGAGTGGGTGCTGTAATTCAGTAACAACCAGAATCCACCACTCACATGCACAGTGCCAATATCTACTGATGATGAGAAGTCATGTGCAGAGCAAAGACTTTCTCAAACCTACCCTGATTAATACCCATTTATCTATATGGACCCTTCCATCTAACTTGAATGAGTCATTTGTCCATTATAAGGGCTTCATCATCTTTAACTTGTTTTAAAATTTCACAAGTTTCTGGTTTGTGCATTGAGATAGAAATGTGTCTTTTCTCTTGGAAGTATTGTAAAGAAAAGAATATTCAAAAGTAGATATTTGGCTTCAGCATGTGACAGCCATTTTATGAACAGGAAACAAATAAAAGATTGGTTAAAATCACATATGGGAACTTAGAGTGGTCACGTGACTAGATTTTTACTAGTAAGTGTAGAAACTTTCCCAGTTGAAGCAGTTGCAAACTTTACATCCTTGTGTTTGGCAGAACAATGATAGTCAGCCATTTTCAATTTAATCCCCTGCCCTGTCCACCTTGTCCACGTACAGATACTTTGATGGGGCTTTAAAAACATCTTTGAGAAACAAGCAGAGATTATGTACGGTGTTTTCCAGCTTCTGCCCAGGTTCACAGAACAGTGCAAGACCTCTGAGTCCAGTCCTGTTGGTTAAGGATCTAAAAGTGAATGAAAACAGCCAGGGACTGGATTCGAGGTGCAGAGAACAACTTTCTTAGCCATCTGTCTGACTTTCCTTTATTGTCATGTATCAGGGGCTGGAATGGATCCGGTGAGGCTTGACAGAGAGTATTACCTGTACATACAGCATATGCATTTGGGATATCTAGAAGTGCCAAGTCATGATTGTGTGTCGTATGTCATATTTAAGGGCTCTCCAGTTAGAGTACTTGTGAGGGTCATTTCTCATCTGTCCATTATCTGTTTGACTACTAATTCTTAGTTAGTTGTCATCTATAACTGTGTAATACCACACTCCCATGTACTTCTTGTCGGACATAATACAGGCTTAATAAAAATAGCAACCGTACAAATTGGTTTAAGTCCTTAACAGATGAAGCTGTCTCTTTGGAATTGGTGGGATCATGTTTCTCTTAAACAAAGATAGTTGAAATGAGCATCTTTGTTACTAATAATAGGAGAGTGCATTGGAAAGCACTCTCTATAGCAGACCTTCACAGTATGAATGGTTTAAAATGTCCCCAAATCCCTGGATGAAATACAAAACAATGTCACGTTCTAGGGGGCTCAAGCTGCAGTGGCGTTTAACAGCCATTGCCTGGAATTTTCTCAGTTGCCCTAAGTCAAGTGAGTAAAAGGTGCAGATGTTCATAGATGGGAAACTTCCAGGACTTATCTAAAGAGTTGTCCTTGGCAAGTCGTGAAGTGGCATTTTTCCTTTTGAGCCAACAGAAGAGGAGTGCTTTGGCATGTTTGCAGAGGGCTGTGGTGCTGAATGGACTCTACCTGGAGATGTCTTGGAGAGATAAAGGGTAAAAAGAAAATTAGGTGGAACTTAACCTTCGGTGTGTAGCAGCTTAAATGTTGCCAAAGGTCGGTGGGATCCCGTTTAGCTGCTGCCTCCTGGAAGCAACAATAAAGTGCTTTAGTTTTTAAAAATTAATGATTGACACATGCAGCAGTCCTGCGTCTGGGCAGGCCCGATGAAACTGATATATCAGTGGAATGCAAAGCTACCTGGGTTTGTTTCATACAGAGCTAATACCCAGAGCTCTGTTTTGAAGAGCGTTGTGAACATCGCATACCATGACCAGAAAATTCCCCATTAGATTTGCAGCAGGAAATAAGCAAGAAGCCTTTTCATGAGGAAGGGAGCTGAGATTGCAGTGCAGTTCGTAAGATTTCTCAAAGCAGAAGACACCATTAAAAGCATGTGTATAAACAGTCCTCTACTTTAATAGATAAGATCATTGCTTTTATTTGGTTGTTCTTGAGTACCAGTCACTGCCTAATACTGTGCTTATAGGAACCAGATCAGATCTGCTCTCAGGTCCCTGGGCAGACCAGTCTCTTGCTTAACTCCAAATTCTGCTGATTGGGAAAGATGTCACGGAGGTTTTCAAAGCTCCTGGCTCCCAATGGGCCCAGCTCTAGGATTGTGAAGCTATCCTAGCAATCCCAAATTGTGGGAGGGGTCTGCAAACCAGAAGACTACTTTTAAACTAAAGCCAGCATTGGAATGGGAAGCTGTCAGAGATGAGACTGGCCTGTGCAATTGCCTTGATTAATGGGGGAGCCTGGAGCATCCTGCACTTCTAGAAATGTGGCAGGCACTGGGAGGGATGTATATGCTGGTAGGATTAGGGAAAAACAAATTGGAGAACTAAAGCAGCAAAGGTTGTCTTCTGTATGTTTTCTACTGGAGCAGGTCAACTTACGTCCAGGAACTGGAGCTGAATTACTCAAAAGTGTGAAATGAAAGCGCTCAGGACATTTGTTAAAGCTTTTGAAGGGTCTTAATTGTCTTATGCCACTATAGCTCCATGCCCTTAAAAAAACCCAACACTTTGCTCTTGAATGTTTATGGAAAATTCCCTGCCTGGGCAGCTGAAATATTTTGCCATTTTCATACCTTTTGTTATCTGCCTTTCTGTTCCTTGTGTCCTGTCATGGACACGTTACTAACCAGGAGCACATATGAGCCCTTTCAGGGTTAAAACTGCTGTGTAAAAGCAGCCAAGGCAGGCATTTTTGGTATGAACAGCAACCATAAGCAAAGCATTGCCAAGCACTGCCCTTTCCTGGCTCCTCAGGAAATTCATAGTCACTGCGGGGGCTGGGAGGGACTTGTATGAGAGAAGAAAGCAGTCCTCGATTTGGATGTGGTCAGCATGAGCATCCAGCTTGAGCAGTGCTGCCCTGCATGACAACTGTGAAGTTTACACAGTGCAGCATTTTGTTCTGATTGTTTAAGGATGTAATTTATCAGTTACTTTAGTCCTTTGAAGTTTATTAAGCATAAAAACTAAACTTTCCAGAGCAGGGGCAAACTCAACTCCAGGCTTTGTTAGAATAACAATCGTTTCAGGGAATGTCAAATTTAAACTTAGCTCTGTAACATGGGAGGGCACAACTCCGCTAATTGCCAAGGAGTTCTGGTCCGTTGCAGAGGCAGAATTGGATAAAGCTGGGCAAATGTTTGTGTAAATACTATTATTCTAAACAGCCTAGAGGAGAGAGACACCAAAAATTATTTCAAAGGGATTCCCTTTTCCCCTCAAAGATGGTTGTGTTTATTGATGTTCCAGCCTGCATATCGCCTCTTTAGTCAGCTCATAGTTAATGAGACTTGGGCTCTAAGGTTACCATTTTCCTTTTAAAAATGGAGACCATGCTTCTTAGTCACATTGGGATGTTTAAAAAGGGGACTTGCAGTAGTCCTCTTGCTGACTAATCCTTTGCTTTCATTTATAGCTTCTGCACACCATCACTGTACTTAACCAAAGCATCAGGTCCTCGCCCACCGCCTGGCAAGCCAGCCAGGCTGTGCTTGCCAGAGGGCCAGAGCACAGACCCCAGACTGGATTTGTGCATCTTCGTTCCCCTAGTCGGTGAGGCTGCCAGAGACTTGATTTAATGTAAAGCCATTTGCAGTAGTCCTCAGGGGATCTGTGATTTTTGGGAGCTACCAGAAGGCAAGAGCTGTCTGGCCATGCCTCTGTCTTTTGCCTGTCCCAAGGACTGGTGGAATAGGTGTGGGAGGCAGGACCAGAGGTAGCTTCCCCTCCAGGTATTCCTCCACAGCAGGGTACTTGGTCCAACTCTTTTTTGACCTTTCAGGTTGCAGAAGGAGCATCTATTCATATTCTCGGGAGGTGATGTTCTTTATGGCTCATTAGGACTCCAGTTCTTCAACACCTTTAGTAATAATAATAGGTAGAACTGTGGGTAGCCTGTGGAAGAGATGGCATAAGAACTTAAACAAAATAGACTTAAACCTAACCATTCCTCAGATGAGTGTTTTTGATTTTTATTTTAAAAATTTGTTTGTGCAGAATTTATCCTTGCAGTCTCTCTCTTGTGCCTGTGGTCTTTGGGTTGGTTACAGAAGACAGAAAATAAAATTAGCAAATGCAGTCAGTCCATTTTGCTTTAAATGAGTTTTAAGATAAGATACTCCCCCTTTTTTTTTTTTCAAGTATCTGTAAGTGCAAACTATGTACAGGTACTAAAAGTGAGTTGGAGGTGCTAATGTTTTCTAAGGAGAACTGTACAAACAGTAAACGTGAAGAAATTGTAACATTATCAGATTATAAGTCTCCAGCCATGCTTTTGGCTTCGGAGAATAATTTTGGCAAAGGAAGGATTTTCCTTTTATATTGAGCGAAAAAGAAACACCTCTTACCCTGTAATATTTAATGACGGTAGCTATCTCCTCTGTTTAGATTGAAATTGCAGGCCTCAGATTGCAAGTTGTAATATTTGTTTTCTTCTGATTGCTGCCTTTAGCTCCTCAGTAAACGCCATTGACTGCTCTGTGGGTAACTCCGAAGAAGCCTCTGGGGCTGAATATATTAAAATCCACAGCATTCCACAAAAAAATGACAAAATTCTCCCCAAATTGCCCCCACAATTTTCCACTGGCCTTCTTTATGAGCTGCAGGCAAAAGAGGGTGATCTAGTGTGCTTGTCCTATTCCCGTTTTTCTTCCTGTTTTAAATATAGCAGAATATATAAAATAATGAAGTGGTATTCAGAAACAATTCTTTTGCCAGGTCTTCCATCTGTTATTCTGTATAATCCTAATTTCTGTACAAAAAAACAGAACCATGGTATGCAACTCAATATGTTACAAGATGTTTATTTTTATCAGCGTGGTCCAATAAAGTACATAGCTCAAATATTAACGTTGGAGTATGTTAAGATTTCATTACTATTTGATCTATATATTTTACTGACATAAATGGATAAAAATAAACAGCTTGTAACATACAGAGTTACGGACTATGCTTTTGTGGATTTACAGAATTCTGTGGTGGATTTGGGTTTTGCAGCAGATTTATTTTCTCTAATTCAGTTAAAATAACTATGTAATCATTATTTGTGCTGAGTATGGTTTGAGCTTCATTTTCATAATTCACCATGGGATTTGTTTGCATAACTTCTGATGGTTAATGACCCTATATTGATTGAGATTCTCTTTTGTGAGGCCGTATTGCTTGTGACTTGATAATGAATCAGTCAGATCACTCCATTTTAGAGAGAAAGAAAATAGAGTGTTAACTTACAAAAAAAAAAGACACCCAAAGCTCTGTGCACTTTATATATTCTGTAGGAGCTTTTATAGTGCTTGTAGTACATGCTGTTCTGAAAGTGTCACACATGCATTTGTTGTTGTGAACTCAAACGCTGTAGAATCTGTAAAGATGCAAGATTAAATTTTCCATTGCCATTTTTACAGATAACAGCCCGTCGACAATGGAAACATATTTATGATGAATTAGGTGGTAACCCTGGAAGCACAAGTGCTGCTACATGTACTCGCAGACATTATGAAAGGTAAGATAACAAATCTGAAATGCTTGTTTAATAATGAAAAAAATTAATTTGGAGAGCCTTCAAAGCGTTTTATAAAGAATTAGAGAAAAAGAGAGAGAGAGACTTCTTAAAGATATAGTAAATATTCCCCCAACAGTTTAGTCAGATAATCCATTGTAATTTAAACCAGAGTGTATGTCTCCAGTGACTAAATAAACAAAACAAGCATCTGATTTTTCTTTGGTACGTATCTTAATTTTTACAACAGCTTTCCGGTTAAAGAAGCTGAAAAATTGAGCAAAACATACTCAAGGAAAAACAAGAAACGACAGCTAATTGATGCAAACACTTGTCTTCTGTCATTTTTTAGGAATACCAATTAAGTAAATTGTGGTTGTGATCAAAATAATGGGGTGGCCCACAATGCAGGGTGCTGTTAATGTTGTAGGTCATGCAGAGCATTGCATTCCTCCTCTTCATTGCATTCCTTCCCTCCTCCCTGCCTGCAAGCTGCTGCCCCCTCTTTCTCTGCAGCCATTGTTGCTGGTCAGAACTGTTGATTTCTTATTCTTCCCATGTAGATAATAACTTCCAGGGCTTGTGAAGCCAGCACGCATTGAATAAAAATACTGGAGCTGGAATGTTGTTTTGGTTTGGTACGGTTTTTAGAAACAACTCTCTTCTTTTTTCTTTTCTTTTCTTTTCCTTTTTTTTCTCCTTTTCTTTTTTTTTTCTTTTTTTTTCTTTCTTTTTTTTTCTTTTTTTTTTTTCTTCTTTTTTCTTCCCTTAGACAAGCAAATGTTAATAAAAGCTTTGCAATTTCAGGCTCAGATAAGGAAAGTCCAATCTCTTATTCCTGGGCATAAACAAGTTACTTTGCTGGCGTCAGGAAGAGATTGTACTTGCCTGTGCACAAGGCAGCACAGCAGAGCTGTGCTCAGTGGGCAGTGTTTCACCTTCTTTTAGTGCCTTATATGTTGGCCACTCCAAGTGAGATGCTGCCCTCCTCACAGAGGGGAAGGTTGATCACCCTCATTTACAGGAGACATCTCCAACATGAGGACTTGGGTGCACAAAGAAGTTGCATGTAATGCCACCATAAAAGTTAGAGTTAGAAGCTTTCTGGAGATCGAGCCAAGCAGCAGAGCAAATTGAGTGAATTGCTGTGCATGTCAAACGGGGCTTTTCCCTGCCTTTGCGTTGCAGACAAACGTTACAGATTGTTGTAATTGACTCATCAGATTGCGGGTATTCAGCTCTTCCCCTCCATCATTACAGCCCTGAGAGGCTCAGGGCTTCCTCTTGCACCCAAACCAGCTGATGGGTTTCAAACTGGCAGTCTGGGTCTTCCCTCGCCAGATGTGCTGTGTAGGATGTTATTTATTTGACAGAGGAGACCCAGGCACACACGAGAGTTAGGTCTCTGTGGGTTTAGGTCTCACAGGGAGCACGTGTTGCTGGGCTCTGTGTTGAAATCCTAGAGTCACCGAGAAAGCGTGTCTCTTGTAGTTGTGGAAAAATAAATGAGCCATTCAAAAATACTCCATGAACTCCTGCTTGTCTCTTCTGCTTTCATGCTGGTGGTTTATTTTTTTACATGCAAAACCCTTGAATTGCACTCCTCCGATCCATAGAGACTTGTATGTGTGACTTACTCAGCAGTTACTCAGGGTTATGCTGCAAAGTGTCACAAAGCCCATTGTGCTCAGTAGAAAACCTGAGCAGATTCATGATGCCTTCAAGATTCAGAAGCTTTTCCAGGCTACCCAAAGCAGTTCTGCTTGCCTTGAGCCAGTCTGAGGAAGGAGGAGTCTTTTAGTTTATGCTTAAGATGGGTCTTAGCACACTGAAGAGCTCATATCTGAGTTCTTGGATGCCAGAGTCCATTGTGTAGTTCTTGGTTAGGCCTGGTACGAGGCAGAACCTGTTATCCAGATCTCTGTGGCAGGCTGTCAAAAGATGGCATTTGGAGAAAACATCTTTTAGGATTTTTAGGTTAGCCCGAAGCTTACCTAAAATATGCTTTACCAAATCTGGTCTGAAAAATCAAAACACGTATACAAAAACCCTCAGTGCCTGGTCCAATCTCTGGATTTCTGGTGTTAGACACTTCTTTTCCACCACAGGAAAGCTGTATTAAGCCTCAGACTTGGCAAAAAGTAAATGAAATTGTCATGGTTTGTTTCAGCTGGTAATTCTAACTACAGCACCTGTAAATGTAATGCTCATTTATAGCCAGAGTGCTCAGATGACATTTAATCTAAAACTAGAACTGCCGTGCAGGAATACACATTCATGATTCAGGACACATGCATTTTCTAACTTGAAGGTGAGCTGTAAAGCTAAACTGGAAATTGAATTAAGCTGGGAAGTAAATGCTGAATAAACCTCATGATTTTTCCTTTCTGAATCCCACTGGCTTTTCCTTGCTTACTGGAGGCAGAACAGGCAGTTCCCTAACTTCACTGATCCTGCTGCTGTTTTACTTAGCCTTGCCATTCATCTCTACAACTAGATCTCAAGGGCATCCGTGTTAACTAGCTTTCTTCCAAGATGACAGAGAAGCTACTAACTGTTTGCACCGGCTTTAACATATCCAGGCTGCTTAGGTGGCAGCGACCTTTCAGTGACATCCTTAGAATGCTGAGGAGTGGAATGGCACGTATGTCCCATTCAGGTACTGCGTCCTACCTTCCTGCCCTCTCCAAGTTCCCCTCTGCAAGGTAGAGTTTCACACACTCCTTCAAGGGGGGGGTGTGGGGGGGTGTGGGGGTGGTGATGTAAAAAACAACAAAAAAAAACAAGCAATGGAAAGGGCAGTATTGCCTCTCTGTCTAGCAAATCCCATGAAGAAATGTTGCTTTTCTCAAAAACTGCTTATAACTTCTAAAAAGTCAGCATGTTGCTGCAGACCCGTGGTACCAAGGATGGCAAAAGCTGAAACAAAGCCAGATTTGAAGACTGTAGGGAGAGCTTTGCTCCCCTCTCCAGACGCCCCTGTTTTGGAGCAGGGGTTGTGGTGGTTGCTGCCCCTGTGCTATAGGTAGGCAGAGTGCTTCAGTCGGTGCAGTGTTTGCTTTGTTTCCCTGGTAAAAGGGAAAGAAAGATTTTGTGTACATTATCAACTGATTCATTTTTCATGTAGTACGGTTTGTGTTTCCAGTAACTGGTTTCATTTTAAAACAAGGCGAGGCTGCCAGTGTTTCAGTAAGTGTTATTTGTATATTAGTTAGACAACTTTTGTTTTATTAATGAGTATAATAATGAAAGTGCAGGTTGCTGAGTAGAAGCAATGGGTGTTTTTATTTAAAGCATAGCAGGCATCGTATAATGCCAATGAATGCGTTATTGTCACTGTAGCATGGCTGGTCTGAACCTGCCTCTGATTGGGTTATTCCAAATAGGCCCAAGCACTTCATAAAAATGTCTTTGTCAGCCTAGTTTTCCTTCCAAACCTATTCATCTCTGTCAGTTTTTAATATTAGTACCAGGCTCTTGGCTATAGTCCATTAGTACTGTACTTAATTGCTCATGTTACAGATGATTACCAATATAAAAAGCATTAATGTTTTCCCATTGTGGGACTGTTGCTCTGTGCATGACTCGGACCGTACAGGGCTTATGAGTTGTTGTTGTTTTGGTCATTACTTTCTTCGTTTGTGCTCCTCTAATGCATTTACCTTGCATGATCACAGAAAGCTAGAGGCGTGTGTGGTTGGTATTAGCTGATTCAGCCTGAACCTTTCCTGTGAAACTCTTCTAACAGCCCTTGTCAGTACCCTACATCTCTCTCTCTTATCAAGAAACCCTCAGAAACGGCTACTTTTCTGCGAAGCACTCTTCTCCATGCTGCCTTCCCCTAATAATGCAGATGTGGTTTTCACATGCAGGGTTTGAGGTTTCTTTTGCTTTTACACAAAACACATGATTGGCAGCTTTAATTTTCTGGTGTGAACGATAGGCTGTGTTTCTGCAGTGCTGGTGACGTGGTTGTTAGGGATATTTCATAAATATTACACCATCACGACCCCCTCAAAAAAACCCCACCAAACCAAAAACCCCAACCTTCTATTTTGCAAGGCATATAAAGTTTCCAGTAAAATGCATTGGACAAAACAAAAATACGAGCACTTGCCTGTTGGGGCCTTTTTCTGCCTCCAAGTCTGTCTGTGATTCATCTTGGTTTCCTCCAAAGCAAACCTTGTGCACGAGCTGCACACAAACACGCACAGGCCGGGGAATCGTGGTGTGCAATGGCATGTGGTAACACTCCTCGACTGCTTTGGTGGACAGATGTGTCAGTGTTCAAAGATGTCATGGCAGGCAGCTGGACGGTCCCAAAGAGCAGTAGCCCTCCTGACCTGTTTGGGTGCTGCGGGAAGCCTGGTTCCCTTGGGGTCTCCAGCAGGGATGGACCCAGGGGCTCCCACGGGCCGTGCCCTGCTCTTCAGCAGTGTAGCTTGTACCCTGACCATGACGAGCCACTAGCGCCTTGAAAACCAGACTGTCCCAGTCCAACCCTGCTGGAGGGGGATTTATTAGGCTTCATGCTCTCATCAAATTCAGGCAGCTGAGTAGGAAAGTGTTCTGCAGAGCCACAACCACCTGGGACTTGATGAGGAGCAGATAGGTGAGATGGGTCCCTGCAGCAGGGAGTAGTTCTTCACAATCCAGCAGAGTGGCTGTGCCCATGCTTTGGACACAGACTTATGGAGGGTTTTATTCTGACTGTGAGTGTGGCCCCTGGGCACCTGCAGAGGACCCTGCACATCTGTCCCTTCCCAGGGGACTAAACCCCAGGAGATACAGTGTTTTGTACAGTTCAGAGCCCGTTCTGCCATTTTTCTGTCTAAATCGCTCACATAAATATTATATATTATCAGAAACACAAGGCGGGTCAAAATAAGTCCCTTACGTGGTTTCCCTTTAACAGCCGTAAAGTCTCTCTACCCTAAGGATATTGTGCAGTAATTCAATATGCAAGAGAGCCCCGCGTTCCATGCAAATGCTGTTTGGTTTTGTTAAAGCGTTTGGATAACTTTAGTAACGTGTAAGCATTTCAGTGGAGTTTTGTAGGAAATAGCAGCCAATCTTTTAGAGAGAACAAAAAATAGGAGGCTAGTATAGCATCTACATGAAAATGCTTATGATTATTTTTTAATACACATTGTAATTAATAGAAGGTTTTGATTTACACTGTTAAGTGTGAAAACATCCTCAGGCAAAATTAATCAAGTGTTATGTCATGCTGTAAACTACTGCTAGCTCTTTGTTTGACCCAAAAAAACTTGCCATGCAGCGTTTTTTTCTTGTTGTACTAACTTGGTTGTTTTATTTTTGTCTTCACCCCACTTTCCTGCCCCCCTCCCGCTTCAGCTAGTCCCAGACTCCCAGAAAACTTCGCAAGTTGCAAATTGTCTCAATAGTTTTCCATCAAGCACAAATTTAAGCCTGAAGATAGATGAGGTGTCTCAGTCCTCTCTTTCTTTTCCTGGGTTTTTGGTTTGGTTTTTTTTCTTTCTGATAAATAACAAGAGGTTTCTACTTATGATTTTCTGCCCTCAGGGCTTTATCATTAAGATTAAATAACTGTACTCTCAAGCATACCACTGAACAAACATCTTTTCAATTATGTGAGTAACAGATGCTTTAACAAAGGAACTATTGAAAATTCAGAAAGCTTCCCCCCTCCCCAAAATTTAAAAAGTATCAGATGACAGAGGAATGTAATTGTTTACGATTAAAACAGATCCTTAGCTGTCCATTCAGAACATCTGAGAACACACAGTTTTTTCAAAATTTCTTCAGGACTGGGTTTACAGCCTCAGAGACCTACTGGCCAGGACTGGAGTCAGCGGGAGTCTTTGGGTGCAAGAATGCTGGACAGTCAGGCACTGCCTTCCAGTGCCTGGAAACAGATGATCTCTCTCCTTCCAGGGAATTGTTTTCCCAGCCACATCCTTCTTTCCACCTGGGAGTTTGTCCCAGCAGAATTGGAGGATGCCGTGTCCTACCCAGTGTTCCCAGGTGGATTGTCACCCAAGCAGAGGGAACTTCCCAGGCGTGCCCGCCGTACACATGTGTGTCGACACTTACTGGGCGCTGAGGCTGTGCAGTGCGTCCAATGCTCTTGGGGTCCCAGCACTCCTCACACCTGAGCTGGGTGCCCGTGGTTGGTCAACATCAGGCAAAGTGTGTCTTGCACCGTAACCTCATTTCTTGACATCCAGGAGTAGGGACAGGGTCGACACAAGGGGACAAGCCCCTTTTCCTTGCTGGGAGCTGAGTTGCCCCAGGAGGGTGCTGCGCGATGGGAGATCTGCCACTCTCCTTTGCAGTAGCAGCACCAGGGGTGGAGACTAAGATCTTTCCCCTCAGATTCCCCAGGTCCGCTGGGAATCTCCACTTTGTACTTTACTGTAAGACTTTGCTAACATGGCAGGGGTTGCCCCTACTTTGTTCAACTTTGTGCCATGGAGATGTGGCTGAGAGCTCCCAGAGACGGTCGGCAGGATTTTGGAGTCCCTCCAAGAGACCTGCACCCCACAGGCAATGCAAAATGGCATCTGTAAGCTTGTCCTGAGCATAGGGACCAAGCATTGCAGGGACTATATGGACCCACCGAGCAAAATGCTTGTCTGCCTTTAGATGCAGAAATGGTGACTGTGACCAAAACAGAGGCTTGCAGAGATTTTGGTAGAGTGACCTGGGGAAGCTGTTCTGTCCCCGTCACCCTTCCTTTGAATCTTTCCCACGCAGTAAATCTGTACCAAAGGTAAAAGACTGGGGTTGTTCATCTCCCCCTGCTGAGCCATAGGATCGAGAGTGCCTGAGCTTCCCTCGCCTGGCTGTGCAGCTAAATCAACAGCTGTGTTTGTAATGTCACTAATTTCCAGTTTACTTAAAACAAAGCGTCTTTGAATTCTCTTACAGCAGCGCAGTTCCCACCTTTCAGCAGTGAGCCATTCTCATTACCCACCAGCACTCCCAGTGGGCTGTGAGGAAAGTTGTTGATGAAAGGATGAAAGAGCCATTTCTTTAAGGAAGGAAGGTTCTTTGGGAAGAAAATTGAACTCAAACATATTTTGTCTTTGCTGATAAAATACATGCCAGTATTGTACTTCAGACAAATGCAAATAATCCTATTGCTATTGTGTTCTGCACAAAAGCACGTGAGGTTTGCTTTCGTAACCCCTGGATTGTACAATGCGGTCCAGGAAAATCAGGCTTGAGGAACACACTGCTTGATTTCCTCAATGTATTTTATATTCCTATTTTGGAAAACAGGCTGAAACCTTAGAGTTTGGGTTATTCCTTTCCCCTCTTCTCTGCTGGGAATTTGTCGCTGGTGCCCAGGAGAGCTGCCTCCTGCTCCTGGCCATCCCCACCAGCTGATTGCTGTTGAAGGGGGCTTGTTTCCCATGCTTACACTGACAGCATTGCTCCAAGATTTATCCCTTTTGAAGAGCATCAGGGTAAAAAAGACAAGACTTCTCTTG